>NW_012026821.1:3069758-3133725 GCF_000956235.1 Wasmannia auropunctata | reverse complement strand
CTCCCTCCAATTCTTGGCTGTTTCGGCAGGCAAAGAAGCGGATTTCATCTCTTTTCAACAAGGGAGAACTGATTTCCAATCTCTTTTAACTGCAAATCGATTCATTGCCTCTTTTTTTTCCCTCGACGCTCCTATATTCGAAAATTGGAGGACTGGACGTGGGGATCGGGAGGGAGAATATCGAGAATTTTGCGCGAATATTTATCCCCCTGCAGAAATTGAAGCCTCGCGCTTCTTTTCACGAATCGTTAAACTCATCAAAATGAAACATAAAATATTTTATCATAAAACATTAAAAATCACAAATTGGAAATACATCTTTTGATTTAAAGCACTATCGTACTTCCGTAATTAAGATGACAATTATTTTACATATAATTGCCCGTATATCTTTCAGACAACAGAATGTGTGCGGAAAAGTCGCCGATGGAAGTGGACCGAAAAATATATTCTCAGATATATTCTAAGAATTTTATCGGTGATCCACCGCTATCCGCACTGATAGGAAACTCAAGGGAAAATCGCACGACAGGAACGAGCAGTTCCTCCTTTCCGGTTTTCCATGGCCGAGAACGAAAGTTCCACAAACGGGCGCGTCTCTTCCTTAGAGCATCGATGGAAATCGATCGATAAACTATGCGATTTTCGCGAAGCCTTTTTTGCTCCGAGCGATAAAGTAGACCCTTTCCCTCCCCCCCCTCTTACGCGCGCGACGCGACGGTGGCCCACAATCCGCGGGAAAACCCGGGGCTGCACGGCATAGGAAGAAGCCGGGCCGTTATAAAACCGCCCCGCGCGACGAGTCGCTTATACAGCAGAGAGATCGTAGATTATCCGGCGCTTATATCGGGACAAGTTGGACACATCGAAAACCAGATGGTTACCTCTCCCCTGCTCCCGCCCGCGCTCTTTGGCGCATCCTCTCGTGTACTCTTTTGCCATTTTGTCGCGGCTTCCCGGCGAGCGCGTCGAGGGTCCGTTTTTTCAGCGCCTCGAAATCTCATGAAAAATAAGCACATATCTCCTCCCGGACGCACCGGTTTCTCGACGACGACGCGCCGTTAAAACCTATCCCTCAGCTAATCCCGGAGGGAGATTTAGCTCCACGGAAGATACCTAGATTCGAAAACTCGGTCAGAGAGAAAGAGAGAGAAAGAGAGAGAGAGAGATTGACTGCTGGAAATTATAAAATTGAGGAGAGGCATGAAACAATATCCTCGAAATATCCGAAATGTGTCTATCCGACAGCAGATGTGAATAATGCACGTATCAATATATATCCCTTATCGATGCACACCGGCGTATTCTAAATACATCCCCGCGGTTACCAAATATCTAAACGCACGAGTATCAAAATACATTAGGACTTTGATATGGGAATATTATATTAATATTGGCGCATCCATTTTCACCATTTGCTATCAAATCCCGAGCCGCTTCGTAGTATGCGGCGTATATCACCGCCGCGCGCTATACTGTCAATGTTGACGATACCGCAAAATAGACGACGATCGATGTTTTCCTTCACATTCGACCGACGCAGGCATTCAATCTCTCTCGGAAGGTGTCTCAGCTGGGACCACCCGACCGGAACTGCTACGTCGGGGGAGGTTTCGAAGCTTCGATAAAATTTAATAAAAACACCGAAACGCGCCACGCCGCGCGACGACAACGAAAATGAACAATTATCGTTGTATCAGGAATTACGAAATAGTTCGGGGGAAAAGTTTAACGAAGTTCCAAACACGGGGCGGCGTGATCGAACACGAGAATACACGAGGCTTCTGAAGAAAACGGGAGGAGGAGAAACATCGCCGCGCGAGTTTGGGGGCACGACACAAATTCTTGAAAACTCATTTAACGAGAAGACCGGTGCTGAAAAGGAAGAATTGAGCGATCGACAAGGGGAAGGGAGAACGGGAGGAGGGAAGGGTCCAAAGAGGAGGAAAAGAGAGAAGGAAAAAAAATAAAATTCGCGCATGATAGACGTATCCCCGATGAATACCAATGATCCCGCACGACCTGTCAATCACGGCGAAGAGTTATCAGACATGCCCACGAACAAAGACGCGCCTCGCACGTCAGCGGGTCAATTGCGTTTAATTGAACCAGCAGAATCGAATTGGCACGATCCAATTATCCACCGGCCCTACCGATCCTTGCATGTTCCCATTCTCGACGGGACGGTTATTCCCTACGCCGGTATCCTTCATACATCCCGCCGAAACTCGTAAGGAAATATCATCCATGCCAATGACGTGATTAGAATTCCAAAGTTTTCGTTTTTTTCCTCGACGGTGCCGTTCCTTCCCATTTTTACCGACGTCGGACATGCCAATCTGCGAGAGTTTTGTATCCTTAACTATGTACTGAGCTTAAAAAGTTTTCCTCACATAATGTCGAACAAATTTAAGTTTTAACAAAAGTCGAAGCAAGCTAATCACTAATATATTGTAATTTACTAGAAAATGAAATATTAAATTTTGTTGATAATTGATTATTATCATTTGTATAAATGATATATTAAAGAGAACTTTGTTGATAATTATTATTATTATTCGTAGTTATTATCATTCGTGTTTTTTTTTATACCTTAAGAATACGCGATATTGGAAATACGATCTTAAAAATATCCCGAAAATAAAGTATTGCATATTGACGTATATAACAAATGTCGATTCTTCAAGCTTCGAAAAGTGAGAGAAAATCTGCTCGCAGCAGAAGACATATTTGCGGTGAAAAATTAAAAAGCGCAGAATTTATCGAACTGTACGTTATCGAGCTGTATGAAGAGTTACAAGAATGATACCCCGGGATTCTGCGCCTGACGTTGTCTCCGATGCGCCATCGGTTAGAAAAATGGGAAATGAATTATGACAGACCGATCCGTCGGCAGGCCATCGACTTCGCATACAAACGAAGGCGCATGTCGGCGGACGAATTTCGCTCGCATCAAATCCGAGCGCCAATTGACACATGGAATTAACCCCAATTGCCACGTGTCAATCACCGTTTAACTCCGACTCCGACGGCCGCGCCGCGAACTCGGGCTGAAGAGAGCCAAGAAGTTCGGAGGGAAGGTGTCGCAGGGTACGTGTAGGTATAATACATATATGTATATATCCACATATATAGTGTAACACGTGTGTGTACAAGTACATACATACGCCCGCGCAATGTCTGGGAAGCGGTTGGGAGAGGGGGGGGGGGTAGCTCCTTACCTTCTCGGCAAATTTACGCCGTAATTATTCAACACGTTTGTTTCCGCCTTCTGCTGTTAGCTAGCAGTATTTATTAAGGCACGTTCCGCCCTTTAATATCTTTGATGCGAACAAATATCTATTAACGTGCACAGAAGCAGAATACCCGCTCGTACGCTCTGAGATCGCCCGCGTAGTCGTGTGCTTGCGCGCGAGAGCCCTGTACTTTACGCGCTCGCTGTCCCTTACGAAGATATATAGAATGAGGAAAATACGGCAATCTACATACACAGCACACGGTATATTTGATTATGTGCGCCGTGGTACGGTATTCTGTAAGCTCTCATTCAACCATAAAATAACTCCAACAATACGTGAAATGACCAATATATAATGTATACACCAAAATTATGTGCCCACAAGATATTTCATCTCTAGCACGATCTAAATTGAATGGAAGGTAGACAATTACTTGTCGCGACTTCTTAATCTTTTCAATATTCTTAATCTTGTCAAATTACTATACGCTTCATTTTTATCAAAATTTCTTCAATTTCTGACATAACAACTTCATATTGATTAGTGCCTTCATATCTTATATTGTTAGACAGATAAATTTTTTTCTCAATTTGACATTTAACGTGAAAGAACATAGAAAATGATATCCACAATTTCTTAAATTATAGATTCTAGAATTCCAAGATTAAGATATGCAGATTATCTCCGCGATCAACTATAATGGCCACGTTTCAATCGACTTTTCAAGGAAAAGCATAAATGCGCGCGATTCAGCACGCGACACGTGCGCAGGATGAAAAAAAAAAAAGAAACCTTTTTGATTAAGCATTCCGTTAGGACGGACTCGCGAATAGATGGTCAATTTGAAATAAATCACAGGCATGTGTGCATCGATCAACGTAATGGGTGGCGCCGCCGGTACATGATCACCGAGGTAATCATGTAGAAACCGAGAGAAGTTTCTTAGAGCTTGACCCAGTGGAAACAGCTTCGCGCGCAGCGTGTGGCCGGTTTCAGAATAATCGCGGCTTCGTGGGGCCCTTCGTTCCCCGGCAACGCCTTCGACGATAAAGCTGACACGAGCGCGCTTGTAACGACTCATGCTGCGACGACGACTGTTGCACTGTTACTTATTCAAGTAACTCTAAGTACCTACAACTGTAGTACGGCTGTGACGGATAAAGTTCGGCGGAGGTGTGCGGTGTACTGAATTTTGACACTTTCGACAAGCGCTCTAACTTCTCCTAAGTCGCCAAAAATTTGCGAACATCTCCCGGCGAATTAAACTCCAAGCGTACAGACAGGCGAGGAAATCTCGTTTGCCACTTGATTTTAGTTAGTAGGGCTAACAGCTTCGAGGGAGAGCGAAAGAGAGAGAAAGAAGCTAAATTGAAGATGAAGATGAAACAAACGAAGTGCAAATCGCCGAGAAAAAGAAATCAATTCAAAATTTATTACGCGACCGTGGACTTTCTCTCTAGTCATCCTGTGTGTCACGTTATCACACGATTGTCGCGAAAAGGCGGCAGGTATACGCTCCTCCTGACAGATTGACGCGCTTTCCTCTTGGGAAAATATATGTAGCGACACGTTTGTCCACTTATTCGCGCGTCGGCCGCTCTTCCCTCGCTGCGGGAGGACAAAAAGAATGAGTACGTAATACCGAAGGGCGTGTAAAAGAAGACTGTCGCGGCCGTAGCGAGAAAACGGGACCGAAAGGGACGATGGCTGAGGGAGAAGATGGCTTTTAAAAAGTACGGCTGCCACGCGAATGGCAGGCAGCATGCAAGCGGCTAGGCTAAAGAAGCGTCGAGTTAAAGGAGAGCGACGGACTCATGTTACTACACTTAACCAGAGCGACTATAAAAGGGAGACTCGTAGTGTGGATCAAGCGACAAGTACAATCGTTTCATCGCGCGCGCGGGTATCATGCCTTCATGCCTTTAACGATCAGCGCGACTCAAAGACGCTTTTTTTTCACGTCCTCTTACTCGGTCATTCTTCCATTTTTTGTCTCGGTGGCGTTTGGACGCGCTTAATTGACACATATATTTTAAAAGCGCGCCTTTCACCGCTTTGTAACGACGAGAAAATATATATATATTTTTTTTAATTAAGTAAACATTTTTCTAAGAAAAGCTATAAGATAATTTTTAATATTAATTAATAAAAATGAATCAATTTAATTACATCGTTTTAATGAAAATTTGTTGAAATTTTTATTTAAGAAAATAACGTGAAGTCCATCATTACAAGAAATTTACAAGAAATTAAGCTATTAGCGAAATAAATCATTTATGTTGAATGTAATGAATTGCGTCTAAATAATTATTGTAATCCAAAATTATAATGGTTCGCGTAATTCGCGTGTAACATCGGCACAAGAATATATTGCCTCACGGTTAACTAATTACACATTAAATTGGATTACATCCAACGTGGAATCACATGACGTCAACATTCACGCAAGAAATGTAATATATTACTCGATTATTTTGAGATTGGCATAAATTACCTCCAAAAACTTCAGTGAAATATTAATTTACACGTGCATTAAGTTACTTTCTTCCAAATATATATTCGCTTCTATATTTGCTCAAAAACAAAATAGATACAATAATGTGATATGAAATAAACAGTAAATTATTCCCTGATTAAAATTTTTTAAGGAGAAGATTCATACTTCGATACTATTCGATACATACTTGTTGCGAGCTTTCAACTGTCAGCCAAATGGTTTGACAATCAAGTTATAAAATTTTCAATAAAACACGGAGAATATAAACTTTTGCCCGCTTTTGTAGTTTTATTCGTCAAATGCTCTGTAATGTCAAACAACTGTCTCCCTCTTTAAACAGCCATCACCACTTTTCTTCATTTACCCTCTGGTGATCCGCGATCAAAGAGTCATCTAATCCACTCTATATAAGCGGCGGAAGTCAACTATAGTGACCGAGATCGATCTTGCTTCGAGCCCCGGTATTGCCTTATCGGCGCGGAGATTAAAGGCGCAGTATCTCGGGCCGGAATATCGAACAAGCGGGCCAAACGTAACGCGTTCGCTAAAATAACGAGGCCTAAATGCGGCGCGACCGAGCGTGGGGCGAGGGATCTGTCCCCCTCTCCCCTCCAAGCCCGAGCTAGTCATCCATCTTCTTACGAGCCCGCCGTGTCATGGGCAGCGTGACATTTTCACGTCAGGAGAAAAACCGTCGGAGCAGTCACGGACAGTCCAAGCGGAGAGAGAAATTGCGCGACGGATAAGGGTGCGCGAAATTGTGTGCGTGTTCGTTCCGTTTCGTCGTATCGCATCGTGACGTTAAAGTTCGTCGTCGACGACGACGACGACGACGACGAAATAGCCGTCGGCGGCGACGAGGCGCTGGTCAAGAGGAAAAAAAGTCGACCCCGCAGTCTTGAACGATAACGGAGTAAATATTTTCGCAGGACCCTGCGACCTACCGTATAGCCTGCCGTATTGTCCTTCCCACGCGACTATTGATAAAACGATCCCCCCGGGGATATCGGGGCGCAAATGTCCGTGGGACGAGTCTCATTAGGATTGGGAGGATGAAATTGGATAATTATTTATCGTATTTGCTGGTCGAGATAATTCCCGAGTCTTCCCAAAAGCGTCTTTCCAAAGCGCTTGTAATAATATACTTTGTACATTGTAATTATATAGTCATTACACATATACCTTTTAATATAGTTAATTTGTAATCGCTAATATCCTAAACAATCGGGTATTAATAATTAACAAATGGTAATTATATTGCTAAATAAAAATAAATAATCTCGATGGAGACAATAAATGCCAATAAAAAAGACAATGACTACCTTAGCACACGATTTATTACGTCCCTTTTTTCCACTTTCTTTTACGTTCTCACAATAAGATTTGCAGAAGCTGTTGTGATCTGAGATCAAGAGCCGACATAATCTCGCGAGTTCAAAAATTTTGACGCACGAATAATAATCGTATTTATTCACGGCAATAGGAACTACGAATTTAAAGGACGGCCTCAATAAAATATCCCCAAGGGTTTAGCTTCCAAAGCCAATAATCCTGTTAACAGACCTGCCTGTGATTAAAAAACACAGCGGATATACATCGATATCGATCGTAGTAATACGCGGAAATAAAACATTATTTTCAAATCTTTTATATTTTGAACATTGGAAATTTCAATCCAACTCTTTTTTTGATTAAAATACGTAACGTTTCATTAACGTAGAATATACGGTTTGGCCATGTTATTTACTACTTCATTATAAATAACAGATAAATTATTCGCAATGTCTTCAACACACGATGTCTTTAGTGTTTACGATACGCACAGCATTAAAAATCGAACTCGCCGAAATGAAACCGGTTTCGAGTTCCTCTCGAACGCACATCGAGGCTAGTTCTCGAAATAGCCGTGGTAAAACTCGTCGCGATATTGAGGGATGAAAAAGCGAGTCGATCGAAGATTATAAGGATTATGAGAAAGAGAAAAAGAGCCTGACTATGATAGAACGAAGATACTGTGGAAGATAATCATCCCGATCTCCTCGATCAAGAACAAATCAAGCAAAAAGAGGAGTCTCTCTCTCTCTCATAACACGGAAACGCAAACTTATTTGCTCTTTTTTTGCGGGCCTCGACATCGTACACGTCATCATAATTCATCCCGGTGACTGCTCTAAATAATAAGCCGGCTCTTCGAAGTGCGAAAATTTATATTAAAAATGATAGAGATTTGCATTGTCGGATAACTGGAAATGAGAAAGCGGATAATTAATATGAAGATATTTCGTCGGATTAATGAACGGCGAATCGTATCGGACAGGTGATAGATTCTCGTATTACTTTTTAGTATGCTCTTACTCCAAGTTTTATGCTGTATTTTCACCTGACTATATTTTACTGAGTTCATTACTCATGCGATATACTCACATGATATACGCGGGATTTCGATTAAGATAAATATAATAGCAAAAATTTAAAACTGAACGGTCTAAGAATTATCATGAAATGACATTAAGAAGTCTAAAAAAAACGAAACCTTAATTTTCCAAAATAAAAATATGTAAGAAGTTCGATCATTTTTATCTGTTCCAAATTATTCTAAAATCGTCTAAGTAACGAGAACGCCTGAATAATGCAAATTCAAAGATAAAAATATAATTAAAAGATAAAATCAAAGATTTATCGGTCAACGTATTTTTATCAACAAAAGACTGTGAAAAGTAGATTTATACGGGGGCAGGGAGTAGAGTGTTATTTATAACCTAAAGAAGGGACGATACATCATCAAATTCTGAAGCCTGTAATAACCGATACATAATAATAATAACGAAGCTAATAACAATGACAAAATAAAAGATAATAAAAGGGAGTACCGACGTATGAAGAAGAGGGATGAGAAGATCGGCTTCGTGCGGCCAGGAGAGAATGGAGAGGAGACCTCGCTGCGGCGGCGGGCAGCGGAGAAGAGAGAGACGAGGGAAGGAGCGAAGGGCACAACGGAGCGAGTAGTGCACGACGCGTGGTCCCAGCGTCGTTTCCCGTCCTGATTGGATGCTGGCTCGTGGCCGGCGCTCGCCATTCACCGGAAACGTGCGTCGGGCCAGGCCAGGGCCCCGGCGTGCTCCCTTCAGCCGCCCTCCACGTCTCTCTCCTCATCTCCTTCGCGGCGAGAGCGAGGCATCGCCGGTCGAACAACCGGCTTCCCCATGCTTCCCCCTCCCCTTCTATCCCCCGTTGCCCAACGGCGGATTAAGACGATTCGAGACCTTGAGCGCGGCGTAACGTCGAAGCCTCATATGCGTACGTATTTCACATTAATATTCTTGAAAAGACAATATCGTGATATCATCGTAAAATCAATAAAAAAAGCAAATATTTTGGGAATTGGAGTTACGGAGTTATAATTACAGACGCAAATTAGATGTTTGATTAGCGCAGGTAGCAATTGTTGTACGTAAAAAAGTGGCAATAGAACAAGTGCGACAGGTTTCCTCTTCTATCGCTACATTATTTTATTATATATTAATATTATATATATATATATTTTTTTTTTTCGAATAACTTCATATATTTATCTGAATTACGAAGTAGAGAATGACTCGAGCACGAAACAAACCGCGTTCTCGCCCCCGTAGCCGCGTTTTTATCTCGTTGGAAGCTTAATTATCCGAAATATTAGCGTGCTAATTATACAGTTCAAGTGTAAAAGTCCTCTTTCGCACGCGAGGCTGCAAAGCACGCGCCTGTTGCGCCCAGAGAGCAATCCGCCACTGGCCTTGCTTTTGCTCTCTCTCTCTCTCTCTCTCTCATCCTCCTTCTCTTCCTCCTCCTCCTTCTCCTCCACCCCTCTTCGTCCTGATGCCCTCTTCATTCTCTTCATCCTGGCCGCCGCCGCCGCCGCCGCCGCCGCCACACCCTTTCCTCCGCCGCCCCGCGCTATCTCCTCTCGTCGCGCGGACGTTAGCATCTCTCCTTTCGCTGCTCTTTCACAGCCGGGACGAGGAGGACTGGTCAAACCGGTCGGCCGGGGCCTCTCCGAAGCTACCGGTGTCCCAGGGCATCTCGGGAGTGAGCTGCCGCTCTCTCTCTCTCTCTCTCTTTCTCCTTCTCTCTCAGCCTCTCATCTCCCCTTCGCGAATCGCGCGACCGACCACGGTAATTGCTGGGAGTGCTTGCTAAGCTTGCGCGCTGGACAACAGTCCAGTTTCGATTCGTAATGTCGCATGGCGTCGCACCGTATTTCAGGCCCGTTTAAAGCTGGGTCCAGATCAAAACTTAGCAAAAACGAACGATCACAAATAAACACTTGCCACAAACAAGCGCTTCTTTCCTTCGACGTGCTGATAAGAGGCAAAATGTATTCGATATGTAATTGGGCTTGCGAGCGGTGCTACATTTATCGAAGCAAATCCCTATATTACAAAATGTTCATTAACTTAGTCTGGACTCGGCTTGAAAGACGCGGAGGTGTGCAGCGCACTATCTTTGCCGATAATTTAGAGCTGCTCTTGAGACGATTACGATCCGATATACGAAGTGATCAATTATTGCCTTCCCATAATTGGGTTCATTTTAACATAAATAGCTATTTAAAAAGTTGATAGTTTTAAAAGAAGATAAATCGTCGCAGTTATAATTTCTTTGATATCTCCTCATATTAGTAAAAGTCAAAATATTAAATTCACATATTGTAAAAGCTTCATGTGATTATAGATTCCTCCAAAACAATCTTCAAATTGTTACTTACGTCGGTATTTAAAATATCATAAATTATGTAAGTCATGTAATATCGCAAAATATTTCGGGTGAACAGGATGACTATGAAAGATTTTCGCTGTTCAGCCACGTCAGAAACGTTAAGAGTCTCAGGGCTTTTAATACCCCCTATACAGTTTAGCGGACACGCTTTTCCACGGCGAAAAATCTGCACGCGCCTACGTTTTTTTATTTAACGCACAATTTAATCTTCGAACAGCAGAAATGTTCGCAGTTCGGGATGGAACGCATTGTGCAATGCAATCGTAACATCGATCGTGCTGACTCTAACGGACCGTCTCTATTAAATTTCGACGTCGTTATCGCGATGAAATGAACGTTATTTACACAATAATCGCATCATTTACGAATGGCGAGGTAGAGATTGGTGAGAACAACGTGCTAACGAGGGAACGTTTCGAATTGTCAAACTGCCCGAAGACAATTACATAATTATAGAGCAACTCAAGGCGAGAGACAAGTATATTTTAATACGGAGGCGATGTACTTAATTGGCTTGTTCCTTTGATATTTCGAGAAGACATTTGAGACGGAGAAGTCACTCTACCTTCAAGAAATTGGGCAATAGCGGGAGAAACCATTTCACCATTAAAAAAAAAAATTAATTAAAGTCAATTTTTTTACGGCTGTTTGGATATACACGTAAGCTTTTGTAATTGTCGAAAATTTTTATATACAATTATACAAACTGTATAAATTAAACCATTAAATGTAGTTCTTCAATAATCAATAATCTTTCAGTTTTGCAATTACCTTCAAGTTTATTCATGATGTTTATATAAGAAAACTGTATACCAATAATTCTAAAGATAATTCAATATTACATAATTACATTCAAGCGCGCACTAGGATTTACGCAGTGAATTGCATCATCGATTCGTGGATAATATTGATGAAATAATAATAAATCGTGGCGTGTACGTGTGAGGATTTATTTGTGCAGTGAGTTGCGGCAAGATCGACTTTAAACCAAACGGTACCCCGTTCCGCATTTACGAGGTGTGGATTAACCGCAGATCGTGGGAAAGAGAGAGAGGGGGGGGGGAGAGAGAGAGAACTGCGTCAGGATGCGCATCAAATTAGTTGAGCGTGTAATCCGTACGTTGATCTGAGCGGCCCTTCGTCATATTTCGCCGGCCATGCGGTTTTACACGGTTGTTTTTTACAGGAAACACTCATTGTTCGCTCATCCATCGCGCGCGAAACGCGAAAAGCGTGTTACACGCGCGCGCGCAATGCGAGATTTCCCATTTTCTCGCGCGACGACTCGATCGACATTCCGCGTACCTACGTCTGTAATCCGCTTTCACGCTTCATTAATGACTCGCAAGCAAAATGACGACATTCGCCGTTGCCAGCCGTTCCCTTAGGCTTTCTGGTCGTTCCACGGTCCTGAGTCAGTCGTAGTCGATCGTTCAGAAAATATGTACGGTGCCGTGAGCATCGCGCGTTTCCGCTCGGCTCGAGTATGCGATAGATTTCCTTCCGAGTGAAGATTCGATTTTAGATCGTCTCTTTATTTTTCAATTTTAGACAATATGTACCGGCGAAATTAAATATTTTTGCGCTTTTGAACTATTAACATTGATATCGCGTTTACATACATACGTACATGCGCATATAATAAAATATAGATTATGATATTTTTATTCTAATATTAATAACATAACAGTATTTATTCATATATTAATGCTGTTATAGAATATTAATTCACATTCAAGATTAAACGAAAATTATATTTCACAAAATTTGGTTTATTAATAAATTTAATTTAATTATTATCCGGCGGATATAGACCTCTTCGGACAGGAAATTAATATTTACAACTATTTATTTTAACAATAATTCAAAGCTACTTTATCACAAACACGCGTGATGGCAGGCGCAAAAGTTTGTTCATTCTATCCTATGTTACGATAGAAAATGTTCACTATATTCCGCTTTTGATACTGTAATTCAATATATTTTCAATCGCACATCAGAAGGTACAATTTTGAACATATTAAAGTAATACAAAATAGCACAAATAATATTATAGCGAGAAAGAGAGAGAGAGAATCAATTGTAAACACAATATATATATATATATATATATATATACATATATAATTTAAATAGAAATTAAATTATTTATTTAAATTTATATAATTTAAATTATAATTATTATATATATAAAATATTTAAATTAAATAAGCATATACTTTTCACTATAGGTATATTTTAAGAATTGTATGATTGTTTCTCTCTTTAAATAGTTTAAATTAAATATTTCACCGTTTTTGTTAAAACTCGACCGAGCCGTAATTCATCCCGAGACATTTCACAACGTTGGTTCGCTCTTCCAATTGACCAGGATAACCGCGTAGACCAACTATCCGGTGGAGCATAATACTCCGGGTATCTCGATGCCACGAGATAAAGGTCAATTCTATCGAATTGCGGCGCCTTCGAGCGTGTAGAAATGGGCAACAGGTGGAGAGCGTCCGGCAAAGCCACCGCCCTGATCAATACTTAATTACGCGTCTCCGCATCGGACCTCGAACTCTCTCCCGCTCTACCTTTTCTTTCTTTCGCGCCTTTTCCTCCCCTTCGTTGCTCCGGCGTTCGCCGTAAGTATTTCCGATTAAGCCCCCTATTCCACCGGACTCCGGTTCTCCCCTCGCGGGCTATTTCCCGTGTCTGACGACGTCGAGGAAAAAAAAAATCCGGGAGATGCGACATTCATTTTCGGTTTCTTTCCTTTTTCTCGCGGGGAATAACGCGCCCCCGTTCAGTCTTAGTTAGTGCTCACACACTCCGCACGACGTTCTTGCACGCGCGGAACTCCGTCCAGAAATTGCCGCGAGACTGCGGTTGCACGTGCACGACGAGTTCGCGGCGGCGATCGATCGCGCGCGAAATGGAATCTGCCCTAATTTGCGTAACGAATTACATGTACACGTAATGTCTGCATGGTTGCTTAATGGTACTCAAGGTTGGTCCCAAAATAAGTCACCGTCAAAAGAGAATGTCACATTATACGTGTCATGCGTGTCTCGGTTAATTACAAAATTCCAAATAAATTCTGTTGATCGAAGTATTAAATTAGATATCGAATTAAACTGGGTTATTACGAGTTACCAGCATATTTACACGTTTGCCAATCGCGGTCGTCGGAAGTATTAAAAGTTACGAAATACAGCGTTCGCTTGTCACGCGCGCGCGCGCGGGTGGGGGCGTAAAGAGCTCTTCGCGCAAAAGTTACGCGCGCGCGCTTCTCGAAGAAGCTGCTCGTTACGCAACTTGTTACGGGAGACGTAATTCTCGCGCGGCGTAAGACGGACTTTACTACATTTCTCGTTACGCCCCGATGGCTCCCTAGATTCGAGCATTCGAGGCACAGACGGCAGGGCATCCAGCAGAAACTTCCAGTCGATGTGTCGTGAGCGGCGTGCACGCGGATCGAAACCGTCTCGGAAGTCAAATTGTATATTTATTCGGAAACGCGCGCCGTACATGCGGAAGGAAGAGAGCCGTGATTAATAGGTACGCCCACCCTCTCTCGACTTTTTTACGACTTCGTAACCGGGCACATAAACGATCCCGTAATTGCCTATTACTATAATTGACTGCCTGTCGGTCGTCCTAGCTCGCGATAATGGGAATCGATTAACGCGCTTCGCGCTTCGTATCTATTTGATAGGACGGTACACGTGCGCGCGCGTGTAAGAACATGACAAATTTCATTAGTGGCTCTTCTAGGCACGTGTGGGTTATTCAATCATGATGAAAATGACCACCAAAGGGATTTTGCGCAGAGTGCTCTTACTGCCCCGCATTTCACGCCGACATTTTTCCCTTTTATTTAATTAGACGTTACTACTGTTTGCAAAGAAGCGGTTAATTTTATAATCCCGTGAAATATCCAAGTGTCAAACATGTTAAAATTTTTTAATGTTGTTAAATTAATGATCGACATCAACTATTCTTGCCCTAAAATTCATTATACGTATAATAATTAAACACAATAAGCAAAATTATCCCATAGCTTTATTTTCTCGAATATGCAGTCCATAAATTCGTACGTATTTTTAAGATATTTTGAAACAAAGTAAATAGACCACAATTTTATCCTTTTAATCTATCCTATATGTAACAATATATTTACATTTGCTCATTAAAAACAATTTGTTATGATATGTATTTATTGGAAATTTTCCAGTAATGTTGGAAATTCATCATGATGAATATTGATATGATCGAACATGTACGAACTTATAAACTGGCTTATGGCATTTCTTACAGTTTATCCCAAAAGAGACATTATTTTCAGCATGTTCATCGTAATATCAACCAAGCTACGAAATTCGATCGGCGAACATTAAATGAAACAGTCACAAGCTGCATTTTAGCACGCAATTGCGTACACATTTGCGTTGGAATTTCAACATGTAAACATTAAAGCTGACCAATTCGATTGCCGCTTTTAGCCGATGTAATAAAATATATCTAGTGAAATAGTCATAATGTGAGCTATGTATCTCTAACGCCTTTCTACTTGCTGTCCCTTCGATCTGGCCAGGGCAATCAAACCTTCATACTTTTTATTAGGTATACCTTTTAGTGTAAAACTAAGTACGTGCCAAAAATTTCTCATAATACCTCGATATATGAACGGTAATAAAATTTGATAATTTTAAACACTGAACCTACCAAAAGAGGCCGTGTGTTGGTCACATAATTAACTCAAATTAACATATAATTAAAATAATATGCGTACTTACAACGATATCGAAGTAACGATAAAAATAATCAAACGACCTGGTTTAACTGCTGCTGGGGATAAATTGTAATATCACGGTGATAGGCAATAATTTCAGGAATTTTAATATGAATATTTCGCGAAATATTTTATATTACGGAGTTCGATAAAAGCGATTCGTGTTCAAACATTGGCACACGCACGTACGCCGATTATAATTTTTAATTATAAAATTATAATTATTTTTCAAATTATGTTTCTTTTTATATTGTTTTTGCCATTCTTCAATCTCACATCGTGTACAATTTTATCTTTTTTTTTTTCGTTATTAAGCCGCGTAGCCTCATTGTCCGATGTAAATCGGCGTGTGTTTGCGTCAGCGATGGAAAAGTGTGCATCGGCACGGCAAGATTTCAAGAGCAGATTTACGGAAAATTGTGTATCAGGCTGAGAAATGCGCGGTGGCCGAGAGAAACCCGCGGAGTATTCACAGAGAATAAGCCATTGCTCCTCTTCATCTCCATCCTTCTCCGCCCCCTCCTCCTTCCCCCCGTGTCCGACTAACTATCGTAACTAATTGTAAGTAACGTAATTTGCACACTATCGCATGTCCTTATTTCGCTGGGAAAAAAAGCACGGCGCGGCGCGGCGCGGTGCACGCACGTGGAAGTGCGTGTGCGCGCGCGCCTTGCGTGCGCCCGGTGCAGGCGTTCACGTGGGGTAAATTTTACGGGCACAGATCCTGCGGAACAGGTTGTTCCGGCGGCGAGCGTGGCAAGGAAGAAGGGAGGAAGGATGGGAGCGAAAGAGAGAGAAAGAGACCGTATAGGTATAGGTGGGCAAGTGTGCCGTATATATGCGCGCCTTTTTATTCCGCGCACCCGAGAGAGTGGTTCATCGCACTTGGCGAACTTGTTCCCTCTCCGCGAACTGTGCACACACACGCACACGCACACACACACAAACACACGTATACATCGCGGTGCTATCATTACAGCGCGCTCGCGCTTAGATTCTCGCCGGGTGCGATCGACGATCGAGTAAGCCACAAATCGCCGGAAATCAGCCTCCGCGGAGTTAGCACCCCATCCTTGGAATTTCGATGTGATTGATAGAGCTTCGACGTCCCTCCTCCCCTCCTCACTGATACGTTTCCAGAGTGGCACTAACGAGGACCGAGGAAACGAAACTCTGGGGGATGCTAATTTTTTTTCATCGTACGAAGAGTCTTGATTTTTTCATCTCAATAAAGATCGATTTATCCTGCCAGTTTTACAAAAAAAAAAACGTCCAAGCCATGTGTAGAGCTCTCATATTTGCCCCTAAAAAATATTCATGAGAATTTAGAAAATTTCCATACAAGAAGCAGACATGATCGGAACTACCCCGCTTCCGGTTTTATCGCTCCGATTGGCAAAAATAATTGTTAGAAATCTCGTGGGGCTTCCTGAAGCTCTTTGGAAGAAATCGTTGAATTGCCGCGAAAAATTTTTTATCGATAACTGGAAACTTGTAAAATTTTCACCCGCGGCAACAAAATCGCCGGAACTTTTCCATTTTTACTTTTATCGTTTCGAGTGTTAATCGCGAAAACTCTTTCTGAAACTTATCAAGAGCTGCAGAACTCGCTCCTTGGGGAAGAGCCAGAACTCTATTAATTGTATCGAAATTCCGAAAACGAGGCGCTAACTTCATAGAGTAAATCAGATTTTTTCGCAACTACATAGATACATCGAATGGCTCGTTGTGCAATTATTTTCCAAAGAGAATGTTTAACGAGATATCTGCAAAATGGTGGTTAATGGCAGATATAATCAATATCTATTATAAAATAAGTTATATAAGAGCGATACCATAATCCGAGTATATTTGATTGAAAAAAGACAACGCGTTAATGAATAAAATTAAGTTAATAAATGAAACAAATATATAAATGTAATTATAACTATAAATTGTAATGACGCTACGTGTATCTATATGTATATATTAGGTAGGTATCAATGTATACGGTCGCTTTTACGAATTCCGCAATATAAAATAATGTCGACAAAATATTCGCATTAAAATATTCCCCGCAATAATATTAGCATGTACTATTAAACTAGAACAGTGGTACTTATTAATAGTTGGCAAGATGTCCCAGAAAAGCTCTCGGGCGCATTAAAGAATTAAGAACGCGGTCGCAGTTAGCAAAGACTATGGAAAACTTTCGCGGCGTTTACCAAAGACTTTAAGAGACTCCTATTGTTCGGAAAAGACTCGGAAAGACTTTTCTTCCCCGTATAGCAAGCGAGGAAAAAGTTTTCCCCCCTGACTCTCGTGCGCATAAACCAACCAACGTTTATTTCGCAGCGGGATATTAGTGTAACGTGAACCGCATCAATTCTGAAATCGCCCCGTGTAAACCAACACGCACGCAACACAACGTGTGTTAACGCGAGGTAGCAATATCTTTCTCGTTGCATTCTCAATTCGGCTGCCATTACGTGCGAAATGACGCCTTTGCTTTTCCCTTCCCTCTCTCCCTCCAGCCCCCTGGTGCACTCCACGGAATGGGGAGCCGGCCGGCAGTTCTGGCGAGCCCCTCCCGCGTGTATGCGGCTTAATACAGCCACAGGATAATCCGCAAATCCCCGACAACGCCATTTTCGCCATTTGTTGCTGTTGTGAATATTATGGTAATCGGGATTCGAAGCTCCAATAACGTTGTTGGGTAGCGTGCGCGGGCGAAAATATCAATTTCAACCGGTATTATCGAGCTCTCTCCGATATTCTGTAAGCTCACGCAGCACCGATTATCCAGCACGATCGATAGCACGAATTTCTCCATCTCTCTTCCTCTCCCTCCGACCCTCCTTCTCGCCCGCCCGCCGCCCCTCTCGCTTTCTCTATATCTCTCTCTTTCTCCCTCAGTCTCTGTGCCAAGCCGCGGCAATAGCGAGAAAGGATCTTATTATAGTAGATATAATAGGAGTTTCCATCGTTATTAGATTCATAATCTGCGACATTGTTTTACCGACAATACAGTCGATTTGTTAACCCCGCGCACATGCACAAGTCACCAGTTAGTTTTGCATCAATCAGAAACGCTTGCTGTACGATTCGACACGAACGGTATTTATTGATTAATGATTTGATAGAATGATTGATATCAAAGACGACGCTCCCCGCGCGGAGCTACGAGATTATTAACCAGATCATTTGTGCTGCAAACTGACGCTTCGTTGAGCTAGATTGAATAAATGCCAATCGGATACAAGCAAATACATTCGTAACATTGTATCGTTACAAAACCTTGGTTTTCAATTTTTGTTCGAATCGATGGCGATATGAAATAGTAGAGTGTCATATAAAACTGCTTTTTCGCAAAAAACGCCGAAAAGAATCGTATTTCTCTAATTAAACTAGCCACTCGTCCATTTTTGCTGACAATAAATTCTATTGACAAAACATGTTTTCGATTCCTATTTCCTCGCTCTACATTCATTTCAACGGATATTATTAAAAACGCAGGCATTGACAGATTAAAAGAAATCAATCTCAGTAATCGTATTGTCTCCTAAAGTCTAGACGTGACAATGTTAACAATTCTGAAAAAATATATTTCTGATATTAAAAAAATTGATTCTACAGACACACATAATTTTGAATCTTATCTCGCAAGTTTTAGTAATAATTTTTTCATTCTTCCTTAATATTATAGATACATACGTATTAAAAATACAAACAATTTTAAGAAATTATCTTTCTCCAAGATAGGAATTAATTGTGCATTTAGATTACTCTGAGAATTTTTCACCATGTTCGCGAATAGTAAATTTCATCGAATCTGCCAGGCTGGCGAGCTTCTCCGCGCGCGCTTTTGATTCACGTCGTTCCCGATCTCGTCGATACGTTTACGATCGCGAATTAGAACCAACGTCCCAGAGAAATATGATCTGTATTGTATCGTCCCCCGGGGAGATACGGCGCGCACGACCGTGACTCGGCAATTCTCGATTCTCGACTCGTCGATCCCCGTCGATTGAAGAAACGCGGTTATCGCAAACGAATGGCATATGAACGTATAATACGAAGCTCGCGTAACAATGTTGCGCGCCGGAATTCCCGTGGCGGAAAGATCGGTCGGCGACCGCAAGATTTGCTATCGGCGAAAATACGGTACGGAGCATCGGTGAGTTAGCGCCATTGTGGTCGCTTCCTACGCCGGAAAAAAGCCCAAAAGAGAGACTCGGTAATATCGAGGTTACGGGAGTGTGCACGGCGAGAATCCAAATGCGTGTGTGCTCTGTCGTGTACGTGTGTGTGTATGTGCGCCGTGTCTATCGCGTATACTCGCGAGATATTGCCACTCGCGAGCAGTCATGAGCGGCGGACGAACGCGAAAGGGGCGTACGCGAAAGGGAGGCGGTTCCTCTGATATCCGGATATCCGAGAGAGCGGCCAGGCATCTCTAAAATTACTCTCGGTCCCATTTTTTAATCCCACTCGAGTACCGAAACCGGGCCATTGGCCACTATGATCTTTTAAATCTAACGCAGGCTGCAGCCTGTGCAGATGCAGAAAAAACTTTGCCTTACGTTAAGTTTTAATAATAAAAAAAAAAAAGAAAAAGCAACGATAAATGCAAAGTTTTAACTACAACGCCGCGACTTAACTTATTCGTAATTAATCAAGAAATTTTATGTTATTATAACAGATGAATTTCCCCGACTTCTGGTATATAGGGCGTTCCTACATACGAAGTTTCGCGGTTGTACAGAGAGACAAGGAGTCTTCTCTCTCGGCGGAATTTTCTCCTTTCTTAAATGCTCGATACACGCAATTTCTAAATTTATGGCGCCGTTACCGAGACGTATTTTATTCGGCCCGCAGCCCGTTCTTTCTCTCCCGTAAAGTAATTTTCGGATTCCAGCGGTGCCAATTAATCTTTCTATCTGGAATGCAATTAACACGCGGCGATACAAACAAAAGCAGATCGATCGGAGCCAGATGGTTTAAGCAAAAGTTATTTTCGACCGTATACCGTTTTCTTTTTTCGATTTAACTTAACAAGAACACGCGGGAGATCCGAGAAATTAAGTGAACAATGTTATCGCGCGCCGTTACCTCGGTTTGATCGATATTTCTCTGTCTGCGACTTTAAAATAATTCAGCAAAACGGTCGCACAACTTTATAAAAATTTCAGATTCAACCTATATCGATACGATTCTCAGTTTAGAAAATCACTTGAATAATACATACTCAAAGTCTGGCAGATTTCTCCCGGGACAATCCGGCACGACACGGTTATCCCTTTTGGGGAAACGGTGGACTCCACGGATGGCAAGCTACTCGAGTACCGCGATATCGTACATCCCATTACCGATAATCGTATCAGTGTTATATTCCAGACAAGCGAATTACATGGCGCGATGACGCATTCATGAACGTCACGAAAAACGGCTGTTGAGCGCTTATCTCGTCGATGTGTGTCGATACTCGATACTTCGTTTCGATGACGCTTTCGCGCTTCTGCGATATTCCCGCTCGCCTCGTCTTCTCCGCAACTGCAGGAGAGCGTTCCCAAGAATACGCTCGACTGCGATCGCACGATTTCTTTGCCTCACTTAAGTTTCATCCCGCTTCCGTTCTTTTTTTTTATGTACTACTGTCTTTACGGTTCTCCCGTCGTACCGTTTCTCATGACCCGACAACCGTGCGACGACCGCGCGCGAGCGCAACGCAACGCGGGTATATCGCGCTCGAGGATGAACTTTTTCAATTTTATAGCGGCCCCACGCAGTCGTGTCCTGCGGGATGACTCGCGGGCTCTTTCATGCCGATATATGTACGGTGAAACGTGGCTTGCTGTCAAGCCGCGAGTCTGCATCGCGCGCGCGAGAGAGGAAGAGAGAGATAGAGGGAAACGGAGAGAGAACTCACCTCCATCGCCCGCGAAACTTCGGCGATTCAAGACGCAAGTTCGTACCGTGAAGTTGAGGGGTACGGGGGAACGACAGCCAACCGGGGGGGGGGGAGGGGGCAGGTGAGGGAGAGGCAGAAATTTGATTCCAACTCGAAAATGCTGCGAACCCTCAACCGCGATTTCGCTTCCTATCGCCGCGAGCAGCGCCGAATATTTCAATACGCCCGCGCCGGATCCTCCTCGCCGAAGCAGACGGGAAGGAAGGAGGTGGGAATCGCGATATTCGGCGGAGAGACGACCTAAATCTATCGCGCGCGCGTCAAACGGAATTCCATCGGCGAAACTTTATCCTTGGGTAAACGCGAAAAGAGCAAGGGTTAGGATCAAGAGTCTCTCCGAAAATGTTCATATTTCAATTTCGCGAATGTGTCTGCCTGCACATCTGATTTCCACTTATCTGACGGAACAGTCAATCATAAGCCTGCGGCTTAAAAATCATTTGCGAATACGATTCTTATAATATCAATAAGAGCCATGAGTTTGCGGCCACCTATTTTAATCGCGCTTCGTTCAATTAAAATTGTAAAAGGAAGCAAGCGTCAGCGTGGATCGGCGAAATATTCCGTATCCGAATTGTTTCTCTCCAAATGAGAATTTTTCAAACAGCTTTTCTGCCTCGGATATTCGCCGTACAGTCGTAAATTTCCGAGACGTTTGCGAAATCGCGAATGTAACTTCTCGTCAAAGTAAAGTTAGAACGCGCGCGCGCGGAGGCGTCAGCAAAGATCGATCACCGATTGCCGGAGGATCCTTTGATCCCTGTTTGCATCCGTAAGGTCAAGATGATAGCTGTCGCCGACGACGGTAGAGCCGCGGTATCGATCCGCGCCGCGCGTGCCGTGCGGGCGCGCGGGTACATCGATCGATCCGGGCGCTCTGATGATTCGATCACGAGACGAGAGAGAAGCGGCGGGGAGACACGACGCGCGGAATGCACAACATCGGCGCCGTCGACGACCGGCTCGTTAATTGATTTCGTACTAATTGCTACATTCGGCCCGCCTTTAATTAGACTCAATTAATCTCGACGGTATATCCTCGACTAACGATCGATATCAAGCGTCTAATGTGGGAGCATCGCATCGTCGGTGCGCCGCGCTCCCCGTCTTTCATTAACCGTGCCGATATACCGGCACGTCGATTAAAGCCATTTCGCGCAAAGATGACCCGCTTCCGTTTACTGTTTACGCGCAGTCCTAACGGTATTGTCACGCCGGATCTCCTTAGAATACATGCGCTCGGAATACATCTCGATGGAAATCATGCGACTCATTAAGAAGGGAAATTATATAGAGAGTGTTTACGGTGAACTTTTTAATTGAAAAAAATAGACTTCTATTAAAATAATATTAACGGGAGTGTTAATATAATACATGGCCTTTTCTTTGCCTGCAACCTACATATTTTCTGCACAATAATATCAAGAGATCTGGAAAGATATTTATAAATCTATAGGGAAAAAAATAAGTATTTTGTATATATAATTTTCTTCTCTAATTGAAGAAGCAAATATATGAATAAGTAAAATAAATAAATTAGATATGTATAATCTGCAACGTAAATATTTGTCGTTTAAATTAGAAGCGTATTCAATTATTTTTTAATCTTTCTCTCACTAATTATAAAACTCCTATAAAGTATTATTGCATGATAAACGTGCTGCGAAAAATATTAGAACGGTTTAAATTAATGTAAAATCTTTATGTAAAAATTGCTTCTTAGAGAAGAAAAATATAACTCGCATTTACCGCAAAATTGTAAATTGAGATGAAAGCGATAGCTTCTTTCGCTTTCAGCAGCTCGGGAAAAACTCGGTAACGGACTGAATATCATAAAAATTTCCACGCGGACGATAGTAATTACGACCGAAAAGTAAGCTATTTGCAAGCAAAGTTGTCCAACTTACGCGTGACACGCGTTTGTACGTACGCGGCTCAGTCTCTTTTTCTCATCTCCTTCTCTCCTTGTCGTCGCTCGCCCGGATTCTCTCTGCGCGCCATTTGTGGCACGCGCGTAACCGTAGGCTCGCGAAAATTAGACAACCAGCCATTCTCCGACTTTACTGCACTCACCTGCAAAACAAGAACACACGCAACGAGTTAATTACGTTTTGCTCGCAAATCCCTGGTCCTTATATGTGAATAGCAACCTTCGCACATTTTGCACGCGTTCCTAAACGCATTTCGCCACGCGGCGCTTTTTAGCATCCGTCGTTTTTAATAAAAAAAAGATAACTCTTTCATGCAAGACTCGCGAGAATCAGAGAAAAACTAATAAGAAAAAACTCTGCGTAATTATTTTGTTACAATAGTCGTAAGAATCGGCAAAAATGCAAGAAACATCAGACGTTTCGGTCCACTTTCAAAAATTCTCTTAAAAGAATTAAGTGATAAGTCGCTTTAATCCAAAGAACATGTTTTACTTTTCGTCTTTACGTCTTATTGTTTCCGCAATAGTATTAGCATTGCCAACATTCGAACACTCGGTGATTTGAATCCACAAAAAGTCGGACGCTTTGAGATACAATTCTAAATAGCAAATATACGTATCGGATACTTAATTTGAATATTCGAATACGTTCACGTATTCAATCGAGACTTCAGAAAACCTGTGAAGTGTACAAACGGTAATCGAAATCACTGAAAGATGCTGGATATTCGAGGAGTCGTAATATCCGGGGCATTACCTGGCTAAATTAAACTCGGCGCTAGCCGGCTAATAATCACGTAATTACCCGGATGGATTAGATTACGCGAGCGGAGATAAAATGCAGGCAGATAATTAAAAATTTTTCCTATTTTAGACTAGCGGACGGTACAACCAACTTTCTTGCCACGAAACGCATGCGATACTTCTCAAAATTTCGGCAAACTATAGAAACTTAGAGAAATATAAATAAAGAGTTATATTATTTCGATTCATTTCTCAAAAATTTCCCAGGAGAAAGAAAGTCCGCTATTTTTCGGCAAGAATTTTCGATAGACGCGTCAAGCTTCGCGTAACTGTAAATAATGGGATATATATCCTGTAAGATGTTCTTCCTCTGACAATGAGAAGTTGCTTAAAAGAATTTACAAAAGCAAGAGGCACTATTTACATATCAATTCTTAACTATGGAACTCCTACATTCACGAAAATGCCTTTGTATTGCTGCCGGGCAATCTGCACGCCGAATGATAACCCAGTCTCTAAGGTTATACGTAGCCTCGCACGTGCCGGCGAGTGATCCTCGAGGGACCTCTGTTCGGAGAGATACACGCGGCGCCAGGTGCCTGCCAGGTGAAGGATCCACCTGCCTACAAGCTGCTACTAAGATTTCCCCCTTCCCCCTCGTTTGACGCGTGCGCGAATCTTCTCTTTCGAGACAGAATCGATGGAGCCGACCAGAGGCGCCATTACCTGTTTTTTTATTTCGGTAGTTTCGTACATAATTAAATCAAAATCATCGGACACGCGAGCGGCTGCGACGGAAAAAATAATCGGCGAGTAATGTCGACGTCATTTCAAATTCTTAAGACTCACTCAGATACTTTTATTTATGAATGTGATATGGAAAACCTGTTTCTACAAAAACTCTGTTTAATTATGTTATTATATCATTATATCATAATTAATTGTTATATCATAATTAATATCGTTATTAATTGATATTAAAACGTAAAATGTATCAAATCAGATCAAACTTTTATCCTTACACTTGATTTATTTCGAAAGTGTGCGATTTTGTATCTTCGCAAGTATTAAAAAAGAAGAAAAAGGTTTCTCAAGCTATTATGTCTGATTATATCTCCTGAATTTATCAATGATCGTCCATTTCCGCGCGCGGTCGAGCCTCGGACGATCGTGAGGCGGCGAACGCGCGGTTTGCCGGCCTAATGAATCCATCGAACGCGATAAATTATTATACCGCGACCGCACGCAATCGATAAGAACTCGATGCTCGAAGGGGGTTAACGAGCGTCCGATGACCTCCTCCCGCTCCGTATCCGCGGGAGAGAGAGTCCACAGGGGCGTGCGAGGCACGGTTCATGAACAACGTAATACGCGCGACGACTGCCATTATGGGTATTATACGTTATCCCGGTTTACACGCGTGCGACAGCAAACAACGCGATCCGATGCACGTACGTGCGTGCGTGATGCACGTGTGTGCGTGCGTGAGTTCTCTCCCACGTGTGAGAATCGCGCGGCACTCTTCTTGCTTCGACGCGTAAGCCCGCCTCTTGTCGACCCGCGTGAGTGCATTATGCACACCTCGATGCATCGGCAATTGGTGTCAAAGCACAGAGACGTAATGGCGACTAAAACTTTGCCGTAATCTTCCAATTGTATCTAGCGCATTGTTCAAGCAACATTATTTTTCAACAATTATTTTAACGTATAACTTTAGATTGTTCATTCAAATAATAGTAATATATGTTCCAAAATAATCAATAATCTCTCTCTATGAATGTGACGAGAGACAGCAAAAGATTGCGCGACATCGTGTAATCTTTACAGTTATACGAAAAATAAAATTAAAAATCTTTCTAAAGTTTTAAGTATTCCGTTATGAATTTTAATCTTACTTTTAAAGAAGGCTACTAAAAGATTACTTTATAATATATTTTTAATATTCTCCACTATAATAACGTTAAAATTAAAAATTATTACATTTAGCAAAATAAAACTAGACGATAATTTTTGCAAAAAAAATCTATCTGATGTCATTCACACTCTTAAATGTTGTATACAATAATAAAACTTATTAGTATAGTTATGTCACTGTGCAAACCGCACGCCAATCGCGAAGTAAACGCGACGCGATAAAACTTTTCTAGCGCGAGCAGAACACGGGGATACTCCGAAGGCGTTCCACCGAAACGGAATGAAACGGAAATGGACATGCAGGTGCTACTTTTACAGGTGTAACCATCGCATCGACGGCAACCCTCCTGTCTCTATCGCACTCATCCTTTCTTCTTCGCTCTCCGTCTCCGGCCACGGTTCGGAATTACCGAAAGTAAACTTTCCGCGTGTAATGCGGTTAAGCCATAATCGGATCTTCTTCCCTCGATACGCGAAGCCCTCCCCCCTTACCTACCCGCGCCGGGCTCTTTAGACGCCCGGATACTACAATGTAGTTATTCCACTTCCGACACGCGGGGCAATAGTAGTGGTAAACGGCGGCTCGGACTATTAAGGATACAGAAGTCAGAAGTCGACGAAACTCGGAGCCGTGGCTGCCGCACGATGGCTCGGGCCGCGCTCCTTACTTCAGTCCTGATATCAAAGCGATAGCCTCTTAAATGTTAAGAGCCGCCGTATAACTTATTCAATGTTGCATCGGCTTCTCGCAAACTTCGGGCAGGCTAATCAAAGACTTTTTCGCGAGAATACTAAACAGTCTGATGAAATGTTGACGGACTTATTGCGACATCCGCGTTGACAAATATATCTTCGTAAGTAACGTAAGCTGCTAACTTTTCAGTAGAAACGCTATATACATTAAATCCTAAAATTGACACGCGTATAATCTAATAAGATAGCGTCTTTAAAAGAGGAAATATCAGACGATGACTTTAGTATAAACTTCAATTTGTGTATAATGCAACTTTTGTAATATAAATTTTTTTTTTAAATATGAGTATTAAATATGTAAGAGTACACTAGTACTCTTATTGTATAAAAAGTGTTAAATATATAATATTTTTTAATGTAAATCCTCAACCCTTGCAACCCTTTACCCTTGCATAACTATTGTCTGCTAGTGATAAAAAAAATATGACGGTTTATACCAAAGAGATGTTTTATCGGGAGGGATATTTTTATTTCCCTGCGGGATAAAAATCTACATAGTTCTAATAGAGATTCAAAGGACAGAAATTCAACGCCGCTTTAAAAACGGGTATACCGACACCATGAGCGTGTAATTCACGCGAATTCATGGCAGGTGCAAATCAAACGTTTTTTTCCCCAGATCCACGGAGGATAACGATAGATGGAGGTGTCATTGATTACGAGAGAGGCGGTGTCGAGGCTGGATTAATACCCGTCCGCGCGCACGCTACGTCACGATAGACGGGAAAGGACGACGAATTCGTGTCTTGTGATTAGAGCGCGCGAATTGACCAGATGAAATTACATCTTCCGGCGCGACATAATCGAATGAACTTTATCACGCACGCAAGATAGATTAATATGAAGAAAGTTTCTACTTCATTCCTTACGCTCCACATAATCTTAATTTAGAAAATTCATCTAATTTTTTTATTTTTTAAGAATTAACTTATTTTGCTATTTTCTTTTAAAGTCGTTAAGAAATTAATAACTAAAGAATTACTATACTTCTAAAATTAGAGTTCGATTTACGTTTATATTTCGTTGTCTCTTCTTTCATTAAATTTTAAGTTAACGTTATTTTACTTATATTATTTTAAACATCAGTATAAAAAAAAATTGTTAAAAAATAAAAAGATTCAACCTACTGTGAATTGGGGAAATATCGACTTTATATTTATCGAAGAATCTCTATTATTAGAAAACTCGTTGAAATTATTTCCAAGTTACGCTTGAGATTTTCGCGAGAGTAGACGGATGAAAAGGAAATGTACTATTTTCACACGTGCATCCCGATTTAACGGATCGCGCACTACTTTTAGTTGGAAGGAAGGCGGACGCGCCCGCGTAACAGGCAAAAGTCACTTTGCATGTATTTCGCAAAGTGACAATATGATGGCGAAGTTGTGTGTAACGGGAAAGCGAGTATCCTCGACGGGAAAAGCAGTCCGACGAGAGAGCGCGGATTGCGCGAGTACGTGTGGAATGCGAACGGGAAATGGTGAAAAACCGTGTCACACGTAGCGCAAAAACGTGTCTGCGCGGCAATTTAGCGCGTCGCGCCGCGTATAGACGAGCCGATGACAGTGAAGAAGGAGATTCTCTCAGGCGGCGTACAAATTACTCCGGCGCGCGGAGTCCCCGTCTTCCTGGATTAGCCGGCTCATCCGGTCGAGGGAAAACAAGTTCTCTCGAACGGATCGAACGGTCGCTTTTAAAGACGCAGTCGGCCGGTCGATCGCTGTGGAAACATGGGAGTAAAATACCGACGAATGTTCGGCCATTAGAGCTATATACTGATTATAACGGGCGAGCGTGCGGCAACGTATAACGGCTAACGCCCCTTCATCGTGTCCCTTCGTCGCCGTTTAGCGCGTTCGCGGATGTATTCGCCGAGTGGCAGGCCCCCCTCATCTTCGCGCAACATCGCGTCACAACGGTGTCCGGGAATTCTCTGTCAGGAGGAAGCGATCGCGCTGAGAAATTGCTGATAACGGTGCCGGACTTAGGGCATAATTTGAACCGCCGCGGCGGCAGCGATTGAACCCAATTAAACTCGCGTCTCATAGAGCCCCGCTTAATTGGAAATGTCATTGGAGAGACGTAAACATAAAAGAAAATCGCCAGGCATCCTCGATTCGCCATTGCGTAATTAAATCCTTAGACAAGTGGCATTAGAGCTCTTCCATCCGCCGTCACCGGATTCAATTACCGGTGTACGCTTATAGTATAAAATTCAATGCGGTTACTTAAGAAAGTTTGCACACACAGCTCCCTGCGCATCTCGTCTAAAACTCCAGATCCTTATAATCTAACGATCCATCGCGCGGGGGCATTATTGCGATGCGTCGACGCGCGAGTAATGCATCGCGAGCTGTCACGGATCTGGGTTTATCGGTCGAATCGATTCAACCTGAAGGGCGGAAGGGGAAGAGGGGAGAGGAGGGGAAGGGCGTCTTGTGCGGGAAATCGGCGGGATTCGACGGGTATACGATAATGCTCGGTTTCCCGCGGGGGAGTTCGTGCTCGCGCGTCGAGATGACGAGGAGACGGGGCGGCGATAGCAGCCGAGGACGACGTGTCGATGAATGCAGATAATGCGTCTAAACGGCAGCTCAGCGGCGCATTGACAACAATGCATACACAGGGCTTGCCGATATGCCGTCACCTTAGGGAGCGAACGAGCGATTCTCTTCTGCTATACCAGCATGCGGTTACGTCGCCGTGCCGTAGCCATAGCTCTAATTATCGGAGAGACGCGCGCGTGCATAGAATAGAAGCGCGCGCGCACGCGGGTGCGGAAACGCTTCTTTCTCACGCGCCGCGTACCGTGGGACGCGCCACGATACGCGATCATCACCACCGCCGCCTGCGCCGCACCACGTATAATCACAGTAATCAGAGTCCGGGGAGTACAACGACGTACCGAAATTTCCATAACGCGAACCACCTAAACGCGCGCGCGATACGCTTCGTGAAAGAGGCACGTTCGCGACGTGACGCCGTGGAAAATCGATAGCCCGATATGATATCGCTCGTACAGGAGGCGATTATCAGGAGCGCGTCCCTCCTTTTCGACACTTTCCTCTCTTGGGAACAAGGCAGATGGGGCGGAAAGACGTTACGTGCGGAGGGAGAAAGGAAACATTTATTATATCGGAGTTAAGCCTCGGTGGAGTTAGAGTTTGGACGATTCGGCGCAACAGCGGTCCGACCCACTTTTTTTTTTTTAAAGAAAATTATCCTTATAAAGTTAAAAGTGTTAAACGCATTTTGCATAAATTTTTAGAAGACGGGGGAGGGACGGGGACACTGAAGGAATAGATAATTACATTGAATTCTTCAATTGCGCGGTACGCTAAGACGTGCAACGGAACCTCTCGAACAAAGCTGCATAAAAGAAACGGTAGGTATTGAACGTATTATGTAATTGGACAGATTAATTGAATAAGATAAACTGAATTAGTAAAATTAACGATGAAAAAGCAGATGTTGCTGGAGTAATTAAGTATGGAATAACAAAAACGGCAGCGCAGCGTTTCTCGACGGGGATGTAAACAATTTCAATGAAAGACAATTAGATGAGAGAGGAGTGGAAAAGGAAGAAAGGAAATATTCATTATGCGCTCTAATAAACGCTTTTGCGCAATCAAATATAAGTGGAAGATACGCAACGTATAAAATATAACAGCGCGGAATGACAAATAATGATTAAGAGATGTATTATCGATTATATATTATTAAAAGGGAGCATTATCGCGAAGTTAATTCTCTTCGATATTATGCGCAATAATATGACAAAGATAAAAATATTTGCCAGCCATAATTTTTATATTGGTCAGCAGAAATTGCAACTGCGTTTAAAAATGCGTAAAAAATTGTTAGAAAAATCAACTTTTTGATCACAGGCGTATACGTTACGCGTGTTACACAAAATTCGTATGAAAGACTATATTATTACAAGAATTGCGATACATAAAATACGAATATGCATTCACAGGTCTTATTGTGAATTTCCTGTACGCAGCTTTATTACGAATTTCCTGTGCAAAAGGGGGAAAAAAAAAGTGCACGTTGCACACCAAAGTTGGAAACAAAGGGTTGGAAAGCGGAAAAGCGAGGTGGCTGACAAAAGAAGTCTAGCAAGCCTAGCGAGAAGCTAACAGTCTTTTCCCTTCACGTAAATGACGGGAAAAGGCTAGTCGGACCCGCGATGACCCCGAAAGAAAGCGGGTAATGACACCTGCCTTATACCTTAATGTAATACACGTCCGGTGCAACCCTTCGGGTACGACGCCGCGCCGCGCCGCTACGGCGACCATTCTCACGCGCGGTGCAATTTTCGCCGCCGACGCGCGGAATCGGCGTGGAAACGGCCGAGCGCGGATCGCGGGGGACGCGCGGGCGAGCGCGCGCAAGCGAGTCGCACGGTTGCACGACCGCGAAGCACTTAATTATCCGTAGCTGTTGATGGCGGACGAGCCACGGGCGCGAAAGAGTCGCGCGGCCGCCTCTCGCGTACACCGCGTATAAATCGCAATCACGTAGCGCGTAAAAAAAAAAGGGGAGGGGAAGAAAGAAAAAAACGCGCGGGACGACGAGATGCGGCAACTGCAACGAGAGGTACGAGCGATTTCCGCTACCTGACGTTTTCCTCGCCCGCTAACGGACGTATAAATTGCACGTTATTAAATCGCCCGTCGGCGATTAAATTGTCAGGCGCGAAAGCCAAAGTGCACGATCACGCCCCGCTTCTTGCCTTCTCTCGCCACCCTTAAAAATGTATTAATGCGTCCGAAGAAAGAGGATCGGCCATTCATGAAGCTGACGCGCGCGCGGGTAATACCGGGTGCGCTGGAAGTTACGGGATAATCCGAATATGAAGGAAACACGTCGAAGGAATGTACAGAATAACGCATTTTTTTTTTCATTTTTCTCATACTTTCATTTATCACTGCGTTCGACCGTCAAAACGTGTAAACCTTTGTCAGATCGTCTCTCAATGTGCCTCGCGCGACAATCCTTTCAGCGCAAAATTCCAGAAACAATTCCTCACTTTTTGGATCTTGTTTCATTTACTAAATCTCATCTAGAATTCAAACTGCCACCGCTCGGTGCTGAATCATCAAAAAGACACATGAGTTCGCGAACAATAATTTTAAAGAAGTACGAGAGACCGCTGTCTCTCTTTACTAACGCATGATGTATCGGAAACTTGGCGGTAAGTTACCTTAAGTATATAAAACAGAAGTTTGTTCCACTCGAATCAATACAGCTTATCGCGTAGAATTCCCATAACCGCCGCGTTACTCAAAACTGCCAAAAAGCGGTGATCAATGGACAGCAATGATCAATGGACTTAACCGTCGCGAAGGCGGGAGAGAAGTTACCGCGTCGATATGTAGCAGCATGCGCGCGCGCTCGTAACGTGAAACGAGAATGCAAATGTTGGAGGTACGCTAACGCAAAACGTCCGTCTCGATGTGAAATATACATGACAAAATACTTGTCGCGCGACTCGCCGGAGAGAAATTCACATTATTCCGCATTCCACTTTTAACCCGATGCAAATCTTCTCCGGCTCATTCGAGCCAGGGCAGAGCAAGCGCGGGATTAAAAGCTGGAAATCAGGGGAGAATAGTTTATCCTGCGTTTTCGCTTCCCGTCACTTTGCAGAAACGCGCGCGCGCGCTCTTTAAGGATGGCATCGGATCTACATATTTTGAAGCCCGAACCGGAAAGCTTAGAACTGCAGGTTTTTCTTTTCGTAAAAATTTCAAGAATGAAAAGACACATCGGCGTTTCTATACTGCATCGATGAAAATTATCCATTCACCGTGGATTTCACTTTCAAATAAATAAATTGTCATCCTTCCTGTGTCGCATACGGAACGATGCGATAAATCGAGCTTCTCGAGATATAAATACAATGACAAAACAGCTGTGTCTAGCCGCCATTGATTTTCCTATTTTTATCACTCTCCGCGTTATCTTTCGTCAGGATCTAAGCTGAGAAAAATATGCGGATCTCCCAATAAGGCACTCTTAAAGGCCGTGTTTGAATACGATAATCGCGCCGAGATATTCATCACTATGACGGCGCACAATAGATAAAATTTGCGTCCACCAGAAGAGACGCGGAGAGAGGAAACTGCAGCGGCGGGGAAGTTTTGCCGGTTTGCTCGGCAGAACCGAGGGAGAATGAGGTGGAGAGGAAATCCCTTGTTTAAACAAAGGTACTTTGTACGTCCGGGGGTACCGGGGCGACGTACGTCGCTCCGTTTTCCGCGAACAAATGCGACTACTCTTTGGATACTTTAATCCGAGGGATTGGCCGTAATTTATATCGTTCGTCCGACTACGCCCTGCAGTCTCGCCCCCTCCCTCCCGCAGGTTCTTTCCTCCCCGCAAAACTCTTTTCTCCTTTTAGATCTTGCTGGTAGTCTATTTGTAAACTGACGTTATCCGCGGCATTCCGGAGAGGCGAAGCTTCCCCTCTCGCGCCCTTCGCCGCGCCGCGTCGCGCCAACCCCGTTGCTTCGCGTTGCGAGCGCGCGAGCGCGAGGCGAGGCGAGATGCGCGCGTTGCTCCTCGCGCTACTCGCGCGAAAATGCACGCGCGACGACGATCGTAAAACAATCAAGCCGTTTATTGAACACGAAGACGCAAGTTACGGCTGCGGGTTACGCCGCCGCGCCGCTAACCATTATTCAACGTCGCTTTTAATTGCGACGTCGCGGTTCACCAATAAGAAGCTGCCCCGTTAAAAGGACGTTTTGCTAAAGCCTTCACGCGCCTGCAGCGAGCGCTGCCCGTGATTTATTCGTCTCTCTCGCTCTCTATGACACGTCGATACGAAAAAGTATTTAACATCCCTCCCACGCGAGGCCATTTGATTTATTGTTTGCCTCAAATAGCTTGGCGCGAAAGTAAATCTGGCAAAAAGTAATTCGCGTCATTTGTTCTTCGTGGAACAGATGATCCGGGACAGCCGTCGGTTTTCTCTTAATTTTTTTAGAAAATTATGTATACGTATATGCCAAACTTCATTAATAATTATGTCTTAAATAAAAATTTATGTTCGAGCGAGATAAAAGAATTTATTACAAATTAGACGAAAACTTCAGTATCCACGCGGAATCACCAAAGCAATAAGAGACAAAGGAAGAATTAAAGGAAATTACGAGTCACATTCTTTTATTCATTTTTATATCCTTTTGAATTCTTTTAACTCTTTATTTCTGCGCTCTTTAAACATTTGTTTAAATTCTACTTTAGAGTAGAACGCCCAAGTAGATTGCTTGTTACAATTTACCAAAATTCTTCTATCTCCTTCGACAGATTAGTTTCGAAAAGTCTCGTCTGCGTGTGCTTTGATCAGCGAGAGGATGATCTGGTCACATCGTCGGACGGTCGATAGCGCGCCACTGAGTGTGGTTAGCGTCCTGACGAAGGATAACGTGTCACGTTGCTCTGCCACCGCTTCAAGCGTGTGTGGCACGTCATCAGCCGAGCCACCTCAAATTCTACACGTGCGCAAGGCAACGTGAATGCCTTAATTAGGGATTCCTTAACCACGTATCGCTTTGTGCGGTGCTTTGTGGCACGACGAGAAAGAAAGGGAACCCGAGCCGGGCAAAAAAATAAATCCTCGGCAATGAATAAGTCAATTTTGATCGAATTTCTTCCACGATATATAAATATCGACGCGCCGGCAAATATCGAGCAAATAAAGGTCACAATGTTAATTAATACAGAAGTCATTTAATAATAATTAAATTATAATGTGATTCGAAACCTTTTGGAAATTATTATTGACTAATACTGCTAACAAATTAAACACGATATTACAATTGAAAGGTAATTTAAATAATCCCGCTGCCCCACCCTCTCGTATTCCGTTCTCACGCCCCAAATCTCCATAGCCGAGCAAATCCGCGTTAATCGATCGCGAACGCGACCGGAGTTTCGAGCACCACGTCGGATATATCGACAAGCGAGATAACTACTTGCCATAGTTCCTTCTTGGGAGGATAGTTGGGCGTTATATCGGGCGTCGTGGCGCGCGCGCGCGCGTCCGCCCGCGCCCTCGGAATCCGATATCTGCCAAAGGGATGCCGACGGCCTTAATCCGAAACCGCCTTAACCGCCGCACGACCCTTCGCGGATTTACCGCACAAGCCCCGCCGGAATAGAATAGAATAGAATAGAATGGCGCTGTGCGTGTATACATGCAGCGCCGGACGGAAGCGGACGATATCGGTACGGGTATTCGTGACCCCGGACGGAACGTCAAATTGCGAGGGATACACGGTTAGCACGCGAACATTCGAGCGACATTCGAACCCGGGGTCCCCTGGCTATACCCGGTGAACGGCGGTTGCTGGCTGCTTGTTCGCCCTGGAAAGGGGAGGAGAGGAGCCCGGAAACTTGGCCCCGGTTGTGCGGTCAGGAGCCGGGCCTTTAGCCCAGGTATTAACGTACTAACCGGGTAATGAACTTAGCCCGATGCCGTGCCCCGTTAACTTACGTAGTCCGAGCTGCGTACCGGAGAACGGGAATATACGGTTAACTCGGATGGCCGAACCTGCCGGCGAAGTCACCATCCGTTAACGTCGGATTGCGTTAAGAGTCCGACATAATCGTCCTCGTTAGCCCCCGGTACGCGAGTCAAGCTACCTAATGTTACGCTCTCTGTACGAAGCGATTCCGCAATTTTGCAAGACTCGACAAACGTCTCCTTTCTACATGCCGCGAATTATTAAATTAAATTTTAATTCAATGACATCCCGCTGTTTTGCGAAGTCTTTCGAGGATTGAGAAATAATTTATTTATTTTTATCAATTATAAACAGCCGAATACATACGTGAGAAGTATACGTAATTGGGTCGGGCAATATTCGCGAAAAGCGTTCGTTTTCGCAGCACGAACGTATAGTTACTGCTAAAATATTTCTTGCAAAAGGTCAGAATTTATGTATCTAACACCACTCGAATGCGACACCATCCGAGTATCGATCTCGTTCTATCCCGGTAAACAGTAAATCATCGGGTCCGCTTCAAAGCGCCTAATTAGCAGCAGAGGCAATTGAGCCAAGGGTCATTCGTTATTGTCGTGTACGTCCGACAAATGTATACGGCAAGTAGGTACGCGTACTGCTTATGTAGAAACGCGCTCGCGCCCCCCCGTGTCTTTTTTCTCTCGCCCGATTAAATAAAGATACAAATTCCACACGCCGAGAACGGCCGAGTTCGGGAGAAAATCCAATTGATTGTAAGCTTGTATATGACGCAAAAAAAAAAGCTTCTTCGCTGAAATTACTTTCCAGATTGAAATTCGGGTTTGTTTGAGAATTGAATACGAAAGTTTAACATACGATAGCAAATATCTGGTTACGCGGGGCAAATATAAATGTAATATACTCCGGACCAGTCATATCTCGATTTACTTACGTTTTCCCGACCTTTTTCGAGCAACGTGGCGCTCACAAATTAATAAAAAAAATTGACGAAACGTTCATTAAAAATGTATACTTCCATTAATGCTAGAGGACTGTTCTATATATTTATTCGTAAGAGAAGTATGGGTTAACAGAAAGCTTGTGATTTTTCTAATTAAATGTAAATTTATGGAAATGCAGAAGATTGAAAAATTTGTATGACGTTATCCTTTGATTTTATAAAATCGAAAATACAAGACATTTATACACATTAATTTGCGAAATATAATATTCGGCAGATACGAGACTGAAAACACATATTTTTTATTTTTAACTCTCTCGATCTGTGCAGACCTTCTGCGTTTGATCAAAATGAGATCGCAAAAATATCTTTTCACCGCCAGAAACATGAGGAATATTGCTAAATTTTCTTCAATTACATTTATCCGTTTTCTCGCAGGGGAAAATTATTTGCTGAAATCATGGATATAAAAGTAACGTTTCATATACAAACGACATGTCGTTACGTAAAACATCTCGGCACAAGTTTTTCGAAATAAAATTTACAGAAATTGTTCTCGTTTCTTTGCCTCCCCCCCCCTCTCTCTCTCTCTTTCTCTCTCTCGGTGATCACTTATTTTCACATCGCGCTATCAATTACCGAACACCTGAAACGTAACTCAACGTTCTCAACGTCCCGGGGAGACTTTAGGCACATAGTGACGGCGCGGCGCCGCGCGGCAATTTCGCTACTATCGATAATATGACGAGGCAGGAAGACGTGTCTTCCGATCTCTCCGCGGGAGTGCAAGACACCCGGCCTCGTTAGTAAACACGGACGAAGTTTGCCGGCCGTGGCTCGTGACGCTATTACGGGATTCGTCGTCTGTCGCACGCGCGTCTGTTCGCATATAACCCTTCCGGCAGCCCGATAACTACTCTTGCTTTCACCCTAACCGACGCTACACTCGCCGCCACCGGGATGACACCGGAAAGTTACGGGTTAATGGTTGTCGCGCGGTATTATTCCGTCCCGAATAAACGTACGTTGCGCTAATCAAAGCTCGCGGCGCGATAGAACCGGCGATAAATACCGCATGATCCGTCCGTCACCGAACAAATGATTACCTGATGGCTCGTTGCTTCTATAGAATTTTGTCGAATTTATCCTTTTAATAATTTACTGTATTGTATGTTAAAATAGGCGAGAACTGTTCGTACGAATGTGCGCCCGAAAACGAAACTTCAATCTAACTTTTACACTGCACGATTCATTTTTCCAGCAGTCGATTTGCAGCGAATTATTTAAATTATTAAAATATTAAGAGAAACAGGGTTGTTGAATTGAATAATTAGTTATTTTCATTAAACGGTCATGACGATTGATACGATTGTATATAAGTACTCAGATATAATGCGAAATTAAAATACAATTTCGATTTTAGAAAAAAAACGTAAAAGTCCTGTTATAAATAATTATTTGTATCTTCTACAAATATGTAAGAATAAACACAGGGAGCTTTTTTTACAAGACTGTAAAAATAGAAGAGGAGTAGCTACAAAACAATCGCATCGTAAAATCGATAAGAAGGCAAAAAATTTAGCGATACAAAAATAACAGACGCAAAAATCGTGACGAATAATAAATGAGGCTATTTCTCGGCTATTTTAGATAGGTATCGCGTGAAGAATGCATGAAGCAAAGAAACATTATTCGTGATGTTTCTTCGAAAAGATTTTCTCATATAAAAATCTGCTTTTAAGACTACGAACAAAGGTGCAGCGGTACGGTTAATTTTTAGCATTCTAATTTGGAAGATCACGAGTTATTATTAAAAAATATATACACATATTTTTTTAATAACGTCTATATATATACACACAGATATTCAAAATATTTTCGTCGTTATTATAAAAAAAATATAGCTCTGTGAAGGTATCTCAAATATTTTAAAAGTTATAAAAACGTAAAAATACAAAAAAAAACGCGTATATCGGCATTAATGAACAATACATGCATCTACCTCGTTGATTTTACCGCAATCGTTACACGATGTGAACGCATTATATATTGTCGGCATTCTGTCGCTTCCATAGCTGTTTGACCTGGCCACCTCTTATCGTTATCGTTTAACGCGCAAATTGATAAAAGCAGCCACACCCGCTGCCTCCACTTAAAGGGTTAAATCGACGTGTATTAAACGCAGTCACGTTGCAGTGTTCCGCGTTCGAAGGATGAAATCCTTCCGCGCGTGTACGCGATCGATGCGCGATGTACTGTACTGCACGAAAAAAATATTCATACAATGTAAACGTTGACGAACGACGTAACGGCTTGTTACGCGTTGCCGCATTGCCTCGACGCACTAGGGATGGTATCACGTATATGGCAGGCCGACTGAATATATTTCGATCCTTTGCGTGAATATATTCCAAAAATACTATTATTTGAATCATTTATTTCAGAAAGACGTGTTTTTAATGGAATCTTTTGTGTGAAAGTTCTATTGCGAACGTTAATACCTCACAGCGATAATAATAAAATTAATGAAACGCCGCAAAACGTCTCTTTATACGCAATTGTATTAATTTAATAAAACGTGAATTTTCAACTAAAACGTCCTTTTTTTAAATCAATGATTTCCTTACTTATAAGCGGATTGAATGCTTAATGGAATATGAATTATTTAATTAAAATTTATTGATATGACTTATAGTCACAGTTGCAGTTGCAGTTAATGCCCGCGTATAATTATATCGAAATAGGAGATATAATCGTTAGTACAGCTATTGTAAATCTGGGTCACAACAAGGTTAATTATAATCATTTTATAAAATTATTTTGCCACTTATTCTTATCTTAACTGACCCGATTATCTCCGCTTAACCTCCTAGGTCAAATAAAACAGTAATTTTCCAAGATATTTCGCCGATACTTCGATATCGAATTGACTCGTATTCGTGAGTGCATATTGAGCTCGATCGCGTTTCTACACACAGCATCCGCCCGAGCTCGCTTCGCGTAGTTCGCGGAAAAACTACGCGAGGCCGAGCGTAACGGCTGATGCATATTTATTAGGTCCACCTGCTGCTATCGCGACGGTGACCGCGTTTTAACCTTTGTAACCGCTTTTTATGCCTCTACAGAGAACGACAAGAAGAGAGAGAGAGAGAGAGAGAGAGAGAGAGAGAGGGATAGACGCCATTTCATACGTGGTTGTAGCTACGAGTCGATCGACATCGCTAAATCCGCGTACGTGTCGATCGCGCGATATCCATGGACTTAAATCACCGAAACGGCGCGGATTCTTTCTCGTAAAATCGCGAAATAAATTCCCACGTGCGGCGCGTTACGTCGTGTTATCAATCGTCGCGAAATCAAGACTTACTGGCCCTTCCTATATATAGAACAGCATATGTACACATTGCTGTTCACGATTCGTAAATAACGATTTAAAGTATCGGACGTATGGAGTATCAGCATCGCCATGAAGCTATCACATTTTTCCGCGAGAACATGAAGTGCGAAATAAAGGATATAAAGACGTTGTTATTTTTTGAACATTATCTTTTCTTGCGGTTGCTCCGTTACAAACTGCGAAAAATAATTAGCAAAACGAAAAAGAGGAACGTCTTGCAAACTATGTAATAAAAAACGAAATAATATAATAATAGACAATTTGATATAAATGACATAGTATTTTCATAAACTGCATATCAGATTTATAATTGTAGATATGTATTTAATTTAATTACAATTTCTCGATATATAAATTGAAAAAACTGCTTGATTATTACTACATTTCTAAAGCAATTTAGGAGACTTACATATATCTTACCCCCCTTTTACGAAGAAGAATTTGATCGTGTTGTACGAAGAACCAAATTAAAATTTATCGCAGAAGAGACTAACAAAATGGTCATATCGCGTTGCCGGCGACATATCGTGTTGACGATGTTAACCGCTGCAGCTTTATAGTTAAATAATTTTCAGACGGTAAAACGGAGGGCGGAGAAGAAATAAATGACAAATCCGAGAGGTAAAATCGCGTTAAGGTGCGCATATGAAAAGTAGGGGTGTTCGAGGCGGCGGCGGCGGCAGGTTGTACAGCTTACGGGCGGAAAACGCGCACGCCCTTTGCACTCGCCCTATTTAATTATGTTTCACTTGACGGGCTATAGCGGCAAGTCCGCCGTCGCCGGTACTTTGCGGTAACAGGCGCACGTGCACCGCGCCCCGGACTTAATTGCGTTTACAACTGTCCTCGTCCAGCTTTCGCTACGTACGGCGGCGTCGGGCGACTTGCTTTCTCAGAAGCGACGGGACGAGATGAGATGAGACGAGACGAGACGAGATGGAACGAGGCGAGGCGAGGCGAGGCGAGACGAGACGGGACGAACGGTGGCGACTGGCATCCGCGTCTGCATAATATTTATTCGCAAAATCGACCGCCTCATTTTCCACCCCATATTAACCTGCCAGTAATGCGACGCAGAATGCCCGTCTACTTCGTTAAATCTACAACGTTTTCGCAGTAATTTATGGTATTAAGTTAGAGCGATCAACGCGCGCGACAGAAGTTTTAATATACTGTCGCGTACTATAAATCATTTATAATCATTTCCTCGTGAGTTATTCATCCCACTGCTCCAATGTATTACGATCAATTATTTTGATAAACGTCAAAATCCTCTATAGATCTACGATGAGACTCGTTGTATTCGGAAGTTCGGGTATGTTTTACTGCGACCCAGTCAGACGCGCCCAAGTTCTTGATTCGGTGTTACAAACTGATCGAACTATACGTTACAGCGATGTCAGATAAAGTAATCGATTGAATTGAAAGGATTAACCTGAATGATAAATCTTATTTTTGTAATGAAACACTGACAGTAATCAGTCAATTATTCGACGATTTTATTTTATGTCGCCTCTGTTTTAAGTTATGCAAAATGGTTAAATGTGCATTTCTTCTCGAATGCACATTTAACCATGCAGTACTTAATTTGCAGTAATTAATTTATAGCGATAATATTCTACATGCTACTATACTAATTGTAATGTAACAAGTCATAACAAAACTTATAACTTAATTTTACAAAATAATTAATTTTGTAATAAAACATTGCGGTACTGAAAAATAAATAAGAGATTATAAATAACGAGAGTTTACGAATAGAATATTTAAAACAAGAGTATTAAAAAAAAAAACTTTTGCAAGTTTAAACTCCGCAAATGGAAATGGTCATACGATCGAGTAATTTTTTTCAATTTACACTATTTATCAAATATTATAAAAATATATATTGTATATTGTATACATCAGTAAAAACTTTTAATTATTTTATTCAATTGCGTATCTGTGTAATTCTTTTATTGTATCCTCCTACACATGTTAGTGATGCATGAATAGCTAACGTGTTAATGGATACTGTTAAGAACACAGTCAATAAATCCTCATCCATAGGCCATTAGTTTCGAATTATACCTATTTTGCAGCCCGTTAAAGCCAAAAACATACGATATCTCGTATTCCGTCTCGCTTATTATCGATATAAATACGTCGATTTCTCTATCGTGAGAAATAGGCGAGAGACACAAAAAATTTCCCCGTCTAGCGATTTTGCGAGATCATATACGGACGCGACTTTTGAAATCGCTTTGTTAGAAACTGCTCCTTCATTTTTAGGCAACTCGCGTATCGGAGCCAATGACGTAGCGTGGCAAAATTACCTTTACTTATCCCGTCAAAGGCCAAATCCCCTCGTAAAGCCCGGGACAAAATTCGGGCGAGGAGGAGGACCTCAGAGAAATCTCGAACGTTTACGCGAGAGGAGAGAGAGGGAGAGGGAGGGAGGGAGAGAGAGAGAGAGCACCGCTACGCCCTGGGGCACAGACCGCGGATCCTGGGATCGATCTCTCCCCATAGTCGCGCGTGACGTCATGGCCGACCCACTCTCGTGACACCGACCCAAGCGCCGCGCTGTACCGCATCCCCTGATGGGCGCGGAAGAGTCAGGTAGCACGTAGGGCTGATAGGTACGGTAGCACCAGTGAACGACCACTCACCAGTGAATGACCACTGAGTCTCCCATGTTGCGACTGTGCGAACTAATGTAATTATGTGCCGGCAAAGAGATGTGAACACGGGAGACTCTGCCAGGCGGTTATTAATTATACATTACATGGTCACGTGCATACATCATTATGTATGGTTGAAAAATAAATAATTTATCCAAGCTAATAGACATATTCAATTTTCAATAAGTCGCCGCTGGCGACTTATTGGCATATCCGAATCGGTATAAGGTACAGCGGGGTAATTTAAATAATGGGGTAAATTGAGTAACAGTAAGCATTTGCAAGAATTTCGGAAAAATAAGAGATTTTAAGATCAATGCCTGATTCTTGCAAATGTTTACTGTTATCCAAATTATCCCACTGTTCAAATTCATATTCAATTTTCAATAACCCGCTGGCAACTTATTAGCATATCCGAATCGGTATGAGGTACAGCGGGGTAATTTAAATAGTGGGATAATTTGGAAAGACATTGATCTAATGAAATGTATCTTAAAATCTCTTATTTTTCCGAAATTCTTGCAAATGCTTACTGTTATCCAAATTATCCCACTGTTCAAATTATCCCGGTGTACTCTATGCAGAGACTATTTATGTGTATAATTTTTTAATATCTTTCTTAACTATTGTTTTTATAAAAAAAAGAGGAAACGAAATGACGAGCAAGTATCACCTTCCAGCCATGCGTACAAAAAAAAACCATATCTTCACTTAAAAAAAGATATTGAGGTCTAAGAATTTTCTATAACTGGTTATATTCGGTGCATCTATATACCTATCGTATTCAACCCGGACCGGAGGATGTCACCGATTCTGACAGTTAGCGTCAGTATTCCCCTCGAGCTGACCCTCTTTTACGCGCCGTGAACGTCGAGATGAAAGTCTCGGGAATACAGTTATCTCGAAGGAATCTCAAGAGCTCGAGACACCGTCCCCGAAGTCTGATACATATATCTCGAGTTGATTCGAGGAGAAACCGAGGGGGACTCGAGATAATTATATCGAAACGCGTCGTAATTTTATCACCGGCGCTATAATCATAAATGTCAGTTGTTCCCGCGTCATTATATGTCCACAATCAATAATTTAAATTTAAATAATTTAGATTTCGTAATGCGATTTCCGTAGAGACAACTTCACTTCAGACTTCTGACATTTTAGCGATCGCTTAATTGGCTCAGAGCTTTGAGAGAATTAATTCAAGGACGACAAGCGCTATCTTTGTGGACTAAAAGTCGAATAAATAAAAACTAGAAAAAGGGGGAGATGTATAAAAGTCTCTGGGCGTTATATAAATATATTTTATGACCCATTAATGGAACTAACATGAAGTAGTATAAAGCAAGCTCCATAAATAACTTTTTTAAACGTCAACATTACACGCGTTTTTATGCTGCGAGCCGTAAAGTAAATCTCCCCGGCGAACCAAAGTTCCCACAGAGGAACTGCCGCGCTATATCGCCGAACGCTTCCATCTCTCGAAAAACTAGGGCTATTATTAATAACACAGAAAATATACGATACGCTCCGAGGAGCAGAAAGTGCTTATCCCTTCGATGGAGTAAGACGTCAGTACGTGTTCGTTTGGCCGACGGTTATGCGTTTTGAAAATGCAGTCACTCGAGACTGCAGCAGCAAGGATATATTCCGTGCTGAACGTTCTCGTGCCGCTCTCCTCCTCTCTACGTGGAAGCGGAACGTACGAGGGAGATTTCGGAATGCACCCCGGTGGCGCTGAACATCCAATTTTCCACGTCCTCCGCTGCAACCGAAACTGCTCTCCTCGCGCGGATAAATTCGCGGAAAAAGGGCACATGCAACCGCCTGCCAAGCTCCCCGGAGTGACGGCCGGTAATACAGTTTTCACGAGAATAAATCTTTTTTCTGACGGATTATTCTCCGACGCTCCTCCTTTATCCCTCTTGTCTTCCCATCGCCGCAGAGAGCCGGCACTCGTAGTTTCAGACCGCGATAGACGTCACTCCATCGCGAGCTCGGAAGAACGAGTCTTGCGAGTATGACAATCCGAGCATCCTTCGAGATGCCGGGCTGGATGGGTTCCGGCTGTTGTAAGAAGCTGTTTCGCGGAACGTTCTTGTAATGTCTCTTCTAATAATCACTATACGTGTCGCGTTAAAGTAACACGATTTCTTTGCGATAGGATGCTTCAGTTTTTTGCGAAACGTTCGCGATTTATCAAGTTGCAGTAAATTGGCGGAAATGTGGAAAATTTGTGTCACTCTATCTTTTTAAAGTCGGATGTGACACCGCGGAAACGGTACGTTAGCATAAATTCCGCACATAAGAGACGACTGCGAGTCATCTCTGTTTAACGACGGAGAGAGAAAGAGAGAGAGAGAGAGAGAGAAACACTAATATACGAAATTTATCCTGCGGAATATGATGATGAAAGCAACGGGTGTAATATTCGACACTTATTCAGACGTGTCGAAGGAGAGGGGAAGCGCTCGCGAGAGACGACGGAGCTTGTCTCGCCGCTTTTCCAGCCGACTCGCGATCTTGATTTGCGCCGCGCGAGATTAGGCATGACACGCGAAACCTCGTTCGTTCTCGTTACTCTGTCGCGGCAATTCCCGTCCGCAAGAAGTTTCCCCGGGAGATCGCTAACTTTCCCGTCTTATCGTGATAAGTGTCGTGAACAATGCCGCACGTAACCGCTGTAGAGTCATCCTCGTAGTCTCCCTCGCTCCCATTCTCTCTCTCTTTCTACGGTGGATGGTGGCAGTGTCTCTGTGGCCAAATTGCATGAACTTGTAGTGTCGCGTGGGTCTTCTCTCTCTCTCTCTCTCTCTCTACCTCCCTCGTTGTCTCGCTCTCGCCAATAAGGATGGTACCGGAAATAATTTTGCGCACCGGTAGAACGGAATGTTAATTCGGTTCACGTCCCACTGACCGTGCTCAACGGACTCGTGACCGCAACTTGCGCGCAACATTACGTGTCCGATGTATCTGCAGCGAGCCGCACACGTTTTCTGCCGAGTTTCGAAGTGTCGACCGAGTTTGCCCACTTACCTCTCACCTCTGCCCTGCCCTGTTACCTGTGCATTAAAATGGCGTTTCGCCAAGTCCGATGAAAAATGCGCCGCGGGGAACAAAAGGCACGGACTTGGACGGTTCGCGAGGGAACAATCGCGCATTCTCTCTCTCTTTTTTTTTTATTCCTTTAAATTCCACGGAATATCGAATGACCGTAATAAATTGTATCGCGATTGTTAATTTGCTGAGGAATATTAATTCGTTTGTAGCTCACGCGCGCTGGAATTTGTAATAATTATATACGCGGCAAAGCGCGGCACGTTTTATTGATTATTTTAATATATCATCGGAATAAAATGTCTTCCGAGTTGGCTGTTTGTTAACCAAATAATCGTGTCTAATTACAAGTACGGGAATCCGTGTTTCGCTGCAATCTCGAATCTCGCAGCGGCAACCGGTATCTCGAATACTTTCCGCAACTGCTTCCCCGTAACATCTCTCGCGAAATACCGAGTTTTATTTCGGCGCGGCCGTGCCTAATATCCGATAGGAATAACCATCAGAAATATCTGCATACATTTTTCGATTCTCGCGTCCCCCTCGGCAGATATCGTTATCCCCTTTGTCCGATATTTTCCGCTCCCGATTCCAGCGCGGGCGTGGCGGGTCCCGCGAGGATGCGAACCGACGGAGAAATAACCTTGCGTTTCGGGATCTTCCGATAAGTAAATGAACTTTCCAACGGCGCCGACGACATGCACGACGATGCGCGGAACGCGTAATTCATTCCACCTGCCCGCCGTATGCGCCCCGTATAACATCGGCCATCAGGGGATCGGTGGTGATTTGTTACGTCCGGGAAGGGTAACGAGGCGAGCTGGTGTACGCGCGCACGTATATACACGGCGGACACCGCGGGACACGCGGCTGGTGGGACGCGTCATTAATTCAGAGAATTAAATGTCGCTGCAAATGACGAAGATAATTAAATACGCGGGGCTGGCGCGCGCGCGCGCGCGCGCGAAGCGAGATGGAATTAAAAAGTCGTGTAGTCGCGCACGAGCTACGAGGGCTAGATGAGACGGGAAGACAGACGCGAAACAAGAGCTGATAGATTGCTGTGCTACGGGGTGGCCATCAATTCGCCGCACACGCCACGCATCACGCCGAGTGGAGATCCAGCCGATCGAATGGACCGATCGATTTTTGTCTCAACGCAAAAATATCGAAGCGTCAATAAGTCTTTGAATTACGAGCGATCGAACGAAAGTGAAGGGCTTTTTCGAGCGGGGAAATGGACGGTCGCGGTCGAGTAATGCAATAAAATCGTGTATATCTCGGTATTCCTTCAATTCGAACGGACGTTTAGTTGAACGAAATTTCAATTCGTCGTGGAATCAATCGAGATACTCGAAATGCGATCGCGAAAACGGACAAGAATTTGGAGAACATTTCCGGGGATAAAATTCGCAATGTAAAAAACGGTATGCGCTTATCAATTTGTAGTGACCGGGCAGAATGAGAGAGAGAGAGGGGGGGGGGAGATACTGTATCTTCGAATCGACGAAAGACCGAGGGAAAATTGATAAATTTTTCCTGCCGGAAGGGAATCGGAATGGCTGCTGAAAGGGGAAGGAAGTATGACAGTGGAACTATAATATAGGGCGACGACGCGATCGCCGAGGAGACGGCGAGCGAGTGTCGCGCGTCGAAGATAAGAAAATAGGGGAATGGCAATCGATTCACGGCGGGAATTACAGCAATTGGCAGATACGCGTTATTACGAGAGCGGAGAAAGGGAACTGGGGCGGGTGGACGCGCGGCGTTTACAACGTCCGTTTCACGCGCGGAGCTAATTAGTTTCGGCGGTATCTTCAATGACAGGCGACATGCGCCGGCGCGGCGCAATGATAGCAAATTAGTTTTAGTTGGGTCTTTAACGGTGCGCGACACTATCCGTCTGCAATTATGAGATTCATCTACCGAGTGCCGAGCGACGTTTCATCGATTTGCGCGTCAATTTTTTGGCTCTTTTAAATTATAAAATTAAAACTATGAGCAAATGGAAAAGATCAAAGAGCAAAATATATTATTTGGTATTTGAACCGCGAAAATTAATCTGTTGACTAAAAAAATGAATATATCCGAGAGAAAGCTCCTTCTCAAATAATATTATTGAAGAGCGCGGAAAAATCTATTCCCGTGTTCGAATCGCGTTCTCTTAAATGTGACGCGTTTCCTCTTTCAATAAATGAAATAATTCTGATAATAACGTAAGTACTTTTTGTACGCGCGAGCGTGCGTGTCGATTCGTCAATCTGGAGTCGACTTTTTCCTCACTTAAAATTTAATTTCCGCATTAAATACTCCACTCTACGGTTAAAGCTCTAATTAAATTTCTATTGAAATTGTACATTCAGTAATTTAAAAAAAAAGATAACGTTTTATTAGCGATAATCAAATTATCGATGTACTCGTAATTACTAAACGCCTCGGCTGAATAAACTGTCAGTTTGGCTCTACGAATATTTATCGCTCGAAAAGCTGCATATACCACCGTAATTCTACCGCGTCTTACACTGTACATGCGCAACCGCCGAACATTCAAGAGCCGCCGAGCGCTTCGCCGTGTGCGCTTCAACATGCACGAAGAAACACGGCACCTGATCGAGAGACGCGGAAGACGCCTGTAAACTTGCGGGAGTCTCTAATACCGTCCGAAAAGCGGACGCAGTCGCGCAAATATCAATTAGCGATCGCTACGCATCGACGAGCCAGCGTTAATTAGCAGCCTGCGACGACGGTGTTGTCTAACGTCCTGCGGGATCGCCTCTGGCAATATTCCAGCGGATGTGGAAAGGAAGAGCGAGCGTTCGACGAAAGCTTTGCTTGGAAAATTTCCCTCCCTCCCCCTTCCTTTCCCCGCCGTTCTCCCATCGGCTGCCTACTTCAATCCCGTTCGGCAGCCACCACCACGATCTCGCTAATTTCAAAACCGCCCCGGACAGTAACCGCGTTTTTAATCGAATCTCCCGACGTCTCACCCCCCCCCCTCCCCCCCCTCCTCTCCCCGTCCGCCCCTCGCGCTTGCATACAGATCGTGCCGGGGTTCCCGCGATCCCGCTCGTTTCCCCATTCTTTCCATCCCGAGGATCCTTGTCGAAACGTTTAATCATTCTGCTAATCACATCTTTTTTCCCTCCGTTCCCGGGAGTCCGCCTTCTTCCCCAGTGAGATACGAGAAAGCGCCGCTAACCCATTAAAGCTCGTAATTCTCGAAGATTTTTTTGTCGCATGACTGCGTCCCGACTTTCGGAGGACGTTCCAAATCGATATGTATACGGTGTCCCGCGAAATTACTGGGGTACACTGCGGAATACACTGGAAAAATCGGTAGTCGTTTTAAGAGAAAGATAGCGCGATAGAATTTATTCAGCCATTAGGGGATCAAAGGATTTGCCGAATTAATTCTTCCGCCCGTAACGGTTGCTCTAAACTGGGCTTTACCCCGATAAGAGTTTAATTCGAGACTTATTACTGTAATTATTACGATATTTAATGTTATAAAAGTTAAAAGAAACGTACGACGAGCGATAGCACGTCACGAGTTTCGTGGAAACCTAGTTAAAAAGTAGTTCGCTGCTCAAGCTCGGCATACAAAATGCGAACACGCCCAAGACGTGCTGTACACGAATGTATTCCGTCGTGCGTTTTATATTTACGAGAATTCAACATTGTTACAAGTTAACATTGCAGGTTTTTCTGTATACAACCTTATTATTATTATTATTACTATTTCCATTTTAATAAAATTCACGCAAAGGGAAAAACTTGGATTTATTTCGCGAGACGAAACACCGGTGGGTGCCCGTCCAAGGGTTGCGCGGATTTTTTCGCGAAAAAACGAAACGGTAGGGAAGATATGGTTTTTTAGGGGACACAGAACATCGACGAGACCCGAGCGATTGGCGCGCGGGCGCGGCGCGGCGCATGGTATGGAGATACGATAAAACGTATAACTTTCTATACGCATTCGCCCCCATTTCCATAAATATGCAAAGACGGTAACCGCGGCCGGGCGATATAGGGACATTTACCGTATTTCATCGCCACTATATCCCGAGGAAGCAATCCGCGACGCGATCCTCCGACACCCGGTACACGCGTTTAAACACGCGCGATTTCACAAGATCCCGCGGATTTTACAGCAAGAGTGTCGTCGTTTCGACGCCGAAACTGTCATTAAATCAATAAAGCAACACCGCGCGGCATTCCGAGTGCGCAAACTTTCTTCGGGTAAAACAAATCCGAAAAAAAAATTGAGACAAACGAGAGATTAATCTATACACGAATAATATATATCAAGTAACGATCAATCAGCAATTAACGATTAAATTTATATTGCGATCGAAAGTGGGCCAAGTGGTTGACCGCACTTGTAATTTGTAAACGTCCACTATACATATATGAGTCCATGGGAAATAGCTATGTTATTTCAACGATGCCCAGCACCGAGTGGTTCAATTTATCGTTCTAGCAATTTTTAAATATAAATAACTGATTGCAACAAAATATTAATAATAACATAAAACGGAATTGGCAATGACGACGGGATTTTCCGATGTGATAGCCCGAGGAACGAAACAGAAATCATTTATCTGTATACGCATTCGGAATTTAGAAGGGGGCGAGCGATAACTCCAAACTATCCTCTGTGTATAATAAAAGATATACACAAAAATATATATATATATATATATATATATATACACACGATGTACACATATATATCGAAAAATTTCCGGCCTGTCAGTCCGCTCGGCAACGTTTCCGACGGTACGAGTAGTAATTCCCGAAAATATCCCACGCGATCTGCGTGTATACGCGTGAGATTCACAATACGCGTGTACGCATTAACGAGTTTATTGTAGCTTCATGAAAAGTTTTGTTGCACTTAACGGAAAAACACACCGAAGGCGCTACGCGCCGGCTTCGACGATTTTTCGTTCGCGAGCTATTCGAATTTGACAATACAATTTTAACTCTTTGAAAAACAACGCAGAACATTCAAAAGCCACCATCGCTTCCCCATCCGCAGATTGTTGTTCTTTTGTCTTTTTTATTTATTTTTCATACCGCACACTCAATATGTGCAACATAAACTGTTTAATTTTTGTTTTAAATCATACCACGCATATAGACTTCGGCAAATCGATTTGCTAACTTATGAAAAAAAAAAGTGTTATTTGCGTATGGGTTTTGCCCGAATTTTTATGAATAAAATCTAATAGAACAAAATCGGTATAAATTGCTTAATTCAAGTGTGTATATGCTTATATGTTTATATTTATATATCAGATACATTTCGCATTGTATTATATTAAAAATTAATCAATAATAATTTAATTTTGTTGAGTATTAATTTTTTTAATGTGGGAGCTTCGAGCTTTTATTACGTTAACGCAAAAACGTAATAAACATCCAATATTAAAGCCGAATAGAATTTAATATTTTAATGTAATATCGAACCACATAAAAATACAATATTACATAATATAATATATTTTAAATAAAAATATATTATTAGATTATGTTGTTCGAATGTTCCATTTTCAAATTCCATTTTAATAATTACGAAAAAATTTTACGTCAACCACACAGATCCCCAGTTACATAGAAACTTTTCGCTGTCTCAAGCGCACGTACGGTATCGTAACGAAGATCATTTTCCCGTGTCTAAAACGCGTTGAAATCTCAACGAAATGGCACACCGGTTGCAATCCCTTAATCGCAGTCCAAGCTCGAGCAGCTGGTGTGTGGATCCTTTCCACATACACACACATAAACTACACGTGCACGTAAGTGACACGCGTGTCGACGCTCGTCGCCGACCGAGCCGAGCGAACAGAACGGTAGCATAGCGGTTTACGCGGTATCGCCTGCAATCTGTCCACTTGTCCCTCTTTCTCTCCCCTCGGCATCCTACGTATTACGACACGAGGAACAAAGACATTTGGCGTGCGGTAGCTGCGATTCCATTTAGCCTAGCTATATCCGCGCGCGTCATCTCGAGAAGCCCGAGGATCGGAGTAAGGAGAATGCAGCAAAGTCTGTCGCGTGAGGCGAGAGAGAGCGAGAGCGACAGCTCTCGGCGAGAGAAAGAGAAAGGGAGAGACACAGAGTGAGAGAAGAACGGGGAGGGAAACCGTGAAGAAAGCGAGAAAACTCGCAAAGGCGCCGACGTGGACGAGGCAGGACGAGGACGACGACGCTCCGTGCCGCATTCTCGCCGGCGCCGGCAGCAACCGGCGACGAGTCCGTGAAAAACGAGCGCGAACGAAACGCAGTGGATATACAGTCGGGAACGATATCCACCGCGAAGGGGCAAATATACGTTACTTGGTACGCTCCGCTACATACATACGTCGCGCCGCGACGAGTAGGTACACGACGAGAAATAAAATCGGAATTATTATATATCGTTCATTGTTATAGTGCCACCGGTGTGAAAGTGTATACCGATGACCACGTCGAAATTGCACGTTTTGTATTATTTTATATTATTGTAACGACAAAAAGGGAAAGCGACAGAGTTTAACGGTCGCCCGGCAGGTATTTAATTTTAGCTAATTATATAATAATTTTTCACGAGTAATTTAAAGTCGATCTTTCCTTAAAGGAGGCGCCGAGATACCCGGTAAATTTTTCATTTATGAAAAACTTAAATAAACATATAGTTTAATTATTATGATCAGATTAACACTCTAGACGCTCCCTGATTTCCCTTCGGTTTGATTCGATTAAACGCCTGATTCCTTTTACAGCGGGAATCATGCGTTCCCAGATAATGTGCCAATTGTACGGTTACGAAACAGCGGATCCACAGCTCGATCTCTGTCACCAGTTCTGACGTCATATATTACACCTGCAAGCTCCGCCGGCGGAATACAGGCTTAGCGCGCGCGTAACGCGCGGTCGACGTCAATTTGCTGCAGCGCGAGCTGATGAAATGAGCCGCCCGGCACGCGCCGCCAACATTCCGCACGCTGCATTATCAGTTTATTAAGAAAATCAACTAAACAACCGCAGTTACGTGCGGGAGTTCTGCAACTACCTGCTCGGTCGAAGTTTTTCTCCCCCGCCGAAAAGAGAGAATAAGGGTCTCGAATGAGCGAGAGCACCGGCTTTTGCTCATCGATCGACCCCTCGTCAACTACTCAAAAGTTCAAGTTCGTAATTACGCGATATCCCAGACCCGAGAGGGGTGTAGGAGGGACACGCGTTCCCGTTGCGAAAATCGCGGATGAGTCCGCAATTCAGGAGAAAGAGAAAAAAAAGAGCTACGACTTCAGCATCAGGACTCTCGCGATCCGCGATACGACAAGATTCGCAAGTTGCTTCATTTTCCTTTTTTTTTTCCTTCGTTTTTTGACACGTTAAATCACCTCTCCGTTGCGCTGCTTATGATTATACATATATACTCTGCTCCGTTCCACCCTGTATCCCTATACCTATCCTTGGCGTATAATCTCGTATCGCAGCTGCACTAACAATCGACCCTGGCCGCGATCCAAAGAGCGGGAGGGGGGGGAGGGGTTTTCCGAGTCCTTACACACCGTGCTGCGCGTCGACCCCGACGTTCTGAGGATTCTCGCTGATCGTCGACAGTTTCTAGCGTGAAGCGCGGGCACACATATTCGTGCCGGATATGCTGATAACATCGCACGTGGAAACCTTATTACCGGGAGGCTCGATTACGTCCCCTTGCTAAAATACTGAGGTTTAATCGCCGGAATATTGAACGTCGCACGCGGGTGAGCGAGGCAGGATTAAATAAGCGAATATAGACTTGTGATTAAACGTTCGCTGATCAAAGGGGCTGATTTCGAGGGTTCCGTCCTCTCCCCCTCCTCCCCCCCCCTCTCATTCAAGAATATGCGCGCGTGTCAGTGTGGAATCGCGTGTTGATCGGCACTTTAAGCTTTATTTTGTTTACGGCAAATACGCGCGCTTAACGTCGAACTTCCATCGTCGACGTGACCGCGCAATATAATTAGCCGATATACGGATATCTCGATAACGCGATTTGCGTTATGAATGACATGTAATTTTCAACGTGTAAAATCCGAGGCTTTATAATCCATAAATCTCGTATCTCCGCCGTGCCGGGGAAAAGCGCGAGCCGCGCGCGAGTTATAATAGTTCTCTGGCTTATCCACACGTATACACACCGCATATGCACACACACACACATACTCGCGGTCGTTGCACTAGTTTAATAAAACAAGCGTAGCAACAACGGCGAGCACCTAAGTGCTCGAAGAAAAGTAATACGAGATTACGAGGACGTATATGGAATGCAAATGGAACGATACATTACGGTGGACAAGTTCTCTGCACGATGTATCGCGTTATCGTATATCGCGTAAACACGCGCGCGGAGAAGGACCGAATATATCAATAAAACCGCTCTCGCTCTTTAAGTAACACGTTCGTATTCCGCCCTCAACGGTATTTTAATCTAGCATTCAATTATCGAACTGTTTGATTTTCGGAATTGAAACGTTTTCGCAAATTAAAAACTCGGAAGCTCACGTATATGTATACGCGCGCGTTATACACGTGTGCACGCGCGCGTGTGCGTGTGCGTTAACGCGAGCGGACCACCGAAACTGGGTCGAATTCAACTCTGGGCTTTCAAAGGCCATTTTTTTTCGCGGAATTTATGTCACATTTTCGGTGAGAGAAATGCATAATAATTATTTTTAACAAATGTCCATTAACGAAAAAGGGGTGAATAAATATGACGATATGTAACGAAAAATGAAAATAAAATATATTCCTTTTTTTGTTCAGCAGATCCTATATCTTTCTGATTTTAATCTGATAAAACTGTATATTTGCCGAGAGGTCTTCCTCGACCAATATTTGTATATTAAAGGTTAACGTAATGAAATCTAAACGGTTTTAAGTTAATTAATGGCGAATCCTTGTTAATGAGAAACGTGCATTAATGGCGATTCCTTGTTAATGAGAAACGTACATTAATAAATTACAGGATATTATGGATACGCAACGTTGATTAATGAGAATTTGAGAAAGTTTGGATCGAATGAGTTAATCGCGTAATATCTCCATTAAAAACAATCGAGTCAATTAGGAGAATACGAATTGCGTGCGCTCGCGGTAGAATGAATTTTCCTTCGACCCACTGTGTCGTCGCGTATCGAAATCTGAGTATCCATTCGTTGTATATATAGCGTGCGCGAAGCAAGACAGTCAATTACGGAAAAATTATATCATTATGCAATTAAACGAGGGATACAGAAATGATTAAATGGGTAACACACGTGAATCGGCGGACGCGAACGCGAGGAGAGATTCGGAACATATCTCGCCGAGCTTTTTGCGAACCGATAAAAGTATAATGACGCAAATAGTACACAGAGCGCTAGGGAGTCGGCGCAAAAAGCAGGGGCGTAATATCGAGAATTTTTCGCAATACGTTTCAGCATCGCGAAATTGGTTTCCATTCACAATTAAATCAGTGCCCGGAATAGGATAATAGAATACCGCGCGGCGCGGGCGCGGGCGTGCGCGCGCGCGCGCGCGCAACGCCGCCATCCGTTCTGCAGGCGGGTTCTTTTTGCAAAAGTTTCAGTTCGCGTAGTTTAATAGACAAACACATTACAATATCGATCGCGCGCGCGCGCGCGCCCCTCGGTTGTTATTTTCGCGTTATTCCTTTTCGACGGACCAGCCGAGGGAGAGCGGCGCGAGAGAGACCGAGATTGCAACGCGAAAACCGGCCCCCTCCCCCCTCCCCCTTCGTCTCGTAACGGCACTTTAAAATTAAATCATATTCTATAATGAAATATCTCTTCTTCCCCCCCCCCCGCTCGCCTTTTTTTTCTCCATTACGTTCCCGCATTTTCTCGCCTGCACGAATGATGCTATGATCATATTTTTAAACCGCCGCATTGCGAAAGCGACGTATACTGTTAACCGCCGTTGTGAAAACTTGTTCTCCGGTGTGTGCATAACGCGCGTCCTTTTACGTTATCAATAATATAGATGGTGTTAATAAATAAAGAGATCCATAAATGGTGAAATGAATCGATAAATCGAGCGCGTATTCATCAGTTGCTAAACAGCCGCGAAAATGCAGCTACAGCAACAGTATGAAAACGTATGTGGGTGTGTAAATTAAAGATTACAAAGTTTGTGTGATAGTTCGTGATATTGTATCGTAAATTCAAACTGCGACCACCACGCGCAGAGTCGATTGAGATAAATTGTGAAGCACTTGGATAAATACGACAAACATATTTAAAAATTTATCCGAAAGTTTATCCGAAAGCCGTTTCACCTTCCAACTGTTCACTACATCTATTAAATAAAAAAAATAAAAAAAAGATGGCTATCGCTCGCACTGATTTTACAATGATTGTTAGGTTTCTCGTGAAAAACGTTTATCGCGTTTCATCCCCGTGTCACGAATAATCGACTGAAAATTCCACGAATTTGTTGACTATACTCGAATTTACACGTAAAAAAATTTATAAATGCGCGTTGTCGCAAATTGGCCTAGAAAAATTCAATTCCTTCCCGAGATTCCCGTCCGCATTGCCGCCAGGTCTTAGCTTTTCAATTCATTCTAAAATTATAACTTATGAGGAATAACGTAAGCGTAAGTGCACTTAACGTACGTTGCCCATCTCCAAAGCCGAACTTGCCGCATACAGCTTCGCGGGAGCACGAAATTCTTAGCCTCGCTTTTAACAGGGAGATGTTTCTCTCTTTTTCTCTCTCTCTCTCTCTCTCTCTACCTCTCTTTTCTTTTTTTTCAAGTAACTTTGGAGTCGAGTTTTCCGCAACTAAAACGTCGAAGCGTTAATAGCTCGCCCGAAGTTGTACATGATTAAAAAACGCGGGTCGGGCTGCCGCTCCTACGCGCGCTAAATTACTCGGTAATAAATAACAGAATCTCATAACAATAATTCCTTTAATTAATTCCGAGCGCTTTTTAACTTAAACCGGATTTTCATCTAGCGCTTACTGTTAGTTATCGGGATATCTAATATCGAGTATTGAAAACTCGTAGAAAAAAAAAGAAATAAAAGGAGAAAGAGAGGTAACGTTTGCCCCCTGCCTTCGCATTGAAAAAACATCGACTCCAGATTGAATGCAGTTGCATAATGTAGGGCCGCGCGCGTACTTTCTATCTTGTTGTTTTTTTTTTGTTACAGAAACGGGGACGGAAGACCTATTTTTTCTCCTTCGGTTTTTATCTGCTGGGTCGTTGCATACGAAATGTCGCGCTCGAAAAATTTCAGTTGTATAAAAATCGTAAGGCAACCATCTTTTTAATAGTCCAGTATATATTGCATATCGCGTTAAACTCTACCGCGGGAACACATGTCACATTTCGCGAGAGAATCGCGATTTTTTTCAAGTTGCGAATAAAAATTTGCAAAAAAAAGCAGCAGAACATCAGGAGTATTCGTGTACTCACGTTAACAATGTTAACAACGATATTAAAAGTAGAATACGCGGCACGTTGCTAACAGTTCGTTATTTAGTTAGTTTGCAAGCGTAGCAACAGTACAAAAACAGTTCTTTATTGATGTTAAAAAAATGGATATTAATGTATGAAAAACGGAATGTGAAACTAAAAATATATTCCGGATTTTTTCATGCAGATACGTTTAAAAGCTTCGATCGAGACGAGATTGTAAACAGCTTCCGATTTCAGAAATGCGAAAAAGATATTTAAAACGGCTAGTTTAATAGGTTGGTGCACGTGCGACCGGTGCGACGACCAAAGCTTCCGAGAATTTCGAGCGCTGAGGTAAGTAGGTAAACAAAACTGCGCTGAAGGCCGACGATTTCGTGGAACTGTCGACTCAATTCCAGTAAATCCCTTCTATCGAGCATCGGGCGAGACGCGTGTTACGAAACAGCATAAAAAACCGCGTCTTGGCTCGTTTCTTTCTACTTCGCATTCTCCCCCTTCCTCCCAATCGATTTTGCGTGAACGAAAAATCGTTTCCTCGGAAATCGCCAGAAGATCGCCGCCGTCGCGGTACGCGGGTTCTTCGACGAACGGCTCCACGTGTAACTCCAACCCGATAACACACGGACGCGAAAGATCCTTTAATTACAATCAGAGACCGTCCTCTTTATCGCGAGCGGCCACTTAACCCGAGGATCTCCTCGCTTATTTCGAATTAAGAGTCGGTCGAAATTACGACGGTGATTCCGATCCCTCCCCTCGGTCTTAAGAACGCCCCCGCCCCTCCGAAAACGCAAGAAGAGATACGCTCCCTTTGCGAAACACGCCGCCGAGTCAGCCTCTTCCTCATCCCCAGTACGGCGGTAAAAATTAATACGGACCTTTTACGGCCGGTATCAGGCAGGCGGCGGCGAGCACCAGGAACCTCATCCCGATGTGCCTCATCCCCAGGAGCCTCTCCGCAATCATCCCGGATGCTTCCATGGCTTGGTGGAGGTCCGCTTACGACGACGGGCACAAAAGAGCACACAGACACCACTGACACAGGGGCGCGCGGAGTCTCCGGCGGATTAAGTGGCGTGAAAGAGTTGACGAACTCTCGCTGTCCCGCACTCTCGACGAGGAAAAGGGGTCCTTTTACCACGACTTATCCTTTATTTTATCACACTTTTCTCTCACATATCGTGTCGTGACGACGACTCGCGACACACATATACACACACACACATACACATACGCACGCGTGTGTGGTTTCGATCTCTTTCGGATCCTTTTTAAGAAAAAACAAAACAAAAAAAAAGGAAAACGAAAAAACGCGGAAAACTCGCCGGGGCTAACGCGTCGATCTCGCTTTCGGGATGTCAACAGGCCGTCGCGGCTCCGCTTCGCTCCGCTTCCTCGCCTCTGCCGATCGTCGACGGGCGTCCCGAGACTTGAAACATACTTCTTCTTCGAGCAAACAACACCGTCGCTTGCCGTCGGCCGTTGCAGCCCCGATGACGCGCTCCGGTCGGTTTCACGTCAACGTCGACATCCGCGTGCCTCCGTTCGTTCGCCGCCGAGACAAGCGGTTCCGTTTATCCGCGACGCGAGTACTCCCGGCGGTGCCCTGCCAGTGGACGTTGTTCGACGAAAGTCTCACGAAAATGTCGCTTGCAAGCGAGCGCGACGAGAGGGGGGGAGGGGTCTCCGCGCGCTTTCCACCTTTTTCCACACAGCACTCACACATACACTTCCCGGTCGACGAGAAGTCCGACGATCCTATGCGGCTCCGGCTCTGTTGTTTTTATCTCGCTTCGGAGCAGCCTGGAGCACGACGCGCGTATTATTGCCCCCGCGGCTCAATTCCTAGGTCGATGCCACCCCCGATGTGTGACGTCACGTCGGGCGCGCGTTCGAAGATTCGCGAGCGTAGAGTATCCTCGGGGCGAGCGAAATGCCTGGCCGCGTTCTGGGAACGCGGACGTTCGAAAGCGCGTCTCTCGCGCTCGTCGATCGAAGTGCCGGTTACGAAACGCCGCGGAGTTTTCGGACGCGGCAGGAGAAATCCGGCCGAAGAAGACGTGCGGGAATTCTCCCCGTTCGCGATTCAACGGCGCGCGAGTACAGTCACGTGTCGCGCACGCACTCCGTTCGATCTGGCGAGTCTGGATCTGCGATCAACGCGGTCGTCGCCGCCGCCGGTGCACTCGCGCCAAAATTCGAAGTATGCAGCGAGCTGAGATCGGGCGCGGGCGCTCGAATCACGATGCGAACGCGGTGGTTGACTCCCTCGCCGGCTGCCCTCGCGAGGACGATCCTCCGCTCCTCGCGGGATATCCGTCGCGGCGCGAGCCCACGGACATTCGTTCCAATATTCGCGGATAGCGGAGCGGAGCAGCGGCGGGCGGCAGCAGGGGGAGAGGGAGGGGGTGACGACACGACGACAACCGGGGATGGGTGGTGCGAGGGTGGCGAGCGGATCGCACACAGCAGGTGGCGCGTATCCGATTATCGCGTTTCGACGCGCGAGACAACGGCGGCGCGATCCGGCCTGGCGATCGGCCGTTGACGACGATCGCGCGGCGCGAGGGAGCGATCACAGAGGGGGGGTACGCCCGGGGTTTATTCCCGAACACCACCACGACGAGAGCCAAGAGAAAAACCACTCGCGAAACGAGAGGGACGACGGACCGAGAGACGTTCCGCGTTGCGTGCGCCGCCGTTCACCTACGCGAGAGTGTGAAGACTGCGCGAGACTGCGCGCGAGGGTAGGAGGCCTCTGCCCCCGCAGAGATCGACGGGGACGGCCGAGCGCGGCCGAGGCCGGCCGAGCGCCGCGCCGCCGCCGCTGCGCCGCGCCACGCCGCCGGTAACGGGTAACCGCGCCGATCCCGCGGCCAGCGCGGTGGACACATTTCAAATGCAGACTATTGTAAATAGACATTTAAATAGTTTCCCTCTAACAAAATAGTACTTGAAAATGCGCTCTCCGTGAAAACGAGAGAGAGAGAGAGAGAGTTGAGAGATTTGAACATATTGAATATTTGAAAGAAATATACTCCTTTTTCAAACACGAAAGGAAACATTTCTTTTGAACGCGACAATTGAAATTATTAATTATTAAGATAATAACCTTAAAGAAAAGAGAATTAAAAATTTTATCAAAACGATATTTCAGCTTTCTAACTTGTATTAGAAAACGGGGCATATGAATGTGGGCTTCGAGTTTTATTCCTTATTACAATCGTGGACACATCGGTTGTGATACTTTCTTTTTTATAGATTTCAAAACGCACTAATATTTTGCAAATGCAGACCATGATTGGTGTTATACTATCTCTAAACTAAAGATAGTACATCGTGGTTCGCATTTGTAAAATATTAGTTATCTATAAAGTATATATTATGTATATTAAATATAGATTAGAAACCTATAAAAAAAAAGTGTCGCGACCGATGTGTCCACGACTGTACATGCATATATAAATGTATGACAAAAAATAATATTAAAATGATAAATACAACTTAATTATACAAAATCCTTTAATCCTGATTGAACTTGTCAAAGCTACTAACTAACGATTTGACAAACCATTTACTATCAGAAATGAATTTGCGTATTTGTGCAAACGCGCGCGTCTTCACATATTTAATTTAATTTAATTTTTAATTTAATTTTAGCTATGTAACATATATCCATAAATTTATTTACGTTTAATATAAATGTCGATTTGAATCGGTTATTCACTTTCGATAAGGTAAACATATCTCAAAGAAAGTACAGGCTTGACTTCGTCGAAGGGATCGAAGATAAGCCGGAAAGATAAAAAAAAGGTCGCCTCGCTGCAAATACTGACGAGAAAGAGAGAACTTCCTAACTCCACTTATAAATATAAACATGAGTACCGACGCAGTTCCGTAGAATTTTATCCCTGAAATAAATGTATAGCGAGTCTGACAAACGCATATCCCTAAATAAATGATATTCGCGTATTCTGCGTGCTCGTACGCAATGAGACATGATTATCTCAATCGTCATTCAAGAATACGCTCGAAGTATTTATCTCCGATTCGGAAAATTGAATATTTCAAATAGGATCCTAATTATTGGCGCACAAAAATAATTCATTGTTGTGCATAATGAAAGAAGCGACTTACATAGATATAGGTACTTTTAATTTCTATTTTCAACGCTACTGTTTTGCCTCTATCAATCTCTTGATCGTCATACAATTATCGCTGAATCTCACGGACGAGAGAGCCTAAGAAGTTCTGCACAATCAAAGAAATAGGGAACAGGCAATAGAGAAAGCATTTCAATTTATCAGAAATAGTGTATTTCACAGTACACAAGCAGTTTCTGATAGGTTAAAATTCTTATATTCTATTCCTTGTTCCCTATATTCCTCTGATTGTGCGGAGCCCCGAAAACCGAACAGATGAGACGCAATGGAGAAATTTCAAATTGACACATAAATGAATTATCGGTTACGTACCGTTTCATGCATGATGTATCATGTTTATCCCTGTTGTTCATTGAATGTTAAACAAAAATGAAATGATACATATCATATGTGCACGAAACGGAACGCACTCTATTATTTCGCGTCGTGCGTATATTAAGAGAAGCGACTTGCGCAGGCATACTTTTATATCTTTATTTCAGTTTCCAATACTTTTGCCTCCGTCCTATATCTAGACCGTAATATTCGTTTCAAGAACCCGAGACCGAGGGAATTGCGCGCGATGGCGAATGACGATTTCCGTTATTCCGGTTATCCCGTAGCGTACACGTTAACGAGATTTCTATCCTGAATTATCGAACAGCGCGTCATAGAGTTTGCGATAATGTCACCGACGAATTGACGGGTTTTATACAGTTTCGTAGAAATTCCCTGAGAGAAGAGCGAAACCGGAGACGCTCGACTAGTATCGCCGCCGTTATCGCGATACGGTGCTTTTAGTTAATTAGCGTACCAACAAGTGTCAGGCTGACACGATGCGCAAGATACCGCAACTGCCGCGGCATTCCGTTAACAAGATTTGTCGGTGTCTTGAATTATCGAACGCAACTGCTCGCGCGATAATGCCTGACCCTAGGGAAGCCTGAATCGATGGACTTTAATATACAATTCTGATAATTGTCATATGTGCGAAATCGCGTCGGCCAGATGCTGCCGAAGATGTTATTTCAGATAAAACATTAATCAACTGTATCGTTAGTACACCGTATAGAAGATTATTTTCTATCGCTATTGACTGTACCTACATTGCGCGCATAGTGTGTCAGTAAATTTTTTAATATGATTGGTTTATTTATATCCGTGAATAACTAAGGACAAGAATCAGTCACATTGAAGAATATATGTTATAAAGTTGCAAAGCTACTTTCTCTGCTGAACTCAGCCATTGTAATCTAATCTAACTTAAAACACACGCTCATGTTGAAAAATGTCTGTCGGCAATCAATTTTACGTGTCTTATACGTTATAGCTAACTATTGTAAAAGATGTGAATTCGATGTAATGTCATTATGTGAACGGCATTTTTTATAATTAACGGCACGCAAGAGTGTTTTTGTCGTTGAAACATTAATGGCGTATGCGAAATATGTTCCTCAATTAAAATTATTTAAACTGCGAAACGGCAGTTCTTTTCACGATATTATCGAGGAAAATTATTATTTATTTCAATACGTTTCCATATGTTCAATCAAACAATTGATGTTAATATGTCTTTCGTTGGAATTAGTTGGATCATCTCGGGATTCATTGGATCGTTGGGATAATTTACGTATCACGCATAATGTGCTTTTAATTATAAGCGAGTGTAATGTTTGAAATACTATTAAATACGGAATACTATTACTATATATGTACTTTTCGCGTCGCTGCGACTGAATTTGTCCGGTCAAGTGAGGCATGAGCTCGTTTGATTGAGTCTCAGTTTTTTATTTAATCTTGATTTAAAACTTATACTTTAATGCGCTACCATTCACCTTCGTTTTTATTGTACTACGCTTATGCTTCTTGTATTTTTATCTGCTGACGCGATGCTGCGTACCCTCGTATTATATGCCTCATTATTTTATTCTATATTACTTTCTTTTATTCTTATCTCTAATTTCTTTTTACTACTTACGTTTAAAGTTAGGCGTCTTACACTCACGCACAATTGCGAGCGAATCCATAATATTTAAATCTTTTGTTTCATTCTCGAATCATTCTAATAATTTATATTTACTAATTTATATTTTTACTCGCGTCTACTATTTATTTGTAATTTTTGACGTCGTATTTTATATTTGGCGGACAGTAGCTTTCTGCTGTCGCCTGGTCTTTTGTGTATGTGTATTAAGTATGTATATTAATTATGTATTAAGTGCACAATAAACTTATTTATATACATTAAAATATTGTTTAAAAAATTTAAATCCAATTTATTATTCCTTAGATTAACTCCCAACTAAGGATGAATTCGTCCAAAACTTCGATTACATTAATCGGATCAACTTAATTAGCTTATCAAGAATCTGTATTATTTTATTGACATGGATATTAGGTAATTGATTCTTAAAATTACTAATTAATTTCTTTGCTGTTCGTTACAGCGGGAAAAAATCGGGGATCGGAATGGGACACCAAATTACACAGTCGGAAACTTGGCCGCGAGCTATTCTGCCTCTTGGGCTAATTGCCGATTAAGTTGATCGGAGCTTGTCCAAAGTCGCCAAACGAGCGAGATTCAGTGCGCGTCCAGTGTCCCCGCCCGAAGTTGAAGAATTCGGGGAATTGCCGGAAGGTTGCCCATCCCGCTCGCCAATTCCGCGAAATTACCGAGCGGTTAGCGAAAGCGCGCTCCAACGTGGCGACAGGACAGCGGCGACGCTTGTTATCTTTCAGCCGAATACAACGCGAAATTATACAAATGGCACATTAATTCGAAATTAATTATTAAAGACAGATGTGTATCATTATATCGGAAAAAAAAGGAAAATTCCTCGCATTATCGTCGCTTATTTACGAATATCGCTTTTAATGATTAAAAGTCACCGAACGAAAAAGCAAAGCGCGGTATTATTTTCCGACGAACCCGGACGATTTTTCCGCGTATCGCGAGTAAATTGGAAATCGTTTCGCCCCCGACCCGATACGTCAACAAACGACATTCACGTCGAAAATTTAATTCGACGTGCTCTATGATTCTATTTGCGTCGCAGCATTTCGCCGTGACGCACGTAAGCGCGGTCTCGCTCGAGTTTGTACGAATTCCATAAATATTGGTGCCAAGCACGGAGCGACGATAAAGATTCCGATTTATGAAGTTTGCTCCATGGAGTATGAAATTGTTGCGCGCATTATAGGCTATATAGCAAATGGGCAGAAGAATTTTCTCCGTGACCCTCACCCCCCC
>NW_012026821.1:3065353-3069665 GCF_000956235.1 Wasmannia auropunctata | reverse complement strand
CAGCCCGATTCTTTACCACCCGCAGCAATGCATCGTGATGGCTCATTGTTATCGAATATAACAATGATTTGATTCAGAGAGTATCGTATAATTTATAATTTAATTACTCGGATTGCATCGTAAAAAATATATGTATATCGAGTATAATGACAAAATTTTGATAATTGCAAATTTTATTTTTTAACGCAGAGCAATTAGTTATATGCACTAATGTATGTTATTTTATTAATTATTCAGAAAATTTTAGCCTGTTTATGTTACGAAGTAAATTTTTGGTCTCGCTAAAAGATATAATATATAATTATATATCACGTTACATTTGGAAATTATTTTAAATTGGATTTCTTATCGTTCGCAATTTGATAATTTTCCTCCATAAATTTTTAAACTGCTCCAGGCAGTCAGTCATTGAGTGTATAGCGATGAGATAAACTCAATTTGAAAAAAAAAAATTATTGATGAGCGAATAAGAGAAAAACGAGAGGCATTGGACGAAAAAGTGATTATTATATTAAGAAAAGTCAAGCTTCGAGCAGTCCAAGCTTGAAAATTGAAATGTAACGAATCTCGTGAACAAAATTCGAGCCGTCTATTTCTTACGGAATATATTCATTGAAACACGCGTTTTGTAAATATTCCGCTGTTGCAAATGGAAAAACTGAATGGTGTTGCTATCTATTGATTTCCTCCGCTACTATGCTGCGAAATTTCTCCGTCGAGCAACAGATATTTATCAGAGAGAAGATTCGTGAACAGAGAGAAGCTTGAGAGCGGCCACGGCCGTGCCTGCAATGAGACCATTAAAACCCTCGTACGCTATTGCCAGTACATCCATTTTGAAATAGGAACTACGTAGCCACATGCATTTTTTAACATTATCGATAAAATTACAGGAGAAAGAACGTCGAAAATGGATATGATTCGAAATTGAGGTACTAGAAGATACGTTAGTCAGATAAAGATGGACAATCAAAGATAAACATAAAAAAATTAAGAGAAAAAATATACATAATAAAGAAAAATTTATTTCCTTGAAAAACTTTAAAAATTTCATTTCTTTCTTAGCTCAAAGAGCCGACAAGGGATTTATATTTAAGAAATGCCATCAATTCTTACTTCTTTTTAAGAAAAATCTCCGAATTTTCGACGAACATTAATTGTTTTTTAAGAAACGCATATCTTTGTGAGAACTGCCTAAGAGTTTTCAACGAACATTAATTGCTTTTTAAGAAATGCCTCCGAATTTTCAACCAACATTAATAGTTTTAAAGAAATTTTTTTTTTTTTAATACCTGCATATTTTCTACGAACATAATTAAATTACTTTTTAAAATACGCGTTTCTTTTAAGAAATGTTTTCGAGTTTTCGACAAACATTAAATGCTTTTTAAAAAACGCGTATCCTTTTAGAAACTGTTTAAGAGTTTTCGACGAATATTAATTGTTTTTCAAGAAATATCTCCAAATTTTCAAACAATATTAATAATTTTTAAGAAATTCATTTTTATTAAATGCCAGCGTATTTTCGACGAACAATAATCCTATCTTAAAATTGTCGTGTTACCGGCGATTGAAGTCTGCATGTATAGAAATTTGTTTTTTAAAAAACGCAAACCGCTTTTGAAGCAATGCTCGCATGTGTAAGAGCAACAAATCTGTGAGAAGTTGTAGATATCTACAATCCTATTATGAATATAATATAAAATATATAAAAGTTTCACAGATTTGTTACCCCATCATAAAAAAATTTTTCGCTCACCAACCCAAAGCGTAACCAGCAGAGTTATTTGTCACGAAGCTACGATGATACTGTAACACACAAACATATTATTCAAATTAAAACAGTGCTCAAAATAATTTAGCTTTTAAAAGGTAATTCTTTTATACACCAAATTTTTTTTCATTTTTTAAAACACATTTATTATATATAATACAATCATCTAATTTCCGAAAAAATCTTTACAAAAATAATTTTTATAAAATTTTATAATACATAAATTTTTCTTTCTAATTATTAATTTATTGATATAAAAATGGTACGAATAAATAAATAAACTAATAATTTTATATAGATAAAAAATTATATTTACCCTTAAATAGCTCCGCCGGAGCCCGATGCCTCTCCTAGGCCTCGTCCTCCTCTCAGAATTGAATTGTAAGGTCCTCTTCTTCCTACCTCGCAGCTCCCGCGTAGGACACTCGCGAAAAACACTCGCGGATAATATGCTACAACTGCGCGCGGACTAATTATTAATAAAAATTTACGGCACTCCCGAAGCAAACGCGCGACGCGGTTTGTATTTTTAATTAAGTCGGCGACGAGTACGTTAGCTTCCTTGTTGTTCTATACGTGGGGAATATCTGTAAGACATAGTTAAGATATTATCGAATAGGTCAGAAATTAATAAGGAGAGGATGTAACTAGAGTGATTAATGATTACCGTGCAAAGAACTATAAGAGTTATGCTCAAGTAAAAGTAAAATTTTATGTTAATTTTATTCTGAACCGATCAGTAAAGATTTGATCAAGTCTCGTGAATTGTTAGGAATTGATTGGATTCTAATTAAAACAGCGCTCAAAATAATCAATATGTGAAAGGCAATTTTTTAACGCATTGAACTTTCAATTAGTCTTTACTAATATAATTATTTATTTTTTTAAAAGATTGAAGAAAAAAACAAAAATAAACTTATATTTGTAGAAGTTCTGTCTCCAATTATTTTGTAATATATCATTTATTATTTACTCAGAGTTTTAGATTCAGACAAAACAATTCGAATATATAAGAAAGAACTATTAATTTTATGCAGATAAAAAATGATACTTACACCAAAATTACTCCGTCGGAGCCCGATGCCTCTCCTAGGCCTCCTCCTCCTCTCAGAGTGTCTGCGAATATCAGGTCTCCTGAAATTGAAATAGCATTCAAAATAATAAACATTTTAGAAGATAATTCTTACGCGCATCGAACTTTTCCTCTTTCAATTAAATATTTTTAAAATAATTAATCATTTTACGAAAAAAAACTCCATATAATTTTATAAAATTTTAAATTACTTGCTTTTTTCTAATTATTATTTTCAAATGGTTGAAATAAAACGATTCAAATAAACGGAAATCAATATTACGCAAATTAAAAATAATACTCACTGCTATATTGTTAGTCCAGCGTCCAGGCGCATCGGGGCCGACAAATGTCTCTTCAAGTATTTGCATGCCGAGCTGGTCAATTATGTTTTGAGAAGGTCCAACGCTGCGGTAAGTAATTAGCTGTGAAAATGACAAGTTTCTCCACGCCGTTTAGGCGTATGTGACAAGTCCTGTTATTTACCACGTAAGAATTCTCCGATTTGTCGTTTCCAACAGAAAGGCGAGGAGGAATATACACACAAATAACAAATAAATTATATACATATTATAATATATAAATATATATAATGTAAAAAAATAAAAAAAACAAAGAAATAACAAAATCTAAAAATGTAAATAATCTAAAAATAAATATAAATTAGTAGAAAATTAAAAATAACATTAATATTAATATTAATAATATTATTATTTTCACAAACATTTTATATTATGATGATTTGAAACGCATGAAAAACACAAAAATGGCATAATTTATACCAAACATTACGTAATATGGCTAAACTATATGTAAAACAATTAATTAACACGGCACAAATTCAAGTTAATTAAAAAATAAATCTTGTCAAAAACAAAATATTCAATTGTTGGCATTTAAATTACGAAAACGAAAAGTTAATATGTGATCGCTAATTCCCCAAAATTTTAAAAAATATTTAAAAATAGCAATATATTTAATGCAATAATTCTTGAATATTTTAAAAACTTGTCTAAATTCTGAATACATTGATCGTTTTCGTCTTATTGTTTCGTCAAGTTTTCTGTAATGTTTCTGCAATGCAATTGCATTCTTATAATGCAAAAATATTATTCCATACTAATTCTTGCTCCCTCACCATTGTTTCTTTATTTCCGCAACTTATTGTTAAAAGCATCCTCCTAATTCCTCTCCTACAAGCAGCATCTATAACTTTTCGTCTACAGCAAAAATCTCCAATTGCATTTATCATTCCTTTTCGAAAAATCTTAACAATCTCTCAGTACCACCTTGTGTCTCTGTTACAGCTTCTCCATGGCACGTGCAATAGACATTGCGTTTTGCGCGTTTCGCGAAATCATGATTTAAATTAATTATCGTTGCAAGGGACACGGGACCGATTGTGAGATCGTTTCGAATGTCACCGACTTCTCGCATCAAGATCGGAAGAGCACACGTCTGAACTC
>NW_012026821.1:3064437-3065333 GCF_000956235.1 Wasmannia auropunctata | reverse complement strand
AAGAGACTGAAACAGAAATATGACATGATTAACGAAAAATTATAATTTTCAGAAGAAAGACACTGCGAAACTTAGACCGAAGGGACTTCTATGAAAAAAAATTTTAAGGGGAAATTATGAAGGGCCTGTCACAAATATATTCGGTGCGCGTTCGTAACTATTATTCTGTCCAGATGAATATACTCTATGCGTTTATCATTTCGTGTCTCTGCTGCAGCTTCTCCATGGCACGTGCAAAAGACATTGCGTATTGCGCGTTTCGCGAAATCACGAATTTATTTAATTATCGTTGCAATGGATACGGGACTGATTGTGAGATCGTCTCGAATGCCACCGACTTCTCGCATCACGTTTTAACACGCGTCTAACGTCGACGAGGCTTTCTCATTCACGATCCAAAGACTTCTTCTAGCCGAAGCTAGGCATTGTAACGAGACGTGTACTAAGACAAGCGGACCTCTTTCTGGGGAGTCTTCCGCCCACGACTCGTGCAGATGATCGCGTTTAATCCAGCTTATCGGCTTGCTGGACGCTAATCCACGAGACACAGAAGTGACTCAATGGACCGAAAAACGGAGCGAGAAGTACGATAAACATTTTTCACGATCTCCAAAATCAGACCGTATCCCGTATCTTTTCACATACCGAATCTATCGCGAGAAGTATCGACGATATAACGCAATGTCAATTACAGGTGGCAGGGAAAGCTGAAACAGAAATATGACATGATTAACGATAAATTACAATTTTCAGAAGAAGGACACTGAGAAATTTGGACCGACGGCAATGCTATGACAAAAAAAACTTGAAAAAGAAATTAAGAAGGGCCCGTCAAAAATATATTCAGTGCGCGTTCGATACTATTATTCTGTTTAAATAAATATACTTTATCCGTT
>NW_012026821.1:3062531-3064387 GCF_000956235.1 Wasmannia auropunctata | reverse complement strand
GCCCGTATCAATTTTAAAAATACAAGGTCGACCGTCGACCTCCCCGTCATAATAAAAATCTCTTAAATTATCCTTAATTCTATTTATCCTGAAAGAATTTGGATTAGCGGCATAGTTAAAGACATATCGTTCATTATTAACAAAACAATTATTCTCTGGGGAATTTTTAATTCTAGCCGAATTCACCCCGCAAAATTCGACTATTCCCTGTTTCCCTCCTTGCCAGGACATTCGGAACGGAAGTGACCCTTCTTACCACATTCCCAACACTCTTTCTCTTTATTCTTATTTCCAACAAATTTTCCAAATTTATTTTTATTAAATTTCCTCTCTGTTGATTATCTTTCTCAAAATTTTGATTCTCTCCTTTCTCTTTAAAATTATAAAAACTTTTCCCATTATTTCTTTCAAAATTTAGATTATCTTCCCTTTTCCGTTCGAAAGTACTTTCCTGTATCAATTTTACTGCTTTTGCTCTTTCAACAGCCACTCTCAAAGATGTTACTCCCTCCAGTTGTAAAGCTCTCTTTACGAAACCGTCAGAAAGAGCGGAGACAAACTGCGCGCATGCTATTTTGTCACGCGTTATATCAGGACATTCAGGATATGCTAATTGTGCGAGCCTTTCTACATCGGAGCCAAAAGACGCAATATTTTCCCCGAACTTCTGTTTTCTATTAGTAAACTGCGAATAATAATTTTGCAACGATTGTGACTCACCGAATCGTAACTCTAACTTTGATTTTAACTCCGAATAATTTAAATTTTCTAAATTTTGCACATTTTCCAATATCGCACGTGCCTTCCCTCTTAAACACGACACAAGCACGGCAGTCTTTGTCTCCTCTCCCCAACGATTCGCACGAGAAATCAAATCGAATTGCGCGAAAAACTCGCGCAAGGGAGCACTCCCGTCAAACGTGTCCGGCTTAATTTTCACACCCGATGTTCCGCGAAGAGAAACATTTGAATCGGTTCGATCGGCAGAACCCGCGACAGTTTCAACGCCGTCCGAACGATAACATATATTCGCGGCATTCGAATTATAGTTACGCGCGGAATTCTCATTATTATTAGAAGGACTTAGCTGGTCTGTCGTGGTCTCTCGTAGTCTCTCACGAAGCAGGAGCAATTCCTCGTCGCGCTGCTTCAGCATCGCCTCAAAGGCGGCGCGCTGTCGCTGCTGTTCGGCGCGAAGAGACGCTTCGAACGCGGTCTGCTGTTGTTGTCGCAGCGCGCGCTCCTCCCGAATCTCGCGCAGCTCATCCAGCGTAGAGCGGAGGACCTCTGCCAACGTCGGTGTCTCCTCGCCTCCCGCCGTACGCTCGCATGCCCTCTTTCTCGTCGTCGCCATCACTTCACAGCACTGTTCACTGATCGTTCTTTTCGATCTGCTCGTCTGTTCGATCCCGGACGAGCCCCCAAAATGTTACACCCGGGGCAGTAAACCTTGCGATCACGCACTCGGTCGCGTAACGTTCGCGCTTCCGCACTCGCGTTCGCGCACGCGCACCGGAAAGCCGCGGGGAAATAAGAAAGGAACACCAATTAAGAACACAAGGAACACGCTTTATTGTAATGATTGTGAACAAATAACGCAGCGAATAGATAGAGCAGAGTAAAGCACGTCCGTACGAGTCGACGGCTCGTCTCCAAATCTAATGTGTCGCTAGTTTGACAGACGACAACGCGTCGTCAGGGAAACATCTGACAGCTGGACCGGCTCGCTGGTACACTCGCTCACTAAAAGGTTGCGACACTTTTTTTTTATAGGTTTCTAATTTATATTTAATATACGTAATATATACTTTATAGATAATTAATATTTTGCAAATGCCAACCACGATGTACTATCT
>NW_012026821.1:3061997-3062480 GCF_000956235.1 Wasmannia auropunctata | reverse complement strand
ATAAGATATTTATTAGATATGAGAAAAAAGACTCGCTATTAATAATAAAAATATATTCAATTTATTATAATGTATAATAAATTAAAACTTACGGTTTAATTATCTCAGCATTGACATTATTGACGGCAATTGGCAATGGTTCTCCACATTCCATATTGCTGAAAATATCATATTGTTACATTATTCTTATTAAAACATTAATACTTTAATTATTAAATCATTTTGTTACATTATTCTTATTAAAACACTAATACTTATTAATACATTATTCTTATTAAAAATAAAAAATATTGTTTATTACCTGTCTTTTTCCTTTGATGATGTCTTATTTATTTCTTCATCTATATTTCTGCAACAAAAGTATGGTCATTAATAATATGATATCGTAACATTATGAAACAAATATCATAAATAACACAGTATTATAGCATTACAAAATAAACTATTAGATTTTTACTTCAATAGTTAAATATAATACATTGA
>NW_012026821.1:3060976-3061947 GCF_000956235.1 Wasmannia auropunctata | reverse complement strand
TACATCCTCAGTAGATCATTTCAATTTAAATATTTAATATAACATCACAAGCTTTAAAACATATTTACGCAGATTTTCTGAAATTCGTCATACATTGCAATTAATAAAAAAAAATTTAAAATATATTTATGCAGATTTTTTAATAATGTTCGCCATGAATCGCACAAGTAGTCCTTTTGAGGAATTTACAGAAGTATGTATAATGTGTTTCGTACTGTTTCTGATATGTATGTCGTTGTTGTGTTATGTCTAAGTCACAGTCAAGCAGATGAGAGTTAATATTGACTGGATTTCCACTTTCATCTGACTGTGACTTGGGCATAATACGACGACGTGTATAAACCAGAGACGGTACGAAGCGCATTATACCTCAGTAAATTCCTCAAAAGGACTACTTGTGCGATTTATGACAAACATTAAAAAACCTGCAACTAATAAATATGTTTATTTTTCTATATTAATTGCGATGTGTAACAAATATCAGAAAATTGCATAAATTTGTTCTAAAACTTGTGATTTTAAATTGTAATGATCTACTGAGGATGGATTAATGTAAACTGAAACGTTTGGATACTTTTCGAAATATACATTGTTCTTTGCTACCAATACTCAGCTCTTGGCTCATTTATCCTCAATTGTTTAATGTGTTAATTTTTAATTTATTGAGCCTATATCGTTACATAAATTTAAATATAACAGTTAAATAAAATAATTATAATAACTTACTCATTTGTTTTTTCTCCATTTTCTGTCTCGTCTTCCATTTCAATAGCAAGTACGCACCTGTCTTTATCCTTCGATGACTTATTAGTTGTTTCTCCATCAATGTTTCTGCAACAAAAAGATGATCATTAATAAAATATAATATCGTAACATTTTAAAATAAATATAATTTGATATAAACTGTTATAAAATTATAAAATATCATAAAATAAACTTTTGGATTAATAAATAATACATAAATAAAATAA
>NW_012026821.1:3057843-3060926 GCF_000956235.1 Wasmannia auropunctata | reverse complement strand
CATCGAGAGCTGCCGGGACGAGATGGCCAAATCGTCCCGGATTGAAGGGCGAAGGACGCGCCCACCGGACGCCAAGCCGCTGCATCCGGGAAGTCGGGCGGCCTCGCGAGGCGCCCGCGGAAAAATTCGCCAATACGCCCGTGCCACGGCTGGACCCCCGTGGAACGCCATGATTGGTCGCGACCGTATGCGCCGCTATATTGCTGCCCTCCGGGCTGGGGGTGCAGCCATCGATCGAGTATCGAACGCGATCTACGTCGCTTGGGGATCCCGTTCCGAACTGCCACAGAGGGAGGATAGCGCCGGTCGACCGGTCTCGATCGTCCGCGATTCTTGTATCAGAGTTGACTTAACACAATTTGAGAATAGCGTCGAGGATTTCGCTACATTCGATTCGCCTTGGCGTATGAGTTTTGAGTAAACTACTATATCTGAATCTAGCGGTGCCGGCTTTGCACCATTTTGACACATGGAACGGAATCCTTTTAACTACTATGTATCAAGAATAAAGTGAATAATAAGGAAGCCATTTTTATTAGCCTTGCGGCCTCGTGGCCTCGTGGCACTTGGAAAATATTGGTCGCCGATACGAATAAATCTATCATTGCGGATGTCAATTGAAGGAAGTCTACCACCTCTGAATGCTAAGTCTCTTACTCAATTATTGCGGACATAATAGACATATCCTGCCTGGCTCTATGGTTGCTTTTCCGATACAAGGAAATAACGAGAACCTTCTTTCGAGAATTCCCGGCCGGTTGGAGGCTTGCCTCTGGGACGGGACGAGAGTGAGTTGATCTAACTCAGCTCATTCTTTAATTAATTATAATTTTCTTTGACGAACTATTATTTTGTTTTTTCCTCTTATCCCCTGGATTGATTTAACGCGGATAACATCCTGCAATTCATGTCCATACTCTTTTTTTCTTTACATTTTTCAATTTAATTCTGATTTAATTTGTATTCTTCTTCTTACGCAATCTTATATGTATTTATAATCCTCGTTTATTTTGATTATTACATTGAATGAATCTTATACTGTATAGACCTTTATTCCTTATCTTTTTTTACTTCTTGCACAGGTCTATTACTTAATTGAAATTTCTCTATATGACTTATAATTTCCTTCTTATTATTATTTCCTTTTTCCCCATGTTTTTTCTTATTTATGTTATTGATGTAACAATGCACCCCCGAAAGTGCATCGTTCCCGGCCGAATAACTGCCGGATGCCGCCCGACCGACGAGCCGTCAGGCGAGGAAGGCGCGGTGCGTTCCATTTTTTTTTAAGCTCTCCAAAGATCGTCAGCTGGCGGCGTAAGGCCAGCCGACAAAGTCGTTACCGTTGTCCGTCTAACGGCACCGGAAACCGCCGAACGGTGCCGATCGCGGCCGAATGCGAAATTTCGTTGTTAACAAATTGTCGCTAAGGGGGGAGGTGAACGGTATAAAAGAGGCTCCGAAACCAGGAAGAGGACCAGTTCCTGACTGTCTTGCTAACCGACGACACCGGGGTAAAGAGTGGCTTTGCCTCGGTCCGAGCGATTCTCGGTGACGTCTAGGTTCGTAGACTCCCTTTTACGTTCCGCACAGTGGCCCCGAAGTACCCAGGAGTAGAGCGCTTCTTTACTCCTGACTGAGCGTTCCTCGGCAGGGGCCACTCCAATTCCTCGCACCCGAAGGGACGATACCAGGGCGAAGCGATACTTTGCCTCGATCCGAGTGTTTCTCGGGCGCTTCGCTTCCCCCATTCCCGTCGATGCGATCCTCGGCTTTCCTTCAGTTTGGTCGTATTAACGACGCGTGCGGAGATTTAAACCCCCACATACGGCCCGCGCGCCGTACGCACGCACCAAGCCGGTACACTCGTTCACGCCGCGAGCGCGTACCGACGAACTCACCGATATCGTCACGCACCGCCCTGCGCTCCGAATTCCGAAGCAATACGCGTTGTCGCTGTAGGGGATACGATCGGGATTATTTCTCCACACCGATATTGTAGGCTAAGGATCGTCTTTTTTTTGCGTTAATATTGAATCACGATCGTCTTCGCGGTAAAGTAAACTGTTATCGCACATTATCGGATCATGTAACCCGCATAAGCGGTTCGCTAATCGCGTTTCTTTTACATTATGACGTTTACTTGTTTTATGTTATTTCTCTTTATTCTTTTTCTTTTTCTTTGAAATATATTTTTTTTATGTGTTTAAGATTACTCTTTGTCGTTCGATTATTCCCACTCTGTTACTCTCTCTCCTGAACCTGCTGGCGATCCCTGCCACTCGTTCCGAATACCGACGAGCTATTCCGCGTATCAATAGCAGGTCGTTTTAATGTCATTACATTACAGTGAGATTTACGATATGTTATTTCTGCCATAATTTATTATCTTATTGTATTTCATAGTATTTCTTTTTATTCTGTATTATGTATTGTATTGATATGGAATTAATGTTATCATTATTGTTACATCTACTTTTTCATAAGTTTATTGAATCTATAACTGAAATTGTTGTATATGAAGAATAGAATTTATTTACTTCAGCATTTTACATATGCCAGGAAGGGACTTGGTTTACACAAATTCTTAACCACATTCATCCATCCATACCTTAAGCCTATACCTTAACCTATACCTTAACCTAGTTTATCTTCTTTGTACTGTTCCTCTCTTAACTTAAACTTACACCTAGTTGCAATTACAAATACCATGGTACGCTTAACCGTTACATTTACATTAGCATTAACTTTAACATCACAGTCTTTAACATCACAGTTATTTTACATTTTTTCCGAATCCTCGTCATCCCTCATTTCTTTCTCTCTCTTTCTCCTTTTTAATTCTCTGTTCCTAGCCTTCCATAATTTACCCAAAGTTTCCGCTTTCCTTTCATCTAAGTTCTCGTCTAACATTCTACTAATTCTCATTTCCGTATCCACTCCTAGGTCTATAAACCACTCTCTTGTTATCTCGCAATCCTCCACGTAGTGCTCTAGATTATCCCTCTCTTTTTCACAAAATACACATTCCCTAACCGTTTCATTCAACCAATACTTGTTGTCTTAGATCGGAAGAGCACACG
>NW_012026821.1:3057179-3057823 GCF_000956235.1 Wasmannia auropunctata | reverse complement strand
TTAGTAGTCTCAAGCTGTTCGATACAATCGATTAAAATGGCTACGTCCTCATCCTGAATCTCTTCTAACGAGGTTGCACAGTTGTTGTCGCGGAACTTATTAACCACTTCGGTATTATTAGCGCTGCTCGTATGAGTCGATTCAACATTAGCCTCAATCTGTTCGGTACATTCGATTAAAACGACGTCGTCATCCCCATCCTCCTCCCCCTCTAACAAGTCTACCCAATCCTGGTGATTATTATTATTAGCGCCAGGGCTCGTATGAGGAGGTTCAACATTAGCCTCAATCTGTCCGATTAAATCGTCGTCCTCATCTTCCAATAATTCTTGTATGGCTAATAAAATTTAAAAATTATTTATAAATTTTATCGCTACATTCGGTATTATCTGTATGTATTTTTGTTTTACTTACCACGCCGCTCGTTGTATCTGTCCACAATATTTTGAACATAGGCGGTATTTTGTAATTTGCCCGTTGCACGATTTCATTGTAAACGATACGAAGAATATCACGATCATTAGTGAATAACCCACGATTAAAGCATTTTATGATAACACGTAAAACAGTATGACTAATTAAAAATTTAAATTTTTTTAATAAAGCTTTTCGCGGAAGATTTCTCAAACGAGAACACAGATCGG
>NW_012026821.1:3056123-3057159 GCF_000956235.1 Wasmannia auropunctata | reverse complement strand
TATCTCTTATTATATGTCGCCTGTCCTATTCTTTCTTCTTCCCATTCTCTTTGTAACTCCCTTTCCTTTACTATTATCCTTTCCTCTATATTACCCTCCTCCTCCTTTATCCTCTCAATTTCTCTCGCACTCCATCCATATCTATTATAATATTTCTCCATTTCCCTACTGTACCTGTCCTCCCCATTTTTATTTCTCTTTTCCCACCAGCAGTTCCACACCAAGCTATCTTTGCCTCTTTCTCTAATTTTCGCTTCAAATATCACCGCCCTCAGGCCCCAGCTTAATCTCAACTTTTCCATACCTAATTTCCTCATAATTATATATCTTGGGGTGCAGAAGTCTAACCTAAAGATCCATCTCACGTAATCCAACATAATCCTCTCTAATTCCTGCTTTTTCTCCCAACCCCAGACTTCCACCCCATATGACATGACGCTCTGTACCAAGTATTTAAACAACATCCATCTTCTAACTAAATCATTTCCAAACATTCTTTCTCCTAACCCCCATACTTTCCTTATAGCTATTCTCCCTTTTCTAGCCAATTCCTTTATGTGGTCCTTATAGTCTCCTTTCCTATTGAATATAAAGCCTAAATATTTGAATTCCTGTACCTCCTCTATTATTTCCTTTCCCCATTTCCACATTTCTTTCCCTTCCTTTCTTTTCCTATTAAATACCAGCACCTTTGTTTTCTCCGCACACAATATCAGTTTCCTCTTATTTAAGAATCTTCTAAACGTATCCATCATATCCAACAATGCCTCTCTATTTTTCGCCAGTAACACCATGTCGTCCGCGTATGCCATACTCCATACCCTCATACCGCCTATTCCTACCCCGCCTATCCCTCTTCTCCTTAATTCCTCTTCTAATTCCGCAATATACAAGTTGAACAGGAGTGGACTCATCACACACCCCTGCCGCACTCCTTTCGTCGTCCAAAAACTTTCTGAATATCCTTGCCTCGTCCTAATTACCACCTCCGTCTCTTCATATATTTTTTCTATTCTTCCTATTATCCCCTCTCCTA
>NW_012026821.1:3053641-3056073 GCF_000956235.1 Wasmannia auropunctata | reverse complement strand
TAATCTAGTCCAAAAAATATTGTTGGTACGGCATCTGGATGAAGATGAGCTCTTATTTTATTAACGTTGTACCATTTCTTTTCAAAATGTAAATGGCACAATCGACAATTATGATAGGCATATTCTGGGCCTTTTGGTTCCAAGTCCAGCCTTCCACATGCTCGAATCCATTGCAACCATCTGTAAATTACATTTGAATTACAAATGATATTTTATTAATAAAAATAAAAATGAAAATATAATTTCGGAAAAAAGTATAGAAAACACATAACCTGTCATGTTCCTTCGAAAATCTAAAAAAATAACGGTCTTCTACATCAAGTCTTCTTGTGCATTCTGGTACTGCACACCATCCGTTTGGCCTTTTAGCCATTTTAATATTTAATTTTTATTTTTAAAATTTCTTTAATTGAACACAGCAACACCTGAAACAGAGCTAAGATCAAAGTGTTCCTTCAAGAGAATAGAAAACTTATATAATATTTATATAAGTTAACTATTTTCTCAAAAAGAAATCGTTCTCGCTCGATTTTTTCGGAAAATTCACTTTTTTACTTAATCACTTTTTCATTTAGTCACTTTTTCACTTTTTCACTTCCACTTTTCATTTTTTCACTTTGTCATAAGAATTCTACCTCTCGTAATTTTTCCAACTGCACTTCGGTGAATAGACCGCGATGTATGTAATACTTTTCTACAAATTTCTGCTCTGAATATACACAGTCTAAACCACAGTATAAACCATGTATACTCTAGAGTCTACAAACAAAACAAACATTAAAGAGAACTTTAAAGAGAACATTGCAACGGTCATTTAAATAGAAAGAGAGCAACAAAGAGAAAGTAAAAGAGAAGATCACGTGACAGTACGGGCCAATCAGGGTCACCTTGCTTAGTTAACGCATGCGCACTCCATTTTGGCCAACAGAGAATCAAGAGAGTTGCGCTACTGTATATACTGTGCCTATTATTTGACCCTGCGCGCTGCGATCGCGTCTATACGCGTTTGTAGCTAATAGAATACTCTGATATTTCTGTAGGTCATCGTCAGCGTAGACTGCTTTATTTGGATAACACATGAAAATCAATTCGTAAAGTGTTCCAGCATAACTTTTCTCGTCTATGATTATAATATCGTTTTTATCCAAGGTGATACGTTTGTTGCCGAGCTTCGTTCCCTCATTGCTAAAATAAACTCCGTAAACGTCGTCTATGTTGACCATATTTTTACCGCTTAGGACCGCCCCCAGATACTTTTGTCTCAAAAGACCATAGTGCATTTGTAGCTTTTCTTGTCCCTCAAATGTTTGCAATTGGTTTCGAACGGATGTTACGAGCGGCTCATTGGCGATTTCGAAAATTTCTTCAACGGAAAGAGCGTACGATTTATCGTGTGATGGTAATATTTCAGACATTTCATTCAAAGTAGACGGCACAGTTTTCGAACGTTTCAGCATTGATTTAACCGGAGTGGAAGTCAGTATAGAATTGTCTAACGAGGCGCTTGACTTTTTTTCGTTTGGGTGTTGGTTTCATATATCCTTCGTTTAATCCCGAAAAAACGATTCGTTCTCGACCAATTCATCGTCGGCGGTATTTTTAGCAATTCATTTTAGAGGTTCAATGATGGGCTTAAAGTGTCTCTCCAGCGTGATATCTTCTTCCATACTACCAGTTTTCAAAGCGCGATATTTTTTGCGAATGGAATCGCTCGTTTTTTCAATCTGTTGCGCTATTCTCTTGCGATCCTCCATGTCAGGAATGTTGCACAATCGATGTATCGACAACAATTAACCATGTTAGAGTACCGCAAAGTCATTAAATCCCATTTTATAACGCCCACTGACAAGTGCGCTGTCCTTGTCTATCACTAGAAATCCATATTTTGTTGCCAGCAATTGTGACACAATTTACAGAAATCCTCGTAAGACATGTCGGTGTTTACGTGATCGTTGTACACATGTTTAACCAACAAAGAGTTAGAGTATATACCGAAAGTCGTTTTGCTGCGAGAGTTTCCGAACTGTATAAGTCAATTATGGGACAGATTATCCAAGCATATAAAAGCTGATTCGGAGATTCAACAGCATCGTCGGTGTCTGAAACATTACAATCAACCGTGGCAGCGGACACACATTGACGGTCCTCCACCGTTTGTAAAGAATTGCAGCGAATGCCGTCGAGAAGCCGCGGTTTGATAAATCACGCGATAAATGCGCTTCCTTTCGAATTGCATATTCCCGGATATCAGTTTTGCGGCCCGGGAACGCGTTTAAAACAGCGATTGGCTAGAGGTGATTGGGGCATTAATCCGCTGTTCGCGGTGTGTCGCGAGCACGACATCGCATATTCGCGGAGCAACGAACTCGCTGAACGGCACGTGGCTGACAACATACTCGCTGCGAAAGCGCGAAAACGCATAATTGCGAGAA
>NW_012026821.1:3052048-3053591 GCF_000956235.1 Wasmannia auropunctata | reverse complement strand
AAAGATATCGTAGGCTGCGATCCTAGCGTGTGTAATGTACTTAAAGAAACAGAAAATGTATCACTCTCGTTCCATTTTGTATTTCGCTTATTATGTGTTTGGTGCCTGCAATAAAAAAAGTTAATATTCAAGATAACATTTAATTGCGCAAACCTCATGTTCCTCTAAATCCTTACGTTTCATCGAGAATAATAATCAATAACAAATATTTCTTGCGAAGACTAGACGCTCGATCAGAAGTATTATACGTACGTTACGCATCGCTCTGAACAATTATTTCCACAAATTGAGCATTATCAACAAAAAGTCAATCAGGCGACACATCTTACTCTAGACTCTATCTCCCTTGTAATCCGTCTGATATCTGCGAAACTCACAGAAATAGTGTACTTCGATGAGACGACGAGCAGAGATGAATCATACATTACAGATATCAGACAGATTGCGCAAGGGAGATAGAGTCTAAATTGGATGTGTTGCCTGATTGAGTTTCAGTTTATAATGCACAATCAGTGGAACATATTAATCAGACCGACGCGTTACGTACAATACTTATCATTCTGCGCATAGTCTTCGCAAAAAAGATTTATTACAGATAATTATTACTATAATGAAACGCAAGGATTTAGAGGAACATGAGGTTTGCGCAATTAAATGTTACCTTGTATATATTAATTTTTTTTATTGCAGGCACCAAACACATGTATTCAGCGAAATACAACGCCTGGAACGCGAGTGATACATTTTCTTTATTTGTTCTTCACTATTTCCTTGTACTCGTCTGCGTCTGATAGTATCGCCCCAGCTCCCAGTCCTCGTAATCCTCACCCCTCACATGAGATAGTCAAGTTCAACAAAGTTCTATCTGTTCGTTGATCTGGTTCTCTTCCAACGATTTCAGATACTGCCTCACCTCCATCTCCTCCTGCTCCAACCATTGCCTCTCTCTCCGGCGCCTCTTCATCATCATACGGTATTCACGATTCCTTTGCTTCCTCGACTTGCGCGGTTCAGTCATCCCCGCTTGCGCCGAAGAATCACCCGTCTGAAAAAAATAAAACAAGTGAATAAGCATGATACGAATGATATTGAGTATTTAATTGTGAAAAAGGTAACACGATAACATATATCGTTCCGAATCTGTCGTGTCACTCTTGCGCGTACACGATATTCGCAATATTGCAATGCCCAACATTGATCGTAGTGCGAATATCATGTACGCGCAACAGTGACACGACACAGATTCAAAACAATATATGTTATCGTGTACACATTTAGCACGAACAAAGAAAACGGTCCTTACCATTTGTCCTGGGCGAGCTTCTTTCATTGCCAGTTGGCATTTATCCTCAACGAGGATTACATTCTCCTCCTCCGCCTTCCTCTTCTCGGCCATATCGTAAATGCAATCTGTGAAAATAATAAAACAATTAGCGTGAGTCGCTTCAAATGCATTCAATTACATTGCAGGCTGCAGCGAAAACACAATTCAATCATCTCGAATGTCTCTCGTGCGTGCGTTTCTCGAGCGCGTACATGGCAT
>NW_012026821.1:3050957-3051998 GCF_000956235.1 Wasmannia auropunctata | reverse complement strand
TCATGAATGTAAACATCATTCGCATAGAGTGTAACATGACCGCGGGTGCGTATAGTAACGACAAGTGTGTGCATACGATACACGAGTTTTCGCCGAGCGTGCCGCTAGGATATAAGATATCGGAAACGCCTGCACAGATCATTTACCTTCCGATCATCGCGCGGAGCATATCGGATCTGATTATCCGCGTTGTGGATCAAGACGGTCGATTGCTCGATTTTCGTGGAAAAGAAATCACTGTGAGGCTGCACGTACGGAGACGACAGCGATAACGTGAGATGCTTGTGCTGAATGAGCAGGTGAAACGTATAGGAGACACAATTTTAACTGGAGAGACAACAGTGAAAAACGTTCGATCTATCAAGAAGAAACTCACTGCTTCCAAATTGAATTTTGAAAATCTTTAAGTTTTACCGTGCATAGTATCTGAGATGGCTAATATCCTAAACATTGGAGATAGACCAGTCTTTGACGACAGCATCGTCAAGATTGAGACTCACACGTACAATCCATATGCTAATACTGCGTTTGGACACAGCGATGAAATACGAATACCCATACAACAGCAGGATTTATGCGCATTACCATGCGAAAGTTTTCTCTACGTCGAAGGAAAAATGGCGAAAGAAAAAGAAGGAAGGATCGGTGACAACGCTTGCAAAAAATTGCGTAACGTTCAAGTTTGATGAAATTCGATACAAACTCAACGGTGTGGAGATTGATCGCAACAGAAATGTTGGAATTACTATCAAGAACTATTTATCGCTAACGTATGGCAAAGCTACAATTTTGCATAATGCTGGATGGGCCTTAACACCGCACATATCCGAAAAATACTTTAACTTTTGCGTGCCGCTCAACATGTTGCTAGGCTTTTGTGAGGATTACAAACGTGTGGTTGTTAATGCTCGACACGAATTGATTTTGATATGAGCGCGCAACGATAACAATTGTCTTGTGGGAGATGCCGCGACTGAGTCTAAAGTGGAAATACACAAGGTGCAATGGCGAATGCCTCACGTTATGTTAAACGAGATCAAA
>NW_012026821.1:3050076-3050464 GCF_000956235.1 Wasmannia auropunctata | reverse complement strand
TACATGGGAATCCAGCGATCCCAATCTCTTTGGTTTTCGGCAATAAATTTCGTCAAATAATTCAAAATTGTTTGATGTTGACGTTCTACTTGTCCATCAGATTGAGGATGTAAAGCGGACGTTCTCGTCTTTTTGATTCCCAACATACTTGACAACTCTCGAAAAATCTTTGATTCAAAATTTCTCCCCTGATCCGTATGAATTTCCAGAGGAACTCCATGTCTAGCAACAATCTGATTCAAGAAAATTTCTGTAATAGTCTTTGCTCTGATATTCTTCAACGGAAAAGCTTCAACCCATTTGGTGAAACAATCGACTACTACCAGTAAATATTTATTCCCAGATGTAGTTGTCGGTAGTGGGCCTAGAGTATCCATCTGTACTCTTT
>NW_012026821.1:3049433-3050026 GCF_000956235.1 Wasmannia auropunctata | reverse complement strand
AATAAATGAATATGTTTCCTCCCCCTCCACACCTCGACGTTCGCCTCGACGTCCGCCTCGTCCGCGTCGATCGCCGAAATTTCGGAAGTATCAGTTGGCACGGCTTCTACCGCGCCCTTGTCCTCGGCGAATTATTGGAAAAAATAAGAATAAGATTATAATCTTATTATATATAAAGGTTACATATAGTGTTATGTTTATAATGATTAATAGGTAAATCAAGAGACACGGTCGTGGCTCGGCGCTAAAGAGTACGCCGAGACCGACCGTGTCTCTTTACGCGAGCTGGCGAGTTGCTAGTATCCAAGATTATTGAATCGCAATAATGGCTAAACCAATCAAGTTTTAAGTATATTTAATCGATAGCTTGGGTTCGAATTATATAATAAAAGTGTTTTTATTTTTTCTTTGCGTACCCTCCGAGCGGAGATATTGCGACGCAAAGTCTGAATCTGAAAATTTTATTTTAAGAAACGTTATTGTCATTGTCGTCCTTGTACGATTGTAATTTCTGTCGCGAGAGGCGTTAGTGAGAAAATTAATTTGACAGTTCCGTGAATTTGACAGTTGGTGATAGTATTGTGATGTGATTT
>NW_012026821.1:3046254-3049383 GCF_000956235.1 Wasmannia auropunctata | reverse complement strand
GAGTTCAGACGTGTGCTCTTCCGATCTAATGGGTAAATGAAGCAATTACAACGCAAAATTTAAAAAAATAACTTGATTTTTTTAATATCGTGTTTCTATAAAAAGCATTAATCTCCTAGCTGTACTCAATAATACCTCCATTTGCCAATAGCGAATAAAAAAATCTAAGAAAAATATCAGAATAAAATCTGAAACTCAAATAAAAGAAAAGGATAAAAAACGTCTGGATATATCCAGTACTCATTAATATCTCCATTTGCTAATAGCAAATAGAAAAATTTAAGAAAAATTATATTAAAATAAAATCTGTAACTCAAATAAAAAAAAAATAAGAAAAATGTCTGGATATATTCTGTACTCAATATCTCCATTGGCCCATAGCAAATAGAAAAATCCAAGCAAAAATAATATAAGAATAAAATCTGTAGCTCAAATAAAAGAACAGGATAAGAAAAACGTTTAAATATATCCCTGTGTTGAAGCTTATTCTTAATTTTTCTTCCTATCTTTCTTCTGAGGGCTCTTACTCTCGTCTCGTTTACGTGGGCTTTTGTTCTTTCTCTTCCAAGTGTCAGACCCTTCCTCTTGCTTCTGTCAAGGGGTATTCCGTAACCAGGACATCACATAGTCTTTGGCATGTAAAGATCACTCTCAGGAAATCGCGTTTGTATTACACCTAAAACATATGAAATAATTACATTTCTTACTAATAAATACCAACACAGTTTACAAGCTGTATCTATTTAGTCTACAGTTATACAATTTAAAAAGACAATGATAAAATCGAACTAATATATTTATATCAAAGAATACGCATCAGCTTGATGTTTCAAGAAATAAATTATTCAAAACATCCCACTCTGAATTTCCATACGGAAATATATATTTCTCGTATTTTTTAATTAAAGATTTGAATTTTATTTTATATATAAAAATTTTAAATTTATATTTCTTTGAATTACATTAATTACATTTAGGGATAAATTTTTCGATCTCGAATTTAATAAATAATCAGTGTAAACCAATCAGCTAAGTCAATTGCGTGATACTAAAATACGTATATGACAAAATGTAAGCATTTACATTAGTAAAGTCATATACAATTTCGAAACAGCCATTTCTTATAACTTTGTTATTTTCTTCAGAAAAAATTGTTAATACACTATATATTTATTTTATATAAAAATTAGATCATTCGTGAAAATATCAAATAGATTTATTACACTATATAATTATCATGTATATATTTTAAGTATTCGAATGATCGATCGGACAGCCACAAATTATTATATTAATTCGCAAAAAAGAAAACAAAAAATGCATATATTACATTTGTGTTGCTAAATAATCTAGTCAATCGTGAATCAATGTTTTGCTTATTCGAATTGCTATAAGAGAATCGGTAATATGACAAGATATTTTTAAGTATTGTGTTGTGCGTGCGATCGCGCAGCGTTTTACTGGAAAATTATATAGTTTAATGAATGATTACTGATTACATACATAAATGTACATGTTGATGGATATATTATTATTTTATTACTGTTTGGCGATTAAATTCGCATTTTTGACTTTTTATTTTATTAATATTATTTTCAGGGAATGTTCTGTACATACATATTTGTAGTATCTATTTATTTGTTGAAAAATATTAATTTTAAGAAAAATGAAAAATAAAAGGAAATATAATAGCATTTTTTTATTTAAATATATTTTTAGAAACTATTAAAATTGACACTTGGTAAATTCAGTGATTCGGGTTTAAGAATTAATCTTTCCCAAGTCTATATACTTAATTGTTTAAGTATTGTGTGATATAAAATGCAAATATTATTTTAGAGGAGATTTTGAAAAGCAGGAACACTAATGTATTTTGAAACTGTGTCAAACTTCGCTTGATCATCGCTGAATATCATGATAATCAACTGAATTTGATTAGCCTTCTTTAGTACTGACTGAGTCACAAAACAAATTCTATATTTTTATGTAAAAGAATGATTATATAAATATATATAGATATATATATATTTTGTAAGATAATAAATCAATCTATTCAAGCCATGGACACGCTATATTTCTTTCATATTTTAACATGTACATTATATTTAATTGTAAACATTTTATCTTTATTTTTACAAAATATAGAATATGATACTTTTGTTTATCAAAATCATAATAATTTATTTTAATATATATTGGTTATTATGTCCAAATGTGAAATATAGACAAAATTCGAATCATTAAAATATAATTTTTTTTCTTATTTGAATAGCATATGTACAAAGTATCAACAAAATAATTGTAATTGACACAATTAATTTAGAATAAGAAAGAAGAATTAGAATGCAAATAAAAAATTATATACGTTACATTGTAATAATATTTCTCTATCATGAATTGCATTAAACCTTGTTGAATGATAAAACATATATACCTATTTATTTTGATTCTTATTTTGATCGATAAGTGCATGACAATGTATCAGGAAACTCTGGATCCCAAAAACCTTTAAAAAAAATTTTATTTTGTAAGTATATATATAAAATATAAAAAGTGATGATATGAGATAATATACCTTCTGGAGTATTTGGCCTCTCGTATTTGTATCGATGCCGTGAGCATTGATTCATCCGTTTTTGTAATTCTTTTTTTGACAGTGACAAATTCTGATAATACTAAAAATAAAATAACATAATAAATTCTTCTTCTATATAAAATGTATTGTTTTTTGTATATATTTTATTATATATGTAACTATATTAAGTATTATTAATATATTGCATATTACTTTTCTGCATTCCCAGCAATCTAAGCCATTTAACTTTGCTCTATCAGTTTTACGACTAGCTGGCTTATGTTTATCTAGACTTATGGACGATGTTTTCATTTCCCTACTCATCTTGACTCTTGGAAAAAATGCAAGTCGAGATTGCTTCAATCTTTTTCCATCTGGCAAAATTGTAGTTTCTACATGATGTGTTGTACTAATTTTTAATTTTTGATTATTCTTTAAGGAGGTTCGATAGCAAAATCAAAATACTTCAATCTGTTTAAAAATTATATAGAATATTCTTTAAAACGAAACTAATATCATATTAAAATTTCGAACCAATTAACCGTATGGTTTTT
>NW_012026821.1:3040063-3046204 GCF_000956235.1 Wasmannia auropunctata | reverse complement strand
TTTTCGTAGTCATTGACTGCACGCGACAAAACGAGTCTGTCAAGAGCGCTACCGTGGATGTGCGAATAGAATTTGACTGTAAAGAAAATGTGCCGGAGAATACTGCAGCCTATTGTCTCATCTTACACGATCGTGTGATTGAATATTGCCCATTATCCAACGTTGTACGCAAAATCACATAAATTGTCACGTCTGCAAATATTCTCATCCGAGATAAAAACTACGACTATTCGCGAGAAGGACACAGTTTCGATAGATTACTTATCATGATTGTACCAACGTTTGTAGATCTGCAAGGATTCACCGTTAGGAAGAGATTTATCGTAAAAGAAGTGGCGGTCCTGAGAAGAGATACAGTTCTTTCGCATTACATTTTTGCGAGCCAATGCCATGGAATTTTTTAACAAAATTCGACAAGTCTGGTGCTTTCTGGTTGATTGCTTATCACCATGGATTGAGATGGGAAGACGGGATGATTTCGTACAGCATGGCGAAACGTCTGATTGCAGCAGCTGTGTTTGGTGAAGAGAATGATACCGATGAGGCTATCGTGTACGTTAAAGGACATCAAAAACAAGAATGGCTTGGTGATATGCTCGATACGAGAGACGGCATAATCATTGAAACTCTGGATGTCGATTACGAAGATGTAGTTTCTTTGAATAATCTAAATGTTATTATTACTATGCGCTGTGGAAAACATGTTAAGAATTGCGCATTACAAAATGTGTTTAAAATATATAACTGGTGGTAACACCATCAAATAAAACAATAAAATGTATAATCTTAATATTTTAATCAATAAAATGTGAAATTTTGAAAATTATGTTTTCTTCCTTTTCCTTGTAGTTAAGATCGTACATGTATATGGCACTACTACATATCGAGATGTGTGCGTTCATATTTATCTTTGACACGGATCAAATTTCTACCTGGTGATGGTCGCGAATGAATAACATTTCTATACAGTTAGGAACGATAGCGGTTTGATAGAATAGGTTCAATAGACGGTTCGACAGGCTGTTTGATTGAACAAACAGACATTTCGACAGGCGGTTTGATTGAACAGACAGACATTTCGACAGGTGGTTTGATTGAACAGACGGACATTTCGACAGGCGATCGTTTGACAGATCAGCGGTATCGGTTCGACAGATCAGCGATATCGGTTCGACAGATCAGCGGTATCGGTTCGATAGGAGGTTCAGGGGTATCAGTTCGATAGGCGGTTTGATGATGGTTTCATACTATGTGTCTTCGTGACATTACCATGACATTGAGATGCGGCGAATGCTGACACGTTCATTTTTATCTTGACTCGTATAATGTATCTAACTAATGAAGGTCGCGAAAGAATATAAATTTCTTTATAGTTAATCTAATAGCGGTTTGATAGAACAGACAGATGGTTCGACAGACGGTTCGACAGAACAGGTGTATCGGTTGAACAGATCAGCTGTATCGGTTCGACAGATCAGCGGTATCAGATCGATAGCTGTTTAACAGATCAGCGGTATCGGTTCGATTGGCGGTTCGATATTCCGTAGAAGCGTTTATGTATTTAAGACTGTTTCAATTTCATTTATATTCTTTATAGCTGCTATCATTTCGGGGGAGCGTGTGTGTGATATAACGCATATATCAATATCATCCTCACGGTGAGCGCATTATCAGGTAGGAGAGATAATTATTTCTTTGGCTTGCATTTTTACTCGCGGGTTCCCGTGGAGCCCTTGAATCAGTCGACTAACAATCGTTGTAACAGTTAGATCAGAAGTCGATCTTTCAAGTGACTCTAACTAGACACTATAAAGTGTATAAATTGTAATAAATATTTTGTACCCAGTACCTGTGACTGGTGCTGGTTCCTCTCTTCCCGCAGACCTACAACGCGGTTCCCCTGTCCCCGCGCATCCCGCACCCACGACACGGATCCCCTCTCCCCGCAACATCCGCGGTCAGGCCAGCTAGAGCGAGCGGCTTTCCGCGGCTTCCCCCTCCCCGCGAACCTTAGACCGTGAACGTTCTGAGCAGCTTCCCCCTCCCCGCGGACCCCCCTGCCCCTCACCCTCCCTCGGAGCCCCATGGATTAGAACCCGCCCTTATTAGCTACTGTTATGGAATTTTATCTTCTAATAAAGAAATAAGGCTCAAAATCTTATGTCAAGAGATACGGTCATGTCTCAGCGTTAAAGAGTACGCGCGAGACGGATTAATTATATTAGGGTGGTCTACTTAAATCAAACTCCTTGAATACTTACTTATTTTTAATGACACGAAAAATATTTCAAATGAAAGTTGAACGGTTTTGAGGGGGATGTAATTTGATCACATCGTTTTTTTTATAGATAGAAAAATAGGCATAAAAAATTATAAAGATAATTTCTACTTTTTTTAATGGAATTATATAATTTTTTTATATAATATGATTTCTCTAATTATTTTGCATTTAAAAATTATTTTAAAAAATGTAATTAAATATTGCAATTAATTACATTTTTTTTAAAGCAACAGTGTGTTTTTTTACATTAGTCGATTCATTTGATTATTCTGTGCCTAAAAGTATACCATTATCAAAAAATTAATAATTTACGATATATTTCGTATTTTAAATCAAAATATGGTATGATAAATTATAAAATGTCTCGTAAATCATTGAATTTTTGAATCATTGAATTCTATTTTAACACTTTTAGATACAAAATAATTAGAGGAATCATATTGTTACGCCCGGAGATCGTTTCCTTACACTTCTACGTTCGCGCACTCGCGTTCACGCACGCGCACTCGCGTTCACGCACGCGCACTCGCGTAGTCGCGGAATAAATGAATGGAACGCTTATTTATAAAAGAACTCCCTTCAATACAATCGAACGACAAATACAACAGGAATATCAGTAGCAGAGAACAGCACGTCCGAACGATACGACGGCTCGTCTCCAAATCTAATATGTCGTCAGTTTGACAGGCGACAGCGCGTCGTCAAGGAAACATCCGACAGCTAGACCGGCTCGCTGATACATCGAACGACGCGGGCGTAGACACGGGCGTAACAATATTATTTAAAAAAATCATAATTTTATTTAAAAAAGGGAAATGGCCTTCATATCTCTTTGCGCCTCTACTTATTAAAAAAAAAACGACATGATCAAAATATGATGTCCTCCTCAAAGCTGTTTCAGCTGTTGAACTTTCATCTAAAACATTTTTTCGAATCATCAAAAATAAGTGAGATATTTTCAAGGAGTTCAATTTAAGTGGACCATCCTGTATATACGTATACATATGTATATGTATACATTTAGTATAGATGTGTAATATACATATATGAAGGACTTTGATTGCTGAATCAATTCTCACCCATGGTGCATTTAGATTCCTATCTAAATTCCACCAAGCTATTAATTTATTCTTGTTTAACATTCGGTGAGTAACAAAAATACCTGAACGCAATGATGTCTGAGCAGCACTTGGGTGGGAAATCAAACATCCCAATCTATACGCGATGTTAGAAATAAAGTAACGATAAAAGTAACTAATCAAATCGTTACCGTTATCCAAAAAATGTAACTGCGTTAATATTAAGATTACTTATAAGGAAATGTAACGTCGTTATCTATTCGTTACTGAAAAAAAATAATTATAACGGTAACGACGTTACAAGTAACGCGTTACTTGCCAATCCTGTATAGAACCAATTAAGATATATTGATTAATAATGGAGTAAATCAAAATACAATAGTTAGTATTGGATCTTGCTTAGAACAATTGCTTGAACCATTTTCAGAGCTCTCGTCAGAATGTCGAAGATTTAAAGCATTTTCAGAGACTGACTGTTTTATTAACAGTGTAAATCACAGTTGGGCAAAGGACAGATGAAAAATTGTATAATGGCAACATAGTTTTTGGCGGTAGCGTGTTTTGAGGAGCTTGTATACTATAGAGTATAGAGACAGAAAAATATATCGGAAAAATATATATGTGGAATTCGAACCTAGGTCCTCCGGGGCTTAAAACGTGCGTTATCCACTGCGCTAGCAGGTCAGGTAGTTGTTGTATGTTTTTTTTTTATTCCTGTGTGAGCGGAAGACGACCGCCACATAGTTAAAGAAATTGTACCAGTTTTTGCCAAGTTTATCCCTATGAGAGTAGTGCTTCAGAAAATATTTAATCTTCCTCATGTTTTTTATTTGTAAATTCTTATGTTAATACATTATTACAAGAAAATAATATTATTGAAAATTTCATTCAAGGCGATCTTTGGCGCAATAAAATTAAGTTTCATTTTCAGAATAATTATTCAGAATAATTATATTTCCCCTTTTTATTTACTATAATGATTTTGAAGTTAACAATGCATTAGGAACACATACTGGCATTCAAAAGTTAGGTGCTGTGTATTATTCTATTGCATGCTTTTCGCCAGAAGTAAACTCATTCCTAGAAAATATTTTTCTTTCTATGTTATTTCACTCCTCAGATCGAATAGAATTCAATAATCTTAGTATTTTCAATATTTTAATTGATAAACTTAATTATTTACAAACTGAAGGAATTGAAATTGAACCCAACAAAGGAGAAAAAATTAGAATCTATTTTGCTCTTGGTCTTCTCTTAAAGAATAATCTTAGATTAAATGGCATTCGTGGTTTTGTTGAGAGTTTCAATGCTCATTACAGCTGCAGACTTTGTAAAACTTCTAAGCACCAGTGGCAAACGGAATTTTTTGAAAAAAGAATGAGAGAACATACTTATGAATCTGTTTTGCTAAAAGATACAGCTGAAAGTGGTGTAAAAGAGAAATCAATTTGGGATCAGATTTTTTACTTTAAAACAAGTCAAAATTTTACTGCTGACTGGTTACATGATAGACCTGAAGAATGATTCAAATTTGTAACAAGTTGTACAATGTATATTGTACAATGTGTATCATTACATTATAAAGAAGCCTTGCATTGTTTCACTCAATATTCCGAATAATATATAAATGATCGGTTAAAAACCTTTAATTATTATCACAACAATATATCTATTAAGCCACCTTTAATTTCTTATGATGAGATTAAAAACAAAAAATTGTCAATGTCTGGTAGCGAATCATCCAATTTTATTTTCATGTTTGCAATGTTTGTAGGAGATCTTATCCCAGAAAACAATAAAATGTGGCCATTATATTTAAAAATGAGAAAAATTATGGATTTAATTTTAACTCCGAAATTGCAAAGAGAAACATAAAATCTTTTTCGAGTAGTTAACGAGTTTCACATGATGTTTGCGTAGCTATTTCCAAATGAAAGATTTACTCCAAAATCATATAATTTTATTCATTATGGCACTATTTTTCAGTTTTCTGGACCTATTCGTAATTTGAGTACCATTCGATTAGAAGCAAAACACAAAAATAAGAAAAAGGAGGCTAATGTTGCAACATCAAGAAGAAATATTATATGTATTTTATGTATTAAAGAGCAGTTATGTCTTTGCCACAGATTGATGACCCACAAAGGCCTAGAGTCTAATAACTCAGACGGTAATGACGAATATGTTGAATATGTATCTCTATGTCATAATTATATATTATTTAAGTTAACTTTACTGCCTCATTTTGATGATACTTGTTTAATAACGAAATGGGTTGAAGTTCATGGTCGGACTTACAGAAAAGGAACATGTGTAGTAATTCACTGTAAAGAGCATTATTATGACTCACTACCCGTTTTTGGTTTGATAAAATCTATTCTACGAAATGAAAAAGGTCGAATTTGTTTAATTTGTCAAATTTTAATAACGTCAAACTTTGATACACATCTTCATGCATATGTTGTGCAAAAGTCTGAACGAATTGAATGTATAATTATAGATGACTTACTTTCTCCTTTTCCAGCCATGCTTGTTTCTCTAGGAAAAGGTCTTGACAAGCATAAATTATATGTAACTTTAAGACATGCATTGTAATGTTTTCTTAAATATATATGTATATGCCTATAGGTATTTGTAAGTTAACAGTAAAAAATTCTCTTTTTTGTCACTTTCCCTGTTTATATTAGTGAAAATATATTAGAAAGTACATTTTTTTGATAATGATGATAATATGAGCTAAAATCTACTGCTTCCTTTTGTCCCTGTCTCTTATACACATCT
>NW_012026821.1:3038137-3040013 GCF_000956235.1 Wasmannia auropunctata | reverse complement strand
TTATTAAGTGTAGCATAATTATTTTTTCAGTAAAAAGCCTCGTCGAATGTCAAGAGATTTGCTGCAAGAAGGAATGAATCCCGAATCTTCCGGATTGCCCCCGGATAGCAATTATTTTGGCAATGAATTAACGACTGTCACCGTTTTCCATTTTTCATTGCGTAATATAAGTATTACACAACAAGATCAAATTAATTATATATTAGTAATAGCATTAATGGGAAAACATTTAAGAAACGATTAAAATCTTTTCCCACACTTTATTTTTTCATTATTAATTTCGCGACTCGACTTTGAAAAATATATGGTGGTCGTCGCTAACTGATGCCAAAATCATTGCTACCGGGAATCCGTGATTACAAGAAAACCCAGGATTAATTCTGTGTCTGCAGCAGGCACTCTCAAATTTCAACGAGACGATTAAAAAAACCTATTACGCGTATAACGATTGTTATCATTCCTCCGTACAAACGTATTTCTTAATATCTAATTCTAATACAGAGGAACCACAGTGAATTTGATTCCTCTATTATTTATTTATTTATTTTTTATTTTTTTTATTTGTACCTTTTCACCATGGCAATTGCTTCCAAAAGCACAGAAATAATCAACAATTAAAATTGTTCTTAACTATTTCAAACCGTATGTATATTTATAAATGCGTATGTTATATAAAATATTAAACGCGTGTCTTCTTATCTATACTTTAAGATTATAATATTTATATAGAAATATGAATAAACTTATTTAGAGTGCGTTTCACTTGATTTTCGCAACGTTGAGAGCGTTATGTACAATATTTGATAAATAATTGGAATAAAATTATTCTAAAATCGTTACGAAGTGCCAAGTGAATCGCAACATAAATGGGTGGAAATGCCAACTCCTGTACTCATCAATATGAGTCCCTGAGAAAGCAGGCAATTTTCAAAGATTTATTACTTTATTAATAAAATTTTTTGTCACTCACCGACCGATGCGCAACAGTGGAGTTATCAGGCTAGCTACGATGATTCTGTAACATACAAATATAAGATCTAAGTTAAAATTTTGCTCTAGATAATAATTAAAATAATCAATAATTTAAAAGATAATTTTTGCTTGCATAGAATTTCTTATCACATTTTTATAAAATGTCTGTTAAAATAATTATACATATCTTTCACAAAAGATCTTTATAAAAATAAAGTGCTTTCATAAAGTTTCAAATTAATTCTTTTTCTCTTGAAAAGCATGCTGCAACAGTGGATTAACTTATATTTTGTAACAACGAATAAAATAAACTCTACAGTTAAAGTGACGAACTTACAAAGCGTATATATAATTAGAGATCATATTTTCCGTTTTTACAAAATGTTGATTAACTCCACAGTTGCAACAAATCCTTCTCAATATTTATTTTTAATCATCGAAATAAAACAATCAAAATAAATGAGAGAAAATGATTCGATTAATTGTACGCAGGTATTATAAATAATAATGCTTACCGCAAAGTTGCTCCACTGGCACCCGATGTCTCTCCTAGACCTCCTTCTCCTCTGCTCGAATCCTCTTTTACCTCCTTGTAAGTTGTTTTTATCACGTTACACTCGATGCGCAACAGCAAAATAGTAATACGTATAACATTAATCTGTAATACATACAAATATAATCCTATAAAAATAACGACTAACTATATTAATTATATTTAAAAAAATGTCTAAGTATATTTAAAAATATCTAATATTACGACAAAATTCTTTACGTTAATTAATTATATTAATTCAGGTTTATTTGTTCAAAATTCCTTTCAATAAGTACAAGATCACAAATCTCAGATGATATCGTTGACTAATTACAAGCGTAAAATTGATTTTATCTCGAAAATTGATGACTG
>NW_012026821.1:3036824-3038087 GCF_000956235.1 Wasmannia auropunctata | reverse complement strand
CCAAAAAGGTATGTTTTAATATTTTTTCGTTTTAACTACTCATATATACCTAGCGCGATGACATTTTATGTCCATTTCAATCCTGTAAAAGCGTTTTTAAATCCGTTCAGTCGTTTCGGAGTTATCCATTAGAATGCAAATGTCGGTAATTTTTACCTTCCAGCATCGTCTTAAGACATGCATAGTAATTTTCTTAAATATATATGTATATGCTGTGACGTGACGTTTTTCAACCGTCCGTCACAAGGGTCGTAATGCCCGACCAAAGGAGCGCGGTTTTGGATCCTGCGTCCTCCCCGATTTAGGGAGGCGAGCGTATCCGCGCGCGTGCGTTGTCGTGGCATAATTTTGACGCGTTTCATTTAATCTTTTCTTTTCGCACGAGTGTAACCTAGGTAGAAATCGGCGGCATGAGTGAACGGCGTGTATAAACTCGTCGACTCCAACCAGCGAGAGAGAGAAAGATGGCACCGACATCGAGGCGGCTGACTCGCCCTGGGAAGTACGGAGCACGCAGATTAAGTACTATTCTCCGAAGCAATTAAACACGCTGGTGCCCGTTATCGGGAACCTTTACTGCTGTGGATTATTTACGATCAGTAATGGGAGCAAGAGCCGCGTACCCGAGGCTCGGAAAAGCCAGACCATATTTGAAGATCGCGTCGCCGATTGCGGGCGATCCGATCACGTGCGAGGCCGCGATTCGCGGGCGTCGCGCCCGCAGGACAAAGGCCAATCGGCGCGTTATCAGCCGATCCCATGACGTCTCGCGACCTGCGTGCTGCCGGAAGGACCGTCGAGCGACACTTGTGTTGTGGTTGTTGCCTGGGAAGGACGCAGGATCTCGAGTAACTGTCGATTGACGAAACCAGGATTAGAGATCTTAGCTGCCGCTCTTGGTGAGACGAACGTCGCTAAAGTATATTGTCGGCCGCCGGTTTCGTTGTCGGGCGGATCGCGCTATTAAAGTTTTGTCGTTCGTATAATTGTGTGTCCGTGAGTCGTGTCCGTGTCTCGCGCCGCCCGCCCGGCAAAGGTTACGCGAAATTAAGTAGTTGCCGTTGCGCTCGCCTTGCCATAGCCGAGTCATTTGTGTCATTTACGTGTTATTTTGTGTTATTCGTGCGTTGCGAATTTATCTAATTCATTGCGTGTTAGCGTGCCGAGTTTTTGGCAGAGTTCGAGAATATCGCGATACCGCGTGGTGTGAGATCGGCCATTACGCCGTGCGTGGCGTACCTCCCGCGTGCCGCGACTTTGCAT
>NW_012026821.1:3035780-3036774 GCF_000956235.1 Wasmannia auropunctata | reverse complement strand
TTCTGCGTGGAGCCTGTTTNACGGGGTGAGAATCTTTTATATTAATTACATGTTCGCCTATTTCACAATTCCCCGGCGACAATATCTTCCGAAAATACATCATGAAATTCATTAAGAAATTTTGCAAAAATCTGCTTCTGAGATTCAATTAAGTTTTTACTATTTTCTTCGAAAAGAGTTTTTAAATTCGACGGAACATCATAAAAATCGTTTATACAGGCACATTCAATATTATTCTTCATTTTTATTCTTTGATTATCAAAAATAGAGTCAAAGACATTTTTCAAATTAATTCTTTCAAGGAAATCAACACCGAGTATGCAATCATCATTAATATCTGCGACTAACATTGGAATTTCGACCAAATAATTTCCTAATCGAACCTTTGCTAGCATTTTGTATTTAATTAAAACTTTTTCCCCCGTGGGATATCTCAAGTTATAATTATCAACTTCAATTCTCGGCTTATTCGATTCTACTAAATTACTATTCAAAATTGAAACGTCGGAGCCCGTATCGATTTTAAAAATACAACATTTATCATTTATTTCACCAGCATAACAAAAATCTTTAGAATTACACTTAATTCTATTTGTCCTGAAAGAATATTGATTAGTTTCATGGTTAAAAATACAACATTTATTATCATTGTAACAAGAACATTGTCTATTAAAATAACATTTATTTTCCGGGGTTCTCATATCCCCAGTCGAACTTCCCCCGCAAAGCTCGACTAAATCTTGTTTTCCGTTTTGCCGGGACACTCGGAACGGAAATGACCTAACTTTCCGCATTCCCAACACTCTTTTTGATTTCCATTCTTATTATTAGTTTTATCTATACTTTTATGTTTTTCAAATTTATTCTTATTAAATTTATTAAATTTATTTTGAAATTTATTTCGTTTTTCTTTATTTTCCCCTTCCAAATTATTTTCATGAAATTTTTCTTTTGTATTATAATTTCTTTTATTCCATTTTTCATTCAAATTAAA
>NW_012026821.1:3034086-3035730 GCF_000956235.1 Wasmannia auropunctata | reverse complement strand
CTTACCAATTAAGTGAATTGTGGCGTCACTTGTTCCGGAGCCGATCCGTTCCGTGTCCATCGCGTTCTGCAAATGAAACGTGAATGCAATTAAAATAGCGCAAGTGTTTCGTTTCCAGCGCGGTCTATTTCACGCAGCAATAGCGCCACCGTACGCGCTGCGGCGGCGTCGGTGCAACAGTGGCGCGCGGCGACGCCGACGCTACACATTTCAATTTTCGGTGGAACGAGTATTGCGAAATACGCATCCGATCAATCTTGCGTCTAATTAGCGCGTAATATAGATTCGGCATTCGAACTCTGATTCGATCGGATGCGTAATCGCAATATTCGTTCGGCCGAAAATCAAGATGTGTACCGCCTGCGCCGCGACGCTTACTTCGCGTAAGCTGACGGCACGCGAGACGAATTACGCCGCTTCATTATCTTAGTTATAAGTTTATCCATACGTTCGCTATATGTTAACGTACGCCATACTTATGGATAAATGCGTAATTAAGATAATGAAGCGGAGCAATTTGTCCCGCACGCGGTCAGCTTATACGCGAAGCAAGCGTCGCGGCGACGCGGGTCGGCGGCGGTGGCGACGACAAAGGCGCGGCAACGCTACATGTTACACAAATGCAAAGACAAGTCCCACTTACCAATTATATTAGCCGCGACGCTTCTCGTTCCGCAGATCATCTATCTCGTATCGAGTTCTACAATTACAAAAGAAACCACTATTAATATAGTGAAGTGGTTTCGTCCATCCGCGCGGTCAACTCTGCGGCTCGCGAGCCAATAGCGCCACGGTACGCGCTGCGGCGGCGTCGGTGCAACAGCGGCGCGCGGCGACGCGTCGACGAGAGTGGCACGCGGCGACACTACACTCTTGATTTTCGATCGAACGATTAATAAGTATTGCGAAATACGCATCCGATCGAATCAGAGTGCGAGTGCCGAATCTGTATTGTTGAATGCAAGATTGATACGCAATTATCGCTTGTCAATTAAAAAGAGAGTAGCGGCGTCACTCAAGTGATTCGTTTCCGACGCGGTCAATTTCACGGCGCCTTTACGCGTCGAAAGCGACGCGGTGCAGCGGCGCTGATTCGCATTCTTACTCTTAATTTCGTGTTAGGTATACGTTAACGTGGAATATATAATATTTATTACTCGAAATGCAAAAAATGCATAGACACAAAGTTAAAAGTAGAACGCATATATTATAGCGTCGCCGCCAACGCGTTGCCACGCTTGTTTCGCGTGAGCTGACCGCACGCAGGATGAATTGCGCCGCTTTGCCGGCTTCGCTATCTTAATTACGCTATATTAATGTGAAACAAATTCTGAAAAGCATACCATAAATTTATTCCTAGAAGGAATCATTCATATGAATTTAGATGAATTTATTGCTGCGATTCGAGATCGTTAGCTGTACTGAGCAGACTGAGCTACATCGTTCAGCGTCCTTTTTCATGACCGATGACGCAACGGCAAGACGTGACACTACTCACTGCTCCCAAGCTCGATGCGGACTGTCGCGCGCGGCGGCTTACGCGCCGTTTATATAGTACCGTACGTCGCGCATTCTGATTGGCTAGGCGCTAGCTTCCAAGTTGAGTATATAAACGCCGCGCAGCGGCAGCGGACGGCTTTATTA
>NW_012026821.1:3026868-3034036 GCF_000956235.1 Wasmannia auropunctata | reverse complement strand
TAACATTATTTTCGAAGTACACTTGGATCGTTTCGGCGCAACACAGCTTTTCTGCTTCTTCTACTAAATGTTCTGCTTAAATCATTTTCAAAAAATCATAAGTGCGTAAATATACAATCTATTTTCACAATTTATTTTCACTTATAGTTGATTATATGTGTAAACTTAAAACATTTATCTACATGTGCATATGATCGTCTATCACATTTCGACACACATTTTCAACACACTCCGAAATCCATTGTGTTTCGGGACTAACTCCCGATATATGTTTTGCATACGCTGAAGCGTATAAATACATAGATGTGTTTCGATTCAATACCTTAAAAGATTTAATTACTCAATAGTAATTCTGTACATGTTGGCAAAAATAGTAGTAAGTGAGATCACATGTACAGGACACTGAATTTATAACCTGCTAATATTTAAAAAAATATCTAATGTACGCATCATATTGAAACCTAAAAAAACATATCTGCAATACTACAGAGGAAATTACTTAACATCAGTAAATAAAAATCAGCTCTCAATGCCGCTCTCAGTGTGCTGTCATACCGCTTACAGGTAATTCCTAACCTGAGATAATCCATAAATGTAATATTAATGGAAATACTTACTGGACGTTGATCGTCATCCATGGTTTCCAAAAAACTTTCTGTTCCTGATATTTCTTCCTAAGTTAATTGTTACTTCGAAACACTAATTGTTGCTTGTGTAATCACATCAGTTTATACAACGTACATAAATGAAAGAATGCCATGCCATTTCGTAGACCGTTTACTAGACATGTTTATCGCCATTCGATAATATCGAGTGACGATAATCGAATTCGATATTATCGAATGGCGATAAACATGTCTTGTAATCGGTCTGCGAAATGACATTCCTTCATTTATGTACGTTGTATAAACTGATGTGATTACACAAGCAACTATTAGTGTTTCGAAGTAACAATTAACTTGGGAAGAAATATCAAGAACAGAAAGTTTTTTGGAAACCATGGATGACGATCAACGTCCAGTAAGTATTTCCAGTAATATTACATCTATAGACTATCTCAGGTTAGGAACCGATAAGCGGTATGACAACACACTGAGAGCGGCATTGAGAGCTGATATTTATTTACTGATGTTAAGTGATTTCCTCTGTAGTATTGCAGATATGTTTCTTTGGATTTCAATATGATGCATACATTAGATATTTTTTGTTTAATATTAGCAGGTTATAAATTCAATGCCCCGTACATGTGATCTCACTAATATTTTTGCATGTACAAAAACATGTACAAAATTACTATTGAGTAATGTTAGCCTTCCCTTTTTAAGATGAGTTTGAAGTTTTACAAGCGGAAGTTGCGGCGAAGGGCTGAAAGAGAGGTGTCTAAAAGATTAAAAGTTGACGAGATTATGAGCAAAGTCAACGCAAGATATGTTTTAACAAGTGACACTGACAGTGAATTAGATGATTGCAATCTCTCGTATCTCAATCGTGTAGATGAGTGTGATATTCAAGTGCATTATTTGCAACAGAATCCTGTGCCAAATAATAATGCTTCATCAAGTGATGAGGAAATCAACAATGATAGAAATGATTCATTACCAAGTATTAATGATGAAAGTGATGATGATGGGCCTGGTGTAGATTTTGTCAATAATAATGAGAGAAATGTCGTAGAATTTGAAAATGATGCTGAAAGAGAAGAATATACTATTGAAACTGTTCGTGAGTGGGCGTTAGAGGCAGGTCATCTGTCCATGAGAAAACTGGATGATCTTCTCAATAGGCTTAGTGTAGTTTTTCCAAGAATGCCGAGGAATTACAAGATATTGCTTCACACTCCTGCTTATATTAATGTAGTTCAATTTCATGATGGATGTGAGTTTTGGTATAAAAGTATTGAGGCTAATTTGAATGCTATGGATTTGAGAGAGTATCTTCAAAAATATGATTGTATCAAGATTGATGTAAACATGGATGGTTTACCTTTATTTCAAAGTTCGAAGAAGAAATTCTGGCCTATTTTAGGTTATCTTGTCGGTACTGAAAATGAACCATTCATCATTGCTCTATATCTAAGCAAGCAAGACCCTAGAAATCCGGCAGAATTCTTGAATAACTTTGTTAATGAGGTACAAAATTTGCAGGAAAATGGATACATTTGTAATGGAGTAGCGTATCCGTTTGAAGTTAGAAATTATATACTGGATGCACCTGCTCGATCACTGGTGAAATGCATTATAGGTCATTCAGGCTATGGATCATGTGAAAAGTGTACTGTTGTTGGCCAATATGTTGATGGAAGAATAACTTACGTGCAACTTGACAAACCTCTGAGAACGGACGAGTCTTTTCGTAACATGAGTCAGAGACTTCATCATACCGGTGTGTCTATTTTGTCAAGAATTGCTGGTATGATATCCCAGTTCCGTCTTGATCCAATGCATTTGATTTGGCAAGGGGTTTGGAAGAGGCTACTTAAAGCATTTATGCTGTGGAAAGGACCCTGGCAATTGGATAGCAACACAGTCCGTGAAATATCTGCCATTCTTGAAAATGATTTGCTTAAAACATGTCCACAAGATTTTGCTAGGCCTCCAAGATCATTGACAGAATGGAAATTCTACAAGGCTACTGAACTCCGGCGTTTGTGTCTCTATAATAGCATCCTTATATTCAAAGGACGTCTACATGAAAATGTGTACAAACATTTTCTTTTATTGCATTCTGCTCTTTATATTCTTTCCAGTCCAGTACTGGTTCATTCAATGCTAGAAACTGCCAATGAATTGTTACAGGTCTTTATACATCATTCTGTTAACATTTACGGGCAGAAGTTTGTAGTATATAATGTCCATGCTCTCTGCCATCTAACCGCTGAATGTGCCGCACATGGACAGCTGGAAAATTTTAGTGCCTTCAAATTTGAAAATAGATTGAAATCCCTTAAGGCAATTCTTCGATCAGGCTATAAACCGCTGCAGCAAGCAGCTTATAGAGACCTTGAAAGGTCTACACGTGTTATTGTTCGTTTGCATTCTAATGATAAGCATGTTACTCTTTCTCAAAGGCACAGAGATCCTAATGAAGTCATGATTGGTACACATTTCAGACGAGTATCTGTTGGTGAAATTTTTTTCCAGTTAGGAAGGAAAGATTCGTGTTTTCGGACTATTGATGGAAACATTGTTGTATTGAGGAATATTGTTCATAATGAAGAAGGCGTTTTTATGATTGGAAATATGTTTCTTAATGTTGAGAACTTTTACACATATCCTCTAGACTCATGTGTTCTAGGTATTGCTCGTGTATCTGAAAGAGAGCATATTAGAAGAAGTTTTCCTTTGATAGAGGTTGAGTCAAAATGTTGGCTAATGCCAGATGGCGATGCATTTCTGTGTGTGCCTTTGTTGCATACAATGCCTCTATTCTAAATACTGCACATATATTAACTGCCAGCTGCTGCTGTATTATATCTACAAAATTTTTTTGTGCATTGTTATTTGTAGTTCGTTGTCATCAAATTTATTAACAAAACAATAAAAAAAGGATCAGATGACGACACAGCTTATGAGGTGGGCCTCGCCAAATGGATTGTTGACTTAAACGAGGACATGATAGGTACAACAAAATGGCCGCCTCCTTCCGTAGACGCTGGAAAGCTTATAAGGAAAGAAGCTTCTCCAAATTCAAATTGGCCAGTGAGCTCTGTTGAGGTAATAAGATATTTCGGTAAGTCCAGTTATGAAAGTAAATTATATTTATGAGACATAATGGTGATTTTAGTCTAACCATTATTACTTTATTTGTCAGACACTGTGAGAAGAGCTAGGGAGGCGCTGAAAAGATTGGTGGATGAAGGACTAACTTCCTATGAGACTGAACGAGAATTAGGCCGAGGTAAGAGGAAGAAACGACCGCCTACTAAATATACTGATGACGATGAAGATTCAGATATTTCCGAGTACAGTAAAAAGAAGCAGCAATCTCTGTCAGATGACAGCGATTCGACAGATTCAGTTCCACGTAAGAAGACTGAAAAGTTCGTTAAGTCAAAGAACATAGTTGAAGACATACCGTCACCACCATCGTTATCCTTTCAAAACAAAACTGGTAACATAAGGCTAGATCAAAATGACAGTAATAAAAAAATTATTGTAAATATAAAACAAAACAATTTAAAAGCTGTTTTACCTATAATAGAGAAAATCAGGAGTCAGAAAACTGAACGGCAAAGACTTTCTCAGAAGCTAAAAGAAGGGCATTTAAAAAATGCTCTTAAAAAGCAGATGAGTGCATTAAATGTTCCTCAACTAAATGCAAGTACCAAAAGTCGTCTGCAACAGGTGAATACCACACCATATCAAAATAACATTATACTTTTGACGGATGAGGAGGAAAATATAGTTGATGAGCCTGAAGCTAAAATTGACGAGTTCGGCCTTGGAATCTCTTCTGAAGGGCGAAATTCTTTCAAGAGCTTGGGATCAAGGAACACAGAAGTTTTCTCGAGTTTTTCTACACCTTTGAGGTCTTCTTCACCGTTGTACAACATGAATTCTAGAAATTCTGGAGCCATTTCTCGTGAGCTGTTTAGTTGTCACCAAGATATATTACAGGACGCTAATAATAGTGAGGATTTAGATGTTCCAATGCACAGTAAAAAGAAGCAGTTTCTGTCAGATGACAGTAATCTTTCCTTTGGTAATTATATTGTGGTCAGTTGCTGGATCTATTTATGTATATTTTTAAATTAGTTAATTACTATTATTTATTTCAGATATCAGTAAGAGCATTACAGAAATAAAATCTCTATGCAAGACTACACTTGTGCGAATAGAAGAACTAAGCAGTAAAGTTGATGTCACGATTATGAATCAAGCTCGACTGAACCGGTCTCTCCTCCCAGCTGAGAAGAGAATTGTTCGTCCACCAGATCTCCCGACTCTTCCTGTCCACACAGAGGATGATCTGAAAGCTATCGAAAGATTCTTGGATGACGTCTCTAATTTGGCAGCAACAGTGAGTTTAATTCTGCTTGCACTGTTTTATATCGCTATAAATATTGTTAGCAAACTGTTGATATAATTGTTTTCTTTTTAGGTTCATTATCTGGCTTCATATTCTTTGAAAAGCAGTGAAGAAAAAGCAGCTGCTCAAGTTATGACAAAGTTGATTTCTAATACACTGGCCAGTTCCTACAATTTTAAGGGTACTGAGGGAAGTAAAAAAAAAAGCTTCCAAAACCTGCACCTTTGGGAAGTAGTTCAAGGTATTTGATTATTACAGATTATTGAATGTTTAAATAGTAACATTTTTCTTGCTATTAGACTCGAAAAGTAAAGAATTTTTACAGTTTTTTAAATTGTTTTTGTATGAGTATAACTATATGAGTATAACTAATATGAGTATAACTAGAGAACCTCTAGTAGAGAAAATCGCCAACTTGGCCATGTGACCAGCTACTCCGCGATTGGCTGGCATCAATATGTTTAGATTTGGGCATTGCGACGCCAATGTGTCGACGTCGGAACCATGGGGAACAGCAATGTGTTGGTGTCACACATCTCTGTTCACCATTATTCCGACGTCAGCGCATTGACGTCGCAATGCCCTAATATTGATGCCAGCCAATTGCGGATGCACATAACCAAATTGGCAATTCTCTCTACTGAAGTTTCTCTAGGTATAATCATATGAAAACTCAGTGTGAGCTATTTCGAATAATTTATTTCTTAAAATATCACTGGTGCGTATTCTTTGATATAAATACATTAGCTTGATTTTATCATTGTCTTTTTAAATTTTATTATTGTAGACTAAATAGGTACAGTTTGTAAACTGTATTGGTATTTATTAGTAAAAAATATAATTATTTCATATGTTTTAAGTGTAATACAAACGCGATTTCCTGAGAGTGATCTTTCACATGCCAAAAACTCTGTGATGTCCTGGTTACGGAATGCCCCTTGGCGGAAGCAGGAGGAAGGGTCTGACACTTGGAAGAGAAAGAACAAAAGCTCACGTAACCGAAACGAGAGTAAGAGCCCTCAGAAGAAAGATAGGAAGAAAAATTAAGAATAAGCTTCAACACAGGGATATATTTAAACGTTTTTCTTATCCTGTTCTTTTATTTGAGCTACAGATTTTATTCTGATATCATTTTTGCTTGGATTTTTCTATTTGGGCCAATGGAGATATTATTGAGTACGGAATATATCCAGACATTTTTCTTATTTTTTTTTATTTGAGTTACAGATTTTATTTTAATATAATTTTTTTTAAATTTTTCTATTTGCTATTAGCAAATGGAGATATTAATGAGTACTGGATATATCCAGACGTTTTTTTATCCTTTTCTTTTATTTGAGTTACAGATTTTATTCTGATATAATTTTTCTTAGATTTTTCTATTCGCTATTGGCAAATGGAGGTATTATTGAGTACAGTTAGAAAATTAATGCTTTTTATAGAAACACGATATAAAAAAAATCAAGTTTTTTTAATTTTGCGTTGTAATTCATTTATCCAATTATTGTGTTCTTTTTGGAATTTAAAGTTTAAGACTAAAAACTTAGAGGAATTATAGTTTTACAGTCTTTATAAAAGTTCAAAATCCTTTATGGAAATAAGTTTGTAAACCCTTAAATTATATTAGGTATACACAAACTGTGATGTTAGATATAAGACAAACATTTATATTTTAATTGTTTTAAAATAAATATTGATTTTATCTAATTCGATATATGTGTATTATATTTATTATTATTTTCAACAATATTTAGCTATCCTCAGAAAAAACAGTTTTATAAACGTTTTAACACAATGTTTTATAATTATTTTATAGAAACGTTTGTCCAAGGTAAAGATGTTTATCAGAAAAACGTTTATTTTTATAAATATACATAATTGTGATTTCTAAATATAATTTTTATGCAATTACCCAGTGAAAAATGATCGCTAATTTAATGTCGAATTGAAAATCATTTCTCACTGGATCCTTGGGTCGATTCGATGTCGATTCGACGTCTTTTCGACCAATTATTTCTTACTGGGTATATATGCATGATTAACTTTTAATTTTAGACTAATTTTGGGTTTTGGACATTGGTAACTAGGAAACAAGTATTTCTTGATGTCAAAACAATTTGATCGAAATGGCCTGATTTTC
>NW_012026821.1:3008888-3026818 GCF_000956235.1 Wasmannia auropunctata | reverse complement strand
TTATTAAAAAGACGGCCAGTCAATTAAGACAAAAGGTAAATTTTGGTAAATGTCAATTAAGTAGGCCCGGAGATAATTGAAGAATGACACTACCAATCATTTTGACAGTACTGAGATAACAATCACTATTTTATTCGACAGTGAAAAGTTTACAGGTAATTTTTCGATTTTCACATTTGCTGTACGAATACACGTATTTTTTAATTTTCACGTTGCAAAAATTGAAAAATAATTAACATGTATACATTTTTCACTGTCGATAATAAAATAACGATTAATTGGTCACGTAAAAATACGATTGTGTAAATGTAAATGTACAAAAACGATCCTGTAATCATTATATATTGGATGTTAATATATCTAATATAGCTTATGTGTAATATATATATATTTAGAAAAATTTATAACTTTTATATAATTCTTGTTACACTTGTCGTAACGTACAGGCGTCTTGTATGTATTAATGTATGTAATACAATACATATATAGAGAGCCTCTGCTCTGTAATCATACACGTGGACTTCGCCTGAACGAATGGCGCGACCCCTTTCGAGTTTTCTCGGGGCCGATGTCACACGGACAGTGCCAGCGTGTTTTAGGTTAGCTGGGCAGTGACGAGACCGGTCGTGAACGCGGTGCGTCCAAGGTGCCATTGACCAGCTGCGAACCGTGTGGCGAAACATTCCGTCGAAAGGCACCGGCGCACCGGCGAAGGAAACGAAAACGGTCGAGTGATTAAATGATAAGCGATCATGGCAACGCCCACCTGTGATAAGAAAGCGAGGGTGATCGTTCTAGGAGGTGAGGTATACATATATTTATATACGCGCCGGCCGGATTCATATACGTGCCGGAACGGAAGAGCGATAAGACTCCTGGGGCGACGGCTGACCGGGAAACGTTTATCCGTTTTTGCGGTTGCAGGATGCGGTTTCATCGGTCGCAATCTCGTCGAGTATCTGTTGGATAACGATCTGGTATCCTACGTGCGGGTCGTCGACAAGGTGCCGCCGCAGACCGCGTGGCTCAACGCGAAGCACCAGCGGGTGTTTGAGCATCCTTTGCTCGAGTTCAAGAGCTCCAACTTGATTAACATAGGTAATCGCAATCAGGACGCATTCGAGAACCCCCGAGTCCCGTTGAGCAGAGATTTGCAACTTTAAGATTTCAAGAGAAAAGATTTTCTTCGCGTTTTTAATATTCGTTAAAAAAATAGTTGACTTTTCCGCTTATTTTCTTATTTATTATTATGTTTGTATTGTAAGATTAAGCACTAATTTATCGCACGTATCTCATAAAGTCTGTCATAAAGTACAAAAAATATGACATGGACAGTAATCTGTAAACGCATAATTTTTATTGATCTGTATCGAAGTGTCCTGCCAAAGTGCATTCTCCTCCGACGAGCCTATCGATTATGTGTTCAATTGCGCCGGGGAGACAAAGAGCAGCCTCACGGATCCCGTGTACAAAGAGGGTATTTACAAATTGAGTCTGAACTGCGCCCAGCAAGCAGCCAAGATCAAAGCCTTGCATTACGTGGAGATATCCTCTGGCAATTTTAATGCCTCGGAAAAGGTATTCCTCTTCGAACGACGTACACTTTTAACGCAAACTGTTGACTCGAAATTGATCATTGTACGATGTCACGTAGACTCCTCACAAGGAAGACGACGCCGCAGAACCGTGGACGTTCGTCGCAAAATACAAGTTACAAGTGGAACACGAATTGAAGAACATACCAGACTTGAAATACACCATACTTAGACCGGCTGTTGTGTATGGTTGCGGCGACAGGAACGGCCTAAGTAAATTCTTAAAATATACAATTTCTCTCGCAGTTTATCCGGTTACCAGGAAGCCTTCTTTTTATGACTTAAGAAAAAAAAATAGCTAGAGTATACCTTGGCAATTTGCAGCACCCAGGTTGGTCGTGGGCGCAGTTTACAAGCATTTAGGAGAGATGATGAAACTGCTCTGGGGACCGAACCTTCATATGAATACGGTTCACGTGAGGGACGTTGCCAGAGCTATCTGGCACGTGGCTAACAGACCAGAGACGATAGGCCAGACGTATAATCTCGTGGACGAGGGAGATTCCACTCAGGGCTCCATCAGTGCCATAGTCTCGGAATTGTTTAATATCAATCACGACTACTGGGGCACCGCGCTATCTACACTGGCTAAAGTATGCAGGATTTTATATCATTGTTTTTAACATGTTTCATATATATTTATAGTTTGATAGAGATTTTTAGTTGGTGCATTACGATGTCCAAAAAAAATTTATTAAAATTAACTTATTAAAAAACTTAATTAAAATTTCATACTTTCTTTATCTTTATAGACTGATATGAGCTCTGTTGTCGACGAGGTAAATGACAAACACATGACCCCTTGGGCGGAAGCTTGTCGCAAGGACGGAGTGGAAAAGAGTCCCCTGTCCCCGTTTATAGATCAAGAACTTCTCTACAACAAGCACTTGTATTTACAGCCCGGAAAACTGTCGAATGCCACGGGATTCTCGTACCTGTACCCTAAACTGACGAAAGATGCTCTTACAGAGGTAAACTGCCATTCGTTTTTCACAAGCCGGTCTCTCGATGAGAAAACTTGCATACGGTATATGTATAAAGATGAGCGTTCGCGAATTTGCAGGTACTTAATGACTACGTGAGCATGAGGATCTTCCCGCATTCCTTGGTCCTGTGAACTTAGCAATACCGACTGCCCAATTCGAATATCGATCAATATTATTCTCTTTTACACGAGGATGCTACAAATTACAAGATAAATACGGACGCTGAGCGCCGTTTTCACCTTGTGCCTAGAAGGGTTCTATATACAAGTTATATATATATTCTATTATACACGTTATATATCTTTACTTGACGTTTTACACGCCAGTGAATGAGATTTTAGAAAAGTACATATATATATATATGAAATTTAAATATTTCGTAGACGGGCCTATTGCCAATGTGATATAAAGTAGCAATTAATGTACTTAATTTTACCATAGTTCTGCAAGTGCAGAACACTTTCGCACCTTAAAGATAGCTAGTCAAACAGTGACGTTTAAGAACGCGATTCGAAACATTGTTCTTACACACGGAGGATAGGTATGCGTATAAGGATACCTAAACTTTTAAGGCATTCGCGGTGTGTGTGCGAATCAATTTCGATGAACATTCTAGAAGATTGTTTGGTAAAAAAAGAGCGCTTTTTATATACCATTTTTTCAAGACTGTGAACCGATCAAATTGTTGAAAAATCTATATACTTCTTATATTGCTAGATAGATAACAAGAATTCTTTTTATAACTGCTACATTCCAAGGTGTACATCTTCCTACACTAAAGCTGTGAATCAAGTCTTTCTATTGAATAATTGTTACACGCATAATTTTATTATCGACAAACTCTCGGGTGTGTGCGACCTAAAGGATTGTATTAAATTAAGTACAAACACTGTTAGAAGGTGCGTTTAGAAGATATTCCTACAGAAGATATTCCTTATCGATATATTATATATATATATGAACGGTCGCGTTCATATTGATAGATATATATATGAACTGTGCGCTTTCGCACACATATATACTTAATATAAAACAAGAAAAGAATTATATATTCTATTGGCCTTAAATGGCGCATAAAGATATTAGCAAGTATACTACACTGTTCTGTTGTTACGCCAGCGTTGCTGCAGATACTTTGATAATAAAGTTGCTCCATTTACGAAATCGCATTTACTCACCCTGTACCCTGCGAACACCAGACGTTCTTCGCGCTGTGAAAGGGACATAGTTTTCTTTTTTCTTACACCAAGCATGTGCATTTGTACACTGTCTTAATTTTATTGAATCAGTGGTTACAACAAGACGACGTGTTCAAGAAGGGTCAACAGTATTATTAAATATTTAGTGTATTTAGTCTTAATACTTCAAACAATAAGATTATAATTTTCATGTAGTTCATTATACGTAATATATTAAAATATATACTTTAATGTTCTTCGCAGGTAATATAATATATGTATATACAATCGCAGGTAAAAGGTATGTACAAAGTAACTGCACCCTAAAAGGATAAAATTGTCGCATCGGGATAATAGATCTAAAAAATCGGAAAGAAGGGCGAAAATGAGGGCTGGCGGAAAATAAATAGTCTTCTTAATACATATATAATAATTACTAGATATAATTAACGATAATAGTAATAAATGAATAAAATTACTGGATTCTCTTCTCCTGTGTATATATTAGATGTAAAATAAAGTGTAATGTCTCGGTTATACTTATATATATACATATACTGCGTATGCTGCTATACGCACGCAATATATGTGTATACATATATATGTGTATATATAACATATAATATATATGTATATTGTATACACGCGCGTGCGTATACATCCACCGGGCGTGAAAATATAATCTTTGAGATAAACGGCATTTAAAAAAAAAAATTGTAAACAATAGTCTAATAGGTACCGACGTTAAGTTAAAATTAAGTAATGTAAATCACTCTGTGCAGAGTGACAATTACGGAGGTATATTCGTTCGACTAGAGCCGCCGTACAATACAATCGATATTTGCTACTTGTGTATTTAAACGCTACAGTCTGTCTGATGAATTATATCGTACTCTGTAACGAAAGGAATGTGTGTATATCATATACGGAGTAGTCTTGCACGGATTTCATTTGTATAGGTGTGATTTAAAAGACGTTAAAACGTTCCTCTCTTTGGCTGCCGTATTGTAGATATTCCTAAATTAAGTGTGACGGTGAAAATAATGCGCGAGTATGAGTAGCTGATTGTTAAGAGACCCACGACGACGTCGGTATCGTGTCTCTCCCCAGTGGGTTTGTTCGGTAAATTGATGACGATTGATGAAATGCGATGAATGCGCGCGAATATTTGTTAATATGGTGAGATAAGTAGAGATTACGATCTATATGATATCCTTTGTCATTTCCGACGTTCGCGCGCGTTCGCGGAATAATACGAAGAACGCTAGACGCGAGACGATGCTTATTGCTTTTGTATGTACTATAAGGTAATAATGTTTGTCTTCGTGGATTTTGTACATACGGGATGCGCGGGTCACGTAAAGCCCTGCCACGAGGTCGTTCTTCTCCGCAGAAGGAGCGACGGCCCGCAGCCGCTTCGCGTAAGACGCGCTCTGTTAACGCGACTTCTCTCTCTTTCTCTCCCTCTCCCTCTCTCTCTCTCTCTCCTGAACGGAACGGCGACTCTATAGTCAATTGTTCACGACGTAAAACTTATCACATCCACGAAATTATTCAAGAGCACTATGGTATGCGTGTACGGAGTGTTTGTCGTTTCAATTATATTACTGATTGCTGATTGGCGATTCGCTCGCCCCTCGCCGCGGCTACCCTCTTTCTCTCTCCTCTCTTTGTAACACGGTAATATTCCGTTACTGATACTGCGGATATGGAGACGGGAATGCAGCAGCAGAATTGTACATGTGATCGGAGTAACATACGTTACTGCTAAGGGAAGTATAGTACATTACGCTACCTAAATGTAAGAAATGAGATGAGGACAGCGTTCTGATAAGCGTAAACTCATTATCTCATGAAACTTATACAACTGCCGGTTACATATCCAAAGGCTTGCGTCCACGAGAAGTTGCCAAACTGCCTACACAAGTATTTCGTTTTTTCAAATGAGATTAAACGTTAAAGTATCAAAAGAACAATTAATAATAAATTAATTTTTAAATTTTCAGAGAAAATACACGCTATATTTGAAAGTTTGAATTTAAATGGCTGGTTCTGCATCTTAATGTTGGTATTATAGAAGCATAAATTATACAGATTTAATGCTGTCTATATTTATTCAAGTATGTAGATTTCTGTCCAAAAACTCCAAACAAAACTCCAACTCTAACATCGTGGACGCAAACCCTAAGAAAGTAAAATAACTCAAAAAGCGCATTCGCATACTTTTTACTGCTTATACGTCACACAACGCACAACGCTCTCCTAAACTTAATTCTCTTTTCAATGTTCGAATAATTTTTTTGTAAATATAATTAACAGCTCTCTCTCTCTCTCTCTCTCTCAAATTATTCACCCAAGCGCTTTCATTGTACGTTGCAGACATACATATATAAACTTTCGAAGCGCGCGAGAGTTCGTATAATAACGTGAAAATGTACCTTCCTGACGCATAATATTAACAACGTAATGACCAACTAAAGGAACAATCGATTCAGTGTCCTGCTCTTTCTCTCGTTATTATACGGCAGTTTAGCTATCAACGCTATAGAAATGATCTTTTTTTTTTCTAAAGTATACCGTCAACAAATACGAAAAGTACATGAAAAAAAGCGTATAAACGCATATACCCTCAACAAATATGGAAATAATAATAAATTGTAACAGGCATTACACATTATATTATGACAACAAAATGCAAAAACAGATTAGTTAAATAAAAATCGTAAGCCAGATGCACCGAATGCATGCAAACGCATTCGCAACAAGTAGAGGTTGCTGCACAAAAAAAAAGGAAGAAAAAGAAAAAGAAGGAAAGAACTGTTTGATAATATAATAAATTCAATATTGTATATGCGATTCTATATACGAGACTCTCATAATTATATTTATAATACATATAACAAGTTCCATGTATTCATGTGTAAATAAAACGATTCTTTCTATTTCGTAGAAACTGTATCTGATCTGTGTGTAAAAACTATTATAGGGCTATTGTATGTATGTGTGTGTGTGTGTGTGTGTGTGTATGATGTGTGTATAATGCGATTCGCAAAGTTCAATATAAACGGAATAAGTAGAATCATGGTGCACAGTTAGTTAACTAAATGTCTCCGTATTAAGCAAAATATCGGCAATATGTAACAGTGTAGTACTCGTCCCTCGAATAAAAAAACGAAACTATAACTTTTGGAACAATCTCAATATATTAGACTTGCTAACAGACTCCGTTACGGAAATATTCTATGGAAATATTCTATGGAATGAAGATATGAGTCTTTTTTTTAATATAGGTACGTGCAGATCGCGAATTAATTCTAGCGTTAAATTGTTTTTCATACTGTGCTCATGGTGGTGACTATATTATTGCATGATCCAGTGTAATGTGTTTCACCTAAAGATATATACTGAATGTAAAATGCAATAAATAACAATTAGTGGAGGTACAGTAATAACATTGACATTTCTACGTCTCACTCTAAACGATATAGCTTACTCTATCAGGTACTGTGTTGGGTTTTTTTTCTCTGTCATGGTAACATGCACCAGTCTGGAATATGTGTCTTGTAGATTCGTTCCCGAATGCGGCTTTTCTTTTTTTTTTGTGTAATACACAGAACTGCTTCTTTACCAGTTAACACGCTAAATATCGTACATACAAAACTTTGACATTAATCGCGTTGATTACCTATAATCGCCTTAAAAACGATATTAATCTTATGAACGGAAAGAAACCTAGGGATGGGGGGATGGGGGAGGGGGAAAATATGTAAAATTCTTTCTTACGTAACGTTACGTAAAAAACATTCTCCGACGAGGTGTGTTATGTTAATTATAAAAAAATATCGTCTATCAATAAAGCAGTCTTTGAGGTCTCTCACAGAAGTAAACAATTGTGAGAAAACAAGGTGGCCTGTTACGCACAATTCATTTGAATTGCAATGAATTCCAATGCGCAAATTCATTTGAATTGCAATAAAGTATGATTTTATCTTTTTGAAAAAAAATTCCTTCCCATTCATAGGATCTCCTTTTAAATTTTAAAGTATGATATATCGATAGTCCACTTTAAACTAATGCAAAACCTACGTCAAATATTTTAAAAGCTATTCAACAAATCCGTTTGTCATGCATACTAGCTCCAAATGCAAAAAAAAATTTATCTTGATTTCTTGGAGAAATCAATGTTTTTTCTTTTTTTTAAGTGATATCTTAATGACACACATACGGTACGTTAAAATAAAAAGAAAAATAGAAAATAGAGAGGAAAAAGAGAAAAAAACACGGAATAAAAAATTTTCTTAACATCTCTAAAAAAACGCGTAGCATCTGGTTAGAGCCTTTCCCTGTTTTCTTAATACTAAACGTTCTTCTTTTATTTACAATTAAATATCAATGGAAAACTTATTTTGGAATGATCAGTGTTCTCTGTTCCATTTTAAGCAATCGTCAGTCCGAAAACTGTTGTCAGAATGAAAACTTCATCAACTTTTAGGCCATACTGTGCCCGGAAATTTAGCAATTTTGTGTCCCCAAACGCGAAGGAATGCACGTCCGCATGTCTTTTTGCTGTCGGTACTCGAAGTGTGATATTTTATGGACATATTCACAATCAACAATTATTCTATCCTATGTACAGAGGCATCGAAAACTTGCTATTCTTTTTTTTTATCATTTGAGTTCATTTTGTTCGCACATTTCTCAATTTTTTCGGCACGTTAATAGCTTACTTAATTCGTGTACGTACAGAATTGTTCGAAGTAAAGAGCGGTAATTTAAACTCTTGAAGCAACAGCCTATGTTCAAAAACGTTGCATTTACTGCTAAATGATCGTAATCGGGAATCGAGAACTGAAATTAAAATAATTTCGCTAGCAATATTCGCTAATATAATAATTGATAATGAATATCCCTCTACAAAACTTTAAAATAAAAAATTTCTAACAATATATCTATATACAAATTCTCTTAAAAAAATACTTAATATTTTTTGATCCTCAAACAATATCTATCTTTAAATTATTTTGTACCTACACGAATTCGGCAAACACTTCCAAGTATCGTCTACGCGATCAGTGTACCGTAATATTACAAGTGCACCATGCAAAGAATGCAATGAATTTTAGAATTGAGTTGCTTTTGCTGAGACGCTTTATGCAGACGAGCTTTGTTCTCCGCGCGATAAATGTATCTTGCTCGTATTTACAAAGTGACGCGATTAACGCCACACGATTTCTTCCGAAACAATCTTATTTACATCGATCATGGGTCAGACAGTATTCCTGCTTTGCGAGGCTGTTGCAATTTTTCATTGCTTTCGCTTTCTCGGGGCTGGACGCTCGCTATCTTCTTTCCCTCGCGCAATTGATTCGGAAGGTGATCGATGGCGTATTGATCGTAAGGAAGGAGGAAATAGGAGAATTCATACACTCCTACCTGTTGTACCTTGATACCGCTGAGAAGCGTTGAACACTTTAGCGTATTGCCTAACGCACTTTCACCCATTTGGTCCGAGCGCCGGAACAAGAGATGCACACGTGGCTTTCGGCGATGATGAAGCCTCGCCGTCCGGACATCCTGAATTGTTGTTTAAACTGCTAGCACTACTGCCTAAAGTACAATTGACCATTGTGAGCTGCGTGCCTTCTAGATCTTGCTCCTCTTCCTCTTCTTCCTCTTCCTCCTCCTCCTCCTCCTCCTCTTCCTCCCGTTGATTATTCGAGGCGGAACTGCCTCTCCTTTTGTACTGCAATCACGAAGAATGGATAAATTACTGAGGAATAACGTGTCTCCATTGTCTGTAATGAAATTAGTTAGAATTCAAGGTGATACCTGAGGATTCTCCATAATATGAACATCCTTCGAGCCTCCATTTACCTCCCACGGCGACAGTAAGGGTTCTTTCGCGCAAATTTCGAAAACCCCGTTAGACTGTGCACCCTGTACAACACACTACCATGTATTCCCTTGTTAAGATTCACATACATAAGTTCAATCTAACAAAATCTACGACGTTCGATTACCTTTGCGTCCGAGTGCGGATTTGTCTCAACCGGTGACGATGGACACAGCACTGCCAATTCAATCTCATTCGGGGCACCGGTGGCATTCGCTTGCTGACCCGTAGACGTACTGGACTGCTCCGCGCAACATTTATTTCCGTTTCGCGATAGCATGCATCCGTTCGTCGATTGAGCTTCGTTCCTTAACCGTGAGTTCTCAAACTTCCTCCGGCAGTATATACTGCATAGGCATATCATGATAAATCCGACGCTTATGCTCACCCCGAGGATCACACCTATTTTTTCGCAATCACGATGACAGTTAATAACGGTTAGCACGCCAAAGATATAAAGGTTATCTGAATTTAAGTCTATCCCAGTCTTTCTTACCTAGACTCTGATCGGGCTTAGAGTTTTTCTCATTACCCGACGGGGCAGGTACTTTTGATGTTCCACCACCACCACCACCACCGCCGCCATTATTACCAGTGGAACTAGTGCCGCCGGTAAAAATAATAATAGGACTTGACGGTTTCCCATAGCCGGCTTTCGTCGCTGCTCGCACCACAACGAAATATCGTTTCCCCGGTGCTAAGCCTGGTAGATTCGTCGTCCTCTTATTACCGGACACGGTCACGTTAGTCCATGCCGTCGCCAAGTCCATGGTATACGCGACAACGTAATTCTGTATATTGCCGTTTATGCTGCTCGGTTCCTCCCATGCAACTCGTACTTTCGTGTTGTTCTCCAAAAACCATTGTAACCCTTCGACTTCACCAGGAACTATAACATTTCCATTTTTGCAATTTATAATATCCCATATAAAAAAACACATGTATTGTTGTTCTATTAGATATAGCAACTGTTCTTACCATCTTCGTTTGTGTAGCATTCTATAGACTTGCTGTAGAAACTGGTCAGATTTGCATCAGGCACAATGGCTTTTACTTTAAACTCATATAAAGTAAAAGGCTTCAGCTCGTCAACATTCGTTTTCGTGTCGTTTCTAAAATACATATTTTACAAGGATTTACAAACTTTCGTCGAAGTGGATATATTTAGTACAATTCAATTATGTTTACTTTAGAAAATCGGACTGTACTTACATGATAGAACATTTAGAATCGTTAGAATTTTGCACATGCACCGCATGATAACAAAATTCAAACGAATTTACATCGTGCACATCGGACAACGTCCAGGACACATTAATGGACGTGGGCGAAACGGGAGTAGCCTCCAATGCCATTGGCACAGTATCTAAATTACAAGATTATGATATAAAAAAATTGCCTATTCTTTTATTCAATGCAAATATAGCCTATGAAAATCTAGTAAACTTACTAGGATCGGATTTGACGGTCTCTACATGTTTTGTCAAGCAACCTGTTGCTTCACCCGAGCTCACCATGCATAAATGCACAGTATAAGAATCATCGTTATTCATATCTAAATAAAAATTGATTATTGTACTTTCAACTTGAATAACGAAATAGTTAAAAAGTGCCATCAAATTAAATGCGGAATACCTACCAAGATCAGTTAACAGGTATTCAGTAATATTCTGCGGTAAATTAATAATATCCGTTAACTTCTCGCCATTTTGATTTTCGCAATAAATTTGCCAGGAATCGAACTTTGATTCAATTTGATCGTTTTGCTTGAAGTTGATGTTCCATTTCATCTAATATAAGCATCAAAGAGTAAAGTTTATAAAGCAATTCGGAAAACCATAAAAATTTTTAACAATTTAATCGATGATGCACTAACCTTGGCTAATGAAGCGTTTACAATTAATATTTGAATGTCTACAACGTTCCTTATAGTGAATTGATTGGATTCAGAAGATGGCATGGTTACAGTAACCCAGTCCAACTGTGATTCGCTAATAATCGGATCGCCCAGTTTCGTTCTTGCCAATACTCGAATATCGTATTGTGCTCCAGGTTTCAGGCCTGCATCCGTAATACATGATTATACATGGCTATTGCTTTCGTAAAGCTCAGAGAAAAAAAGAGTAGATAAAAATCATACCAGGAAGTATGTGATATTCTGTAGATGCCGGTATATACTCCACCCTTCTAGAGGAACTCTGGTGAGGTTTCCACAATAGCTTATAGTCCACTATGACGCCGCGAGATTCCTTACTACTCAAGGGCTCCCACGATATATTTAGTTTTGTACTACTGATTATGTCCACATTTATTTTTGGTGTGCCTTTAGGAACTGGAAACAAAATCATCATCTCGAGTTAAGCAAAGTTATACATATTTTGTTACCACATAAAGTTAATAAAAATAAAGACAGAAATATGTACCACTTGGAGCGGTGGAACACACAATGGTAGCCGATTGATCGCTGGCAGCATAATTATTCCACACTCGTACGTAAAACGAGTAATTTGTATATGGTTCAAGAAGTTTTGTTATTTCTACAGACGTAGAATTCCCTGGTTCTGGCGGCGAAATTTCTTCCTTACCACCTTCTGTTAACAGAGATGATATATGTATATCAAACGTTGTATCCCATAGAAATTGAAATCGGAACAAGCGAGAACTATCGCCAGAAGTATCGAAAATTATCAGCACGACACATTTCCGTCGAGTGCCGTGCTGATAACAAAAAGTAAAAATTACGTCTATCAAGATCTCACAGCTACTTTAGCACAAATCAAATGCGACTTATATAAAAATTATCCACTATTTATTTACTAATTGCCCTAATCCTGATTTTTTTGCTCTAGCCGATTCGCAAGAAAACAATGGACGTACTAATTAAAGTTTAAAGCACAGCCATAAAGAAAAAATATTTATCGAAATTTAAATTAATTGGTTAATTTAAATTAAGAGAGAGATCGGTTTTTATACTCAACACAAGATACCATCGAATACTCACCTACAGGACTATAATGGACGGTATAAGCTGTAATACTGGTAAGTGGTACAGACTTTGGTGGTTCCCACGAAATTAAGATTTTAAATGGCGAAATAGCGTGACACTTTAGAGAGGTGGGTGCAGCAGGGCTATTGCGCGACGTGTTTACTTGGAGCCGGCCAGCGGCCCAAATTTCACCTGCTGCGTTCACCGCCACACATTGGTATATGCCAGTGTCATTCGGCACTGTTGCTGATATTGCTAATTCTATTTTATTGTATTCCTTAACGTAAGTTGTTCTGCGACCTATCGATATACAGAATGCACAGTTAATCGTAAAAGTAAATGAACATGGAGACGTGCTGTTCCTGGAGACAAATCCTAATCTGTCCTGAATATCATTACCATTGATAGTAATATTCTCCGAATCTTTCAGCCAATAAATTTGAGGTACGGGTAATCCTTGCGCCTGACACTCGAATCTCGCCGTTCTTCCATTTGGACAGATTTGGTTCGTCGGCGTTTTTATAAATGACGGTGGTATTAATATATCTAAAGTTATGTTCTGCAATAATTTACACGAGATGTATAAATATGTTAAAATTCATTCGTCGTAAATATCAATTGCATTTCATCGAAAGTAATCTACCTACCTGTACTTCTAAGACATTGGTAATAGAATTCTTTGAAGAACACAGGTAAACACCAGCATTGGAAACGTTCACGTTCGTTAATGACAGTACACTAATGCCAGTGGTGGAATTAAGGAGGTTGCGAGGTTTTGTAACATTATCTACAAATGAATACGATCGCGAATGTAATTCAATTTTCTCAACTAACTAAACGTGTATCCTGCCCTACAAATCTCTTACCTATGTAACGAGGAATAAATGACCATGTTACGAGTGGTGATGGATAACCTGATGCAGCACACGTTAAATTAAGATTCGACCCATTAAGCAGCCAATGATTGTACGAAACCTGTGGAAACAAGGATGAGGGCGTATGCGTTGTTTTGTTATTTTCCGCTCTCGCGATAACCGTTAATTTTGTTTCTTTGCTCCTTTTGGTCTTCTTTAGAAATTCATTTGTGACTATGCATCTGGAACGTAGCAATTTAGCCCAAATTAGCCTTGCAATGTATAGAAAAATATTAGTAAGAAATAAAAAAAAAAGGATCATATTATACCTATATGAGCCCGCATCTGACAGTTTCGTTGCACTTATATACAGAACACCTGGTGGTACCACAGAATACTTTGATTCATTATGATAAGATAACAATGTTTCATTATGCTGCCACGTAATGTTGGGTGGGAAAGGAACACTGTCAATCAAGCAGGACAATCTCGCGACTTCGCCTTCTTGAACAGTAATATTTTCTGGAGCTTCTTTAAATACATGGGCAAGTTCTGCAACGTGTGACATAACTCGTTACAATAATGGCAAATCCAATTTCTAGATTTCGAAATTTTCGAAAGACAGGACCATTGTGTCCATAGATTTGTCGAAAATGTCGCACATTTACCTGCTATTTGAATAATGGTGGGAGCTGACCGTATCGACCCTCCTAAACTAGTATTTGCTACACAGCGATATTCATCTCTATTAGTGTCTCTAGCATTAACAATAATATTCCTGTCCTTTTCTTTGAACTTTTGCATTTGTAAATTTTGTTTCTGCGCACAATACATCAACGTGTTATACAATTTCTAAGGTATATTACATTATAACTTTGCAACGATAAAACCGTAACACAGGTACATACTTTAAGGAAGAGAAGAGAGCCATTGGAAAGAGGAACACAGCGAGTAAGATTACACGGAACTGCTTTTCCATTGTGCAGCCAAGTCACATTCTCCAAGTTTGAGCCAGCTATGCAACTGAGCGTGATCCCCTTTTTCCCTAGTATCACATGGCCACTAGGTTGAATTTCCAGCGTCAATCCAGATCCCTTAATCAGACCAGTGTCAGAACTGTCCGACCTGGACACGTTCCTACCACTGATATTTCCTCCGATACCTTTAACACCTGCCGAACAGGCAGTTCACAATTTACCTTTATACAGAATACAAATATTTCAACATTTTGGGAATCCCATCCAATAATATTCATAAATAAATAGGCAATATATTGAATTTTTTTCTTTAAAAAAACTTTCAAAATTTTTAAACTTTCCAGTGATGACCAATCAGAGATATTGCATCACCCATATTGGTTCCATGGAAATTTTAATAACTCTTTGAGCAGTCGAGTATACATTTACATAGATAATATTGTAACCGGTCTATCATACCATAAATATATGTTTTAAATTTTGTAGTAAAGCTACAAAATTTGTAGTATTGTCCTTAATTTCTGGCAAATATTTTTACACTTATGGTTATTTAGTCATTTATTGGACATTTTCAGTTGTGTTTTGGAAACGAGTTATGAGAACACGAAAACTCACTGCTCAAAGAAGAATGCGCGTATATTTGATTAGGAACACGGGAGAGATAATTTTCAGGTCGAAAAACAAGCGTGTGCACGAAAAGAGACACGAGATCTTCGCGACGTTTGCCATATAAAACGCCTATCGCGCGAAAACAATATCAGGTTTCTCTCTGTGATAACGCTAGCTGCGCGCATCTCTCTCCGCCTCGTCATCAGGGAGGGTAATTTATGACAATTCATGCACCACGGTCGAGGATGTACGTACAAAGAGGCGAGAAACGTCACGATGGGGACGACGTCGTACTGGGCCCATGTGCGTCGTAATAAACCAGTAACATCGTCGCCCCCCTCGCGAACTCGCGGGTACGCGGGGACACCGGGTGTCCCGATCTCCTCGCGAGGAAACGTCACTGAAGGTAAAGGCGTGAATAGGTACACGAGGAACGGGTCACGCACCTGCGACGCAAGCTGGTTTCAGCACTTCCGTGATCAAGACGCTCAGCAACAGTACTCGCGCCGCCATATATCCACGCTCATCGGCAACCGCGTACCGGTGCGTGCGTGCGTGCGTGCGTATGTTGCGTATACGCGTGCGTCTGTATGTGTACGTGTGCGTGTGTGTATGTATGTGTGTGTGTGTTACGTGTGTTAGTTTCACTGACAGTGGAAGCAGTGGAGCACGGCCGTGGTGCGCCGTCGTCGATTCGTGGTTGTCGTTCTCTTCGACTTCCTCGTCGTCGTCGTCGTCGTCGCCGTTGCCGCCGCCGTCGTCGTCGTCGTTGCGTTGCTGGCGCGCAAAATTCGACGCCGCATGTTTGACATCGTCGGCCTCGTCGGAGCCGAGGAGGGACAGAGTGACAGAGAGAGAAAGATAACTCGCTGCCGCCGGCTGTTCCGTTCGCCGAGCTGGAGCGCCCTTTCCCCCCTCCGCCCCCGCCCCGACCTCGCCGCGCTGCGCTGCTCTAGCCGCGTTCGCGTGTGTATGCGCGGCTCACATCGTCAACCGGCGCGGCGCGCGTACCGATCCTACTGTGAGAGCGTGAGAGGAGGTGAGAGGCGACGTAGGAATCCACCGTTCGAAATCGCCGCACCCCCGATCGCGGATCGCAAGCGCGCGCGCGCGCGCTCGCACGACCTCGACACCGTCGCCGGGAGACCGTGACCGCACCACCGTTCTCACCGGCGTCCAAAAGTTCGTCGTATCGCGTCCCGTCGGTTTTTAGCACGCGACACCCTCGTTCCTGCTTGCCATCTTCTCTCGGGCGTCCTCGTTGTTTACCGCCGCCCGGTGACGCGCGAGGGAAACTGGAAGTCACAAGGCCACACCGCGCGCCTCGTAGGAAAAACAGGGAAGCCGGTCGGTATTGCAATCTGCACCTTTTGGAAAATTAATTTATATATAATTAATAAATAAAATAATTAATTAATTAATATTTATTAATTTATAAAATTAATAAATTAATTATTAATTTATTTATTAATTTAATTTTTTTTTTTCTTACAATTGATATATTTATTATATCCTATATGCAGTATTCAATTTGTATTAATTATATTATATTTCTGGAAAGGAGATAATAAATCGTCGACTTGAAAGCTCGCTTGCGATCTTGAATAGTAATAATTAAACAATTATATTATATTAGAATGGCAATTGCAGATAGAAATCAAACACTTGATAACCTATCGACGGTTTCCGATTATCGACATATCTAAATGCTTTGATGATCACAACAGATAATAACTGCAGATTATCACTTGCGAGGTTACCTATTTTATCGATTAAGATCTATCTCGTATATATTTTATCTAATTTGAAATATTTTTAAAAATTATATTGACAGAATTCGCGTAAAGTTTTGCTTGAAGAAATTGAAAAGTTGTATGTTACTTAAAAAATATTAGTTGAAGAAAAAAGTAGTGACTCGAAGATAAATATAGGGTAGATGGCAACAGAAATACTTTTCGATCTTTATATCAATTAATTTTCTCATCTTGCGTATAAAAAAGTCAAAATAGTAAATTATCGAAAAAATATATTTTCCAAATTTTTTTTGTCATATTTAAGTCAATCTTAAATTATATATAATACCAAAATATATTAGAAAATACAACATAAAACGTTTCTATTCAATTTTTAGCCATCCTATTTGTTTCTTTCTAACAATAAATATTTCCAAGAAATAATTTTACCGGCAAAAGAAATCTTTGTTGTGTGTGTGTACTTAATTAAATATCTGCAATTAATTTAGATAAAAATGTATCCGACTTGTGGTAGATTAAAACATCTTCCATACATACCCCGGGAGTTGCGTATAGGAATAAGTATAATAATCTTTGCTTTTTAATTGCGCGCGAGCCGCTTTATTCCGGTTTTTTCTATCCGGTTATTTCTATATCATTTTTTCCCCCCCGTCCGTTACTTAGTTGCACTTATTTCTCTATAGGCTGCGATACGGTAATCGCGCGCGAGAGAAATCGCGCAATCGCGCCGTGCATGCCTGACTGGTGCAACGTGTATACCTCGCGGTCATTTTTGGTCATTTTCTTCAAATCACCATAGGCGCGGCACAAAAGCAACACCGCGTGTCGTAGTGGTATGTACATACACATATATATATATATATATACATATATACATATATATATGCGCGCGTTAGCGCCATTATCGCCATCCGCGATAAGGTCCCTCGGGTGATAATATATTCCGGCAAGCATCTCGGGGAAAAAAATACAGATTAAGGCACCTAAGCACGGATTTAACGCTTATTTATACTCCGCTAAGTACCGGCATTACCGCGTATTACGATCCAAATGGTCGCTCGAACTTTTTCACTGTCACCTGCTTCGAGATTTTCGCCG
>NW_012026821.1:2913991-3008868 GCF_000956235.1 Wasmannia auropunctata | reverse complement strand
ATATATATTTATATATATATAATATATTATCGATGATAGCGACGACGCGCCGCGCGGCGCGGCGACGACGGATCGATCGTAAGGAATCGGTAAACCGGTTTACTCGGACAATTTTCCGAGCGCGCGCCGTCGCCCATGACCTTGCGGCACCGCGGCTTTCTCTCGTAGGGAAAGTTCCCCCCCGTACGCGCAGGGGTTGGTCCCCATAATCAATCGCGATGACAGAAGCGGGCAATGACGGGGAAGGCGCCGCGCGCCGTCGCGGCCGCGAGGAAGTGCGGGCCGCGCAAAAGACTTATAGGGAGATGACTCGGGCAGATTCGTAGTCTTCGCTGTACATCTCGCTCTCGATTCGTTCTAATTCATCCACTTTTCCCTTCGGCCCCCTTCCCGTCCCGCCTCTCGCTCGACGCGTCGTCGAAAGTAGCGTATATCCCGGTGAACCCTCTCGCGATATTATTGTTATCGGGTCCGACTGAACTAATCCCGATGCGATGTGGAACGACGGCCGCCGCGCGGCTCCGCGCACAGAGCGCTCGATGCAAATGACGATAATCACGCACGTGTCTTGGAAGTGTATCGTGAGTAGTGTAAATAACCATTGTTCCCCGTTCCCGTTTGGAGGAGAAAAAAAAAGAGTAGATGACCGTTATTTCGCAGTCACCCGTAATGACAACGTCCGGCTGCGAATCCGCCCCGTGCCTCCGGACGCGCGCGCGTTGCACGAAACAGAAAACCGTTTATTTACCCGTCCGCGTCGTCGTCGTCGTCGTCATCAGCCTCGTGGCCCGCGGCGGTCGTCGCGCGCGTCTGCATTGTCGTCGTTGCGCGCGTAAAGGAAAGTCGCCCCGTCGGCGCACTCCTTTACGCGCGCGCGACTTCGGTTCAGAGATTATCATGCTAGTAGGACGTATATACGCATGATGTACGTCCTCTGACGTCTCCGTCCCGGCGAAACTGATTAAGCGCAACACACTTGTCAGGCTCATTGCCGATACATCAACGACCATAAATGCCAATTTGCGCCTCACTGCACGGCGGACAAATTGTTCGAATAAATCTATCGAGCGGGCGATCAAACGCGAGAAAAGATCGAATCGTTATCCCGCGAATCACGTCGCGCGCGGCACGGCGCGCTTTCATAAGCTGTGAAATTGCGCTAATGACATCGATCATTTCCCTGGAAAGAAAAGTAACATACACACCATGTGAAATTTATAATCGCTGGTAACAAAGTTAGGATGACTACTGTTTAAGGAGACGATAAATCTTCTATAAATAGACAGAGAATATCTTCTCTATAGTATGAGGATTTCGTTTATTGATTTTTCTTTTTTTTTATATATAAATGTGAAATATATATTTTTTTATTTAATTACAAAATATTTTTTCGAACAAAATTTAGTTTCCGCTCTCTAAATTTTCTGGAGTGACTTTTCACTCTTTTGGAGTGAGATTCACTCCAGAAAATTTAGAGAGCGCGCTTCGTGCGAAATGAGAAAAGAAACTTACAAATTAGAAGTTAGATAAACTGTAAAGTAGAAGGAAAAAAAAGTAAGAATTAAGGAAGAGATAAAAGTGAATTTCGAAGAAAAAAAATCGGTGAAAAACGATCGCCATTGTGTATTTATATCTATTTGCGGATTTACGCGCGACATGTGCATGACGTGTGTACGTCCGTGGAAATGTGATAATTACTCCGTGGACTCGCTGTCACGGCGACGATAAGCATCCGACACAATGTCAGTTTCACCTTTCTTCATCTTCCGTTTTATGGGCGAATGTGAAAGGTGCCCGCGAGGCATAATCGTAATAATCCTCGCGATTAGAATCGCATGTGGTACATCCTGTGCACTAGTAAAGCGCCGATTTCCAGTTAGTCGATCCATTAGAGTGAATCCTACGCTTTTCGCGCATTCTCGTGCATTTTCAGCAACGTCCTATACAACAACGATGCGAATTTGCGTCTCGCCGATTATACGTTTATTCATAAACTCGAAGCCTCCTTATTGTTTTTATTTTAGATGCGCCGTAGTTGAAGTGTGAGACGTAATCCACGAAGCATTGCATCGCATCCTATCCTCTCCCTTTCCTCCCTCCCAATCTTCAGCTGCATCAATTTTATTGAGTTGTAACGTCAGAAGCGAGAAATTAATCTTTTTTTTTTTTTATAAATAATGTGCATCGAAATAGATTATAATATTTTGCCTGAGTTATGTACGGAGAAATATATTAACTCTGCATTTATTTTTTGCAACACATTCATGTAATAGAGATATTGGCAAAATATCTCCGAAGGGGATTCTCGATCTTCTCGGAGATAGCTGCAAATCTTGTTCGATCATGATAACTGTACTTTCGCATGCACTGGAAAACGCAAGACACACGCGGATTGAATTATACGTGTTACATTTGCGTATGCGGGATATTAAAAAGGGGGGGGGGGGGGTTTCCGGTATATTTTATCAATTTCTATTATCGAAAGCGCGAGTGCCATATGAAAACGTTAATTTATTTCGATGTATATCCACAAGAAAAATGTTAATATGATTTCTCGATGCAGCATTGGTGGTTGCAGCAAGAAAACGGAAGTCTCAAATAGATACGTAAGACATTGTTGTCAGTGTAAAAACGTGTAAGATGCAGTTCAATGCAGCTTAGTCGGAAAGATTAAATAGACGTAAAAGGTTCGCAGTAGAATATAGTTTATTAGAAAGTAGATGTAAAGTGGTACGTTTATTGTTGCCCTTATTATGTGCAAATGCGTTTCTTTACCGGTCATTACGTCGAGATCTTTCAATCTCGCTGAAGAGAGGAGATTGATGAAAGAATTTTGATGATCAATTCGTGATTAATTTAACAGATGTTTCAAGTAATTAAATGAAAGAATTTTTAAAGCAAGTTTATTTGTGCAACTCGATCTCGAATCAATTCTCTCTCCTAGTAAAGGAAAAATTAAAACCATCACAGTAAACAAACGATGAGAAAAAAATCACGTCTAACGATGATAGAAATTAAAGCCCTACTCTTCTTGCTTTCTCATCAATAAATGTCATATTAAAAGATAGTCTTATGTCTATACTTAAAATTATTAAACGCTATTTAACGATTCATAATAACATGTCGCACGCAATGCCACGCAGATTGTAGCCCGCGGGGGGGAAGTGATTACGACAATGCGACGTGCTTCTCGAAACGTAAAGTCGTTTCATCAGGCAACCGCCTGATGAACCGTAGCCGAGGGAAAAATGAAAAGTACGAGCGCGTGGAGAGAAAGAGGGTAAGAGAGCGCCGGCTATAAAGCGATCCAGTTTCGTCGAAATTCTCCAGTTTGTCGTTATATCGCTGACTGCGGACGTAGCGGCCAATCCGACCAATCCTTCCAGTTGGTGCTGCAGCATGAGGGCCGGGCTGATGTTGCAAGTAAAACGACCAGCGAGTCAGATATATCTTAGTGGCGGATGTAAAAACGGCCGTAAATTTGGGATTCTCACGGCGTTTGTCCTTCATTGTGTAGAGGAAGTGCTACGTTAACAGCTCGGCTCCAACAACTTGTGTACTCTGTGGTTTGCTAATAAATAATTGAGTAACTCAGCGCGCGGACGCGCCAATAAAGTTAATCGTATAATATATAACATTAAATGTCATTCGAGATCGCCGAATTTAATTAGGATACGCGTAAACGATCGAGCATAAAATTAGAAAAAAAAAGGAAATTACAGATTAATCGTTATGGTGATTTCCAGTTGGCGCTGCCTGTGATGCTTTTGGCCGGATCCTCGGAAGAATTTTTTTTTAAGTGAGTGTGTATTTTTTTACTTTCTTCATACTTATAAGTTATTAGAATTCAAAAGAATAATTTAGTTCTGTACAGGGAGTCTTATCTTCATTGACTTGTGAATTTTTCGATCTTGAATAAATTCTTATTATTCGAAAATTTAATTATCTTAAATTTGTTAAATCCACAATTTGTTAAATATTTTAGTAATCATATTTCTAAGTTGAAATTACATCTACTTTCTAATAAACTATATTTTACTGCGAACCTTTTATGTCTATTTAATCTTTTCGACTAAAATAGCTTTGCGATCGTTTAAATGATAAGCTTTTTATCATCCGTTAGTTGCTCCGAAGCTTAGATATTTTTAAAAAGTTTTTTGAAATTTATAATTTAAAAAAAATTATAATTTATAATTTATCGACTCTTTAATACTTTTGTAAAGAAGAAAATTGAGTCTTGATCGAAAATTTGTACGCAACAGCGACGACAAGTGTGCCATGCTACTTCTTCTTTCCGCTTTTCCGTCTTCAATTATTCGTAACACGTTCCCTCACGTTGCAGCCCTAAGAAGGCACTGACGGAATTCTTTCAATCTCTGAAGGCGAAAAAGCTGCCTAGGACGAGCCACGAACAGCACTACCACATACATTATTATCCGATGCCTTTCCCTCTATTAGCGTGGACGAAAGCACCGGATAAATACTATCTCGACGGACTTTACGAGTATGTTCTAGTAAATGTAGAGGATGATTAAAAAGGATTAAACTCGTTTCGCGCGCGACTCAGTTGCGTCTTGCAAAAATTAATCTGTTTAGAGAAATAATAAGTCATCGCGCCGAGGGAAAGTGATATTCCAAGTTCACTTTAGTTTTCGTATTCGCTGCGCGTGAGAAAACCTGCAATCACCATCGGACGCCGATCCTTTAGCTTTATTTGCAAACGTTACGTATCACGCGCGCCTTGCTAACGACGGGCTAAACCCGAGCGTTTTATTTTTTTCCAGCGACACTCTCGCGTCGTACGGCTGGTCGGATTATCATTACAGACACACGCCCGATCCGTCGCTAATCGTGTCGTCGGGTCTCCAACATCTGTCCGAGCCGGATCTATGGGACGACCTTTGGAGCGAGGAGATTCTAGGTGGGTATAATTCCGCGCGCGCGACGCGGAAAAATCGATCGTTCGCATCGCTCATCGACGGGTGAGACAAGGACCACCGCGGGCGATCTCGCGATATTAAAAATAGCGATCTTTTTTCGCAGGCACCGACGATGTGCACGACACGATCGATCGTAACTCCAACGGAATACTGGTGCGAGTGCCCGTCAACCGGCCGCTCGTGTTTCATCTGCCGTTGAGGAAGTCGCGGCAGAGACGGGCGGAGATGGCGACGACTTAAGGGCCCTCCCTCGCTTCGCAGAGGCACCCATTTCTCGCCCTTCAAACTAACAGTTGTGATTAAAATTTATCACCAATCGTCACATCGAATCTTCATCAGTTTAGCTTATTTAGATTAGCTTTAGATTAGCTAATTAAAAAACTTCTACTTCGCTTAGCTGATGTAAATTTCACAATGGCTTGTTATTTATTACGCGTATAACAGACGTCTCGAAATGTTCCTTGACTCGCTGTATTTCTCGTTGGATTGCGTTTAGATTTTTTCGCGGCCAAAATAAATGCGAATTATCGCGCGTTTATACATGGGGTTTTGAATGGTCCGCGAGTAACAGCTGCGGAAGTTGCTTGCATTTTTTAGCCGCGTCCGCGTGAAATTTCGGCGCGCATTTACGACGTCGCCGAGGTGTCTTCGGCAACGACAACCCGGACAACAGTTCACGCAGCTGCGGCACGACCGAGGTGACCTTCAACTTCCGTCCTTCGATGCGATTCTTTTGCCGCGCCTCGTAATCCTCCTGCAGCCTCGACGCGAGCCGCATCATGTACCTGCGGTCCGTCAATCGCACTACGTTACTTCTCATCAGCGACGTTAATCGCGACCTCACGGGTATGTGACTGAGCCTGCATCGATTAATCAAGAGGTTATTCTCGGCGAAATCCTCAGCGACAGGACTTCGATTCACCCGTATTTCACGCATTCCATTTCCCACCATGCCGGAGGCACATCGTATAAATCCACAGCCAATATCAGCATATCTGCCTATAAATTGTAATCTATTTTAGAAGTAAATTCTTAGACGTGAAATTTTTCATAGTCCGATATAATAACCCCATTAAAAGATTCTCTTTTGCAACTTGAGCGTTTTTTGTCCCACATCCTGTGATATTATTAGAGTTGTTTTAGATAATTCATTTGCAACAGAATTTCAAATATTGAATATAACATTTCTATTTATAATTTTATACGTGCTATAAAATATATAACGAGAAGAAATTACATAACGTATAAAAATTGTAGAATTCTATCCTGAAATCTGGCGTGAATCATAGATCGTCTAAAGTGAGCTTTAGATATATTTATTTGAGATCTTTCGTAGAGTTATACATAAAATTAATTATAGAAAACTTAAACTTTATTAAAAACTTAAAAATCATACATGTCTTTACATACCATATCTACAATTTGGCAGAGACATTTTTTCGGTTTAATCGAGCATAGATAATACCCGATGGCTTATCCATGGGTAGATAAACCTCCTTGTTCTGCCCTTGTATAACTTTGGAGAATTTGCTGAGATCCACATCGAAGTAATGTTTGTTTGGCATTTGCATCTCGATGCTATGAATCTGCAAATATTTTATTTCCCGCGTAGTGCACACATAACAAGTAAGGTAAAATAATTTAATAAATATTAAATTATATTTTTTTAAATGTTTAATTATTTTAATTTATTAACGTTAAATGATATTAAGGTATATTTTTTGAAAAAAAATTATGAAATAAGTAGAATACCTAAACTATTATCTACTTTGTGTGACAATTATATGCTAATGCTTACTTGTTTGACTTTATCAAGTATGCACTTTTCCGCGAGATAAAGCGTATTCTGCACGCTGGGCGAGTAAATCCCCGTGTTCGGTGGACCCGCGAAATTCTGCATAATGCACTCCTTCACCATGTGCCACACACCGTCGAAATCCACCCCGGTCGCGGTGGAGAAGTCCCAGGTCGCCGTTACGACAGTGCTGAAAATACGATCGTTCATGTCCGGCAACGTCCTGTACTCGTCCTGAATGAAGTCTGTAAATGAGCTCTGCGTGGTCTTCAACACTCGCAGCCCCTTTAATCCACCGCGTATTCGTGGTGATTCTACAACCAAGGTAATCCCGATTGAAAATTTAACAGGCTAATTTTCTGCTTGTCGAAATATTTTCTCAGTTCGTAATAATTAGCTTTATAAAATGAATTTTCTTTTTATATGATGATAATAGAATGCCAAATGCACGCATCCATCGAATATGCGTTGGAAAGCATTGTGTTAATTTTAATAGAACAAAAAGTAATCTCAGTACTGAACTTTCATAATTTATATAACTTTCGCACTTTACGCGTCATTTTATTTTTAACTTAATGATTGTTTTCTTACAAGAGCAATAATATAAAAAATCACGCCAGGTAGGAAAAACTAATTCTACTAAATCTATTCATTTAAAATAGATTTTATCCGATCTCAAAACACATTTATTTTCTATGTCTGATTCAATTAATGTGAATTACTTCTTCAACACTCATTGTTGTTTTTCACTTTCTGAATTAATCACAGCGAGCTGGATACGTGACAGAGATTCGCGCAATTAATCATTTCTCTCGGAGCCGTTACCATTTCTGAGCTGACTGACTTGGCAGAATCTCGTCGCGGTGGGGGACATAATGAAGGCGTGATTGTGCGGCTGATTGTCAACGTGGTATCGGGCCCACGGGTACTCCTCGACGTTGATACTGACTTCCGCCACTTGTTCGTACGTGTAGAGGAAGTGAGAGCAAAGCAGAAGCGCGAACGCCTCGGGCGAGTGAATGCCGTGCTTCCGCGCCATCAGGTACACCGTATTCTTCTGGCTGTCCGTCGCGATGATGGAGCGATTGTCACCCTCGAGGTAATCTTTCTGGGAGCTGAGACGCAAGTGCGTGTCGACCTCGTACTCGCGTATCTCGTGTCGCAGCTCATTATCTCGACGCACGTATAACAACTTGACATTGTTCTTGCCGTAACCGTAAGCGCCTAACTCGTACTCGCCCCTAAACGCAAATCCTTTCTGAATTTATTTATCAAACCGTGGTACTTTGATTCATTCGAATCAGAAATTCAAGGGCGAGGAAGAATTTATTTATCATTTAAATTCTTAATTCATTCGTTCACACGATATTTTTCTTCTATCTCTTTCCAACGTATTTTGTACACAAAGAAAATATTATATAAATTATATAATATTCCGTTTGTCGTAATGTTACTGTAAGAATTTCCGTTTGTGAAATGTAATGTTACTGTAAGAATTTAAATTATATAATATTGTCACAAGATGGAGCACTTGTTGCTATATATATAAAAATTAACAATGGGCCATTGATTTTCACCGCGATCGCATCAGTAGAAATTACGATGCGCACTATGAACACAGTTGTATTTTAAACCGCGATACGAGGACGATTTATATATATAACAATCGGCTTAATTAAGCCCATTTTAGCCGATCTATAATTCGCGTTCAAATTGCAAGAGGCAGATATCTATTTATAATTTCATACGATCGCCGCATTTTGATACATCCTGATTCATTATTCATACATGTATATTCTTGAACATCGAAATATTTTTTTCTTACACGGTATAAAATTAGAAATAGGATTCTATCTTGAATTCTGATACGAATTATAGGTCGTCTAAAGTGGGTTTTAAGATTAGTCTATTTTCCGTCACGTCTAAATTTACTGTATCGACATCGCAATTATTTCTCGCGACAAAATAAGACAAACTTGTGCAAAAGCAACTGAGGTTTCTGAGATTTTTTTCTCTCTCGTGAAATTCGACCGAGTAAAGTACACACGGCGTCAGAAATACCTAGCCACCTGAATTTGCAGGAATTTGCGGGGGCACAATACATTTTGAATATACATATATATGTACACATATTATATATGTATGTCAGCCAGTATCCCTGCAAGTCTAACGCCCTGTGTACACTTTATTCGATCGAATTCTACGAGAGAGAACGAAATCTCAGAAACCTCAGTTGTTTTTGCACAAGTTTGTTTTATTTTGTCGCGAGAAATAATTACGATATCAATTACCACAATTTCTCCCGTAAAACAACGAAGACATTGATGCTCTTGCAATAATATTTTCTTCGTAAACATATTTGTCTCCGCGGTTTGGTACGATCATAATTTATTTATACATATTTATCTAACGAAATGTTTGGAGAGATCTTAGTTAGAAGGAACTATACCTTTTCTCATCTTCATCCCTCGAACAACACGATTCCCTGTCTCTCATCGATCTACTAAGCGCATACTTATCCTCACTCTGCATGCGGGACAGCGGCTCCTTGATCGGAGACATTCTCGCTTGGTATACTTCGAAGTAAGAATATCGCGCACTACGTGCCGTTTGACGGCGTCGGTACGGTATATATGTGGAATGAATAACGTCGCACGCGTCCGGGAATCACACATCCCACCGCGCTTTTCCACCCTTGAACTCGAAATGTGCAGAAACTTCGTCGGAAAAAATCCTATCTTATATATACCAGTGGTGGAACAAGGGGGGAACGGAGGGGAACGATCGTCCCTCCCCTCCCTCCCCTAGAGCTCTCCAAACAAATTTTGTATATTGGAAAAAGTCGATTTAAAATGAATTGAGAAAAAAAATTATCAGAGATTATTCGAGACCAAATAATGTTCACTCAATTTTTTTTAAATAATAAAAAATATTAAAAATAACATTAACGACAATAATAACTAAATATTCACATTTCATCATACCGCCCCCTCCCCCTCAGAACAACTCTCTGGATCCACCACTGATATACGCGCGAGAAACGCCAGTCGCGCTAGTTCTCCCCACTCGTGCAGACGCGACTAAGATTGACCCCTTGATGATCTTGTAATCTCGACGGCTGCGAGGTCGGAGCGAATTTAGCTGTTCGCAACATCGATAATCTCGGCCGAGAACGCCTTGGGGGAGCATTAAAAAAAAAATCAGTTTTATCATAGTCGATCGTCTCGAAAAGCCCCGGAGTTCTGAGAAACATCCGCGGTCATCTCCAATCTGCCCTGCTCTAATTACGTGGAAATCATCATATTGGGAAATATGTCGATACGTGTGCGAAATCCGCTTCCCGAAAATTGACGTCAAATCGATAGGATCGTCGCAAATGTCGCGATATGTAAATAACAAATTGTCAACATAAACGCGGATGAGATAGTTATACAAAATAATTAAATGATTAGTATATTATATAAGTATTTACCGATGACATTTATATTCGCTGTGACTGCGAAGTAGTGTGATTGCTGTTATCTTTTTTTCTCGCTAGATCTACCAAATTTTTCTTGTATTTATCGAGAATTATGAGATAACGAGAATCAAATAATATTAGTTAAATCAATATTATTTTCTAATTTCTATGCAACCCACATGCAATAAATATTTAAGAAACGTTTCAAAAATTATTCGCACGTTAAATGTTTTTGGAAAATAAACATTATTTTCATTACTTAATTTTTTTAAGTGCGACAGTTTTGGGCAATTTCAACCAAATTAACTTAATCACCGCGTTAAGTTCATTTGATAAAAATTGCCCAACTAGCAAAAATTACTTAAAAAAAAAATTTTTAACTGTATGTATTATTCGTCCTTAGTCGAATCTTTCTTTCACACGTTAAATAAAAAAGAATTAATTATAATAATTAATATCAAAAACAAAATAACAAAAATCTATTTTTATCTATTATTTAAAATAGTATAGATATTATTTGATATTGATTATCAAATTAATTGGGATTAAATCGAAATTATCTTTATATACAAATTTTTCACGATTGAACAGACTCTCTGTCATCATCTCGTTCAACTTTTATCTCATCTGGCGCCAGAAGAGAGGCTTTTCGCATGAAGTTATGCATTTGAGGCGTACGCCGTACCGGAGCGGAGATCATGTGCTCGTCGTATATCTATATTATACATGCGTCATGACTATTCATGACTGTTGGTATAAAAAAAAATCTGAAATCGTTTTCGATAATTAATTTAATATTGTACATACATACAATCGAGAGCAAAAATACTGTTTTATCTCGGCATAATGAGAACTTACGCCGAGCTTCTCCCTCTCTTCTGGCGGTCGACCGACTCGGGACTCCGGTCACTCCGGCCAATCGCCGGAGAAAAAAAACATAGAGGGTAAAGTAGGGTGCATAATGCATTGGTGCAAATGCAATTCTGCTCACTATGCCTGAATCGGCCAGCGACAGCATAAGCTGCATGAGGTAACCCTGTTAACCAGCATTTTCGGCTTTCCGCTGCACATACGATACGAGCTGTTGCCGTTCATTTCCTAATCATCTCTAAAGTTCAATTCTCCGCACGTGTCGAGGATACCGAGCTGTCAGCGCTGCACGTCGCAATCAGTCACGATGCACGAATATCGAGACGCGGACGCACGTTCGCACGCGGCCGCGCGGCCCCGTCCGTCCACTTGGAGCAACTTTTGACACGTAGGCAGCGTAGGATTTCCACTATATCGTTGAATTCATGGTTAACAGGAAGTTCGTTCTTTGAAATCTAATACTTCGCCTTTGAACTTTTACATCCTCCCTCTCGTTCTCCCTAATGTCAAACATCTGTTTTGTTTTAAACGCAGGAGGTATATCAACAGTGAAGCTGCGGCTACGTGGAGCAATTCTTACAGTTGCCGGCGATGCGATCGAGACGGATAATCGACATCGGATAAGGATCTTTATCGATCTCGTCATACGAAGATAATACAACGAGAAAAATAAAGTTCGTAACGCGACGCTGCGGCAATAAAACGATAAAATAAAGTATCGGTTTCGCTCCTCTCGCCACGTATCGGCACTCACGTTGTTCTATCAGTTTATCTCAATTCGTTTCAAATAACGTTTGGTCATCGCGATCACTCACACGTCGGTCTTATCTAAAAGCGAAGGAACAAATCGTGCCGAAAGTGTTCTGTACAATCGTTTCGTCGCCGATAGGTATGCACCGAGCCCGTTTAAGCACTCTCGCGGCAAGACTGTGGAGGAGATCCGACGTGCCGGCGATCCATCGGAGATCGATCGCCGGCCGGGGCTCGCTTGTCTACGAGCCGGACGTCGCGGCCGCCCTGGAACATGGTCTACCCATCGTGGCACTGGAATCGGCGATCATCACGCACGGCATGCCGTACCCCGATAACTTGAACACCGCGCTGAAGGTCGAGGACGCAATCAGAAAGCAAGTTTGTATAACGTCCGAGTTTTTTTTTCCAAGGGCAGTATTCTGCACACCGATGATTGTCGATGTCAAATGTTGCGCAACTTTTTTTTATTATTATTGTAAGCATGTACAGAATACTGCCTCAGGATGAATCGAAAGTAGTGTAAAGTTACAGAAATTTACGAGTTCCTGTCATTTAATTGAAAGGTCTTTCTATATAGTCGAGTGTGTTGTGTAAATCTCATCGTTGAGGCTAAAAACATTTTATAAATTAACATATTGAATATATTGCAAAAAATCGATGAGAGAGTTAATCTATCGCGATTCCACAATTGACAAATTTTTTGCTTGTTACTTCAGGGTGTCGTACCTGCAACGATAGGACTCATAAATGGCAAGGTGCACGTAGGCTTGAACAACGAACAGCTGGAGATCTTGTCCAAAGCCGACTCCGCAAGGACGATAAAGTGCTCGCGCAGGGATATCTCTTTCATTCTGTCCCACGGATTGAATGGCGGTACGACGGTCAGCGGCACGATGTTAATTGCACACGTAGCTGGTATTCCAATTATGGCAACAGGTGGTATCGGTGGTGTTCACAGGGGAGCCGAGCTGACTCTCGATATCAGTGCCGATCTGATTGAGCTTGGACGCACGCCGGTGGCAGTTGTCTGCTCCGGTGTCAAATCAATCCTGGACATTGGCAAGACTTTGGAGTACTTGGTAAATATTATACGTGGATACAGTCAATTTCTCCACGACTCGTTGCAACTCTCTTGTTAACGTCCGCTTTGCTTCCAGAAATTGACGTAGAAATACGAATTTTATGCTCGCAGGAAACTCAGGGAGTGCCGGTCGTGAAAATAGGCGAAACGCCGGAATTTCCAGCTTTCTACTGTTCCGAAACTTCGGACAAGATAAAAGCGCCGTGCAGAGTCTCCAATGCCAAGGAAGCAGCCGGTATTGTGGAGACACAGGGAATGTTGGGCATTAACACGGGAATATTATTTGCGGTCTCCATTCCTGAAAAATATTCGTTGCAGCCTAGTGTCGTGGATACTGCTATTTCCGAGGCTCTAAAGAAGGCCGATGCTATGCGCGTAACGGGCAAGCAAGTTACACCGTTCCTCCTAAGTGAGCTCAACGTCATTACGCGCGGACAGTCTCTCGAAGCGAGTGAGTGAATGCGAAATTAGAGATTCCGATGTGTAAAATGCGTTGAGATGCAATTGCTTACGTTTAAAACTATCGGCTTACGGCGATTTTACAGACGTAGCGCTCGTGGAAAACAATGCCAGGATCGCAGCCGAAATCGCTTTGAATCTCTATGAAAAGACAGCCCATACAAGACCTGCTTCCGTACGAATGATGAAATCAAAGCAAAAACCGGTAAGTCTGAAAGAAAACGTAAAATTTTTCGTGAAAACGAAGTTTAAAACGCACGAGTAAACGTAACGTTGAGGTATTACCTTACCGATATGCCTTATCGTAACATTCAAGGCTGACACAGTAATAAATAAGTCATTTCACTATCTCTACTCGAAGCATATACTTATGTCGACGTTTTATTCAGACGGTGATCGGTGCGTCAGTCCTGGACACGGTCTTGCAAGTGAAGGAGCCCGAAATAAACGTAAGTCAAAAATCTCACAATCAAAGTTATACTAAATAACCAATTTTTTTTCTTATATATTCATATTACATAATATATAGTTTGTAGAACAGTAACAGTATTTATATACAATTACCACCTTTTTTTTTCTTTTTATGTACACTTATATAATATCAAATAATGGGAAATCTCGCGTAGAATAGGGGAAGAATATGTGGTGTTAACAAACGCTTTTTATATAGAATAGCAAACCTATGAAATACGAGCCGTTGCAACACATCGGCGGCGTATCCCCATAATAACGTAAAATTAAAAATACAGATACGCAAGCTGTCGATATTATGAAAGGTTTCATCAACGTAAACGCGCTATTGAGCTCGGATTGTAGCTTGTACAACTACGTGTTAATTACTTCGCGTGTTTGATCGCCCCTCTTTCGTTAACAGTCTTCGGATACGCTCTTCCTTTATTTTTTTTTTTCGTCGCGTTTGTGTGTCGTCTTTATACAATATTAAGGTAGTCAAAGCTTTTTAAAGTGTGCATTACTTGTCTTCCGGTATTCGCGCTACGGTATCACTCTATGAAACGTCTCTCGTTTGCGACATCGCACACGTGGCAGAAGCGGATCGATTGGTCAAGGAGCCGCGTGCAGTTCGGTGGGAAATCGGAATTCTTATGCCATTTGTGCAAACGTATCTTTAATCGTCGGAATATCTTCATTAACATTCAACGAGATGGTATATTCATTTAGATATATAACTCTTCAACGACATACTGATTAATATTAGAAAAGACGTGACGCAGGATGTGTATAAACTCTCATCTACATCTTTCTTCTCATCTTTCTCATCTCTCTGATCAAAAGTGAATCGCATTTTTTTTTGTATGTAGACTGTCGTCTCTCGTTGACCGATCTCGCCGTATTCGAATCCGACCGTGCAATGCCGCAAACGACTAATTGTTCGACCATACCTATTTGTTGTTTGAGATATATAATAAATTGGATTTTAAGCAGGCACTATTCAAAGCTCCCCGTCTTCCACTTCAATTTGTATATATTACACTTAGGTACCAATCTCTCGTTACAAATCGCTACGCTCGTTTGAACTTTGAAGTCTTTCTTTGCAGTGGTGTGGTTGTATAACATCAGGAAATATCGCTCGGATAAAATATAAACGCCTAAAATCTTTCGCTCTTGTTTCTTTCTTTTTTTTTTCTAGTAGATTGTACATTGATACGACGAACCGAAGCGAATTCAAGTATCTCGTTTCTCCGGAGTGTGATATAAGTTTCGTATATGGTATTTTTTTTTCTTTCTTTCCGAATGTGTTTTCTTCCGACTAATTAATTAAAAAACGTTTAGTCTCTCTCTATATCGTCTGTATATAATATCTTTGTATATACATTTAGTGGCAGAGGCTGTGTGTCTGCGAGGTGTAAGCTTTCACATTATTATTACATTCAACAATAATTCGATGGTCTGATTAAGAATTAAGAAAGAATGATACCGCCAATTGTTCGGCAAAAAAATCTCTGCTGACCTGAAAAAAAAATGAAAGGGAATCAAATTGTCTTGCTCGCGGCGACAACGCGCGAGTATTCTACTTCGTTAAATAGTGGCCCAAGGATGGTCAGGCAACCAGTTCGAGATTAATAATTACCCTGTTTTCCAGACTAATGTAATTATACTTGGACATGTGTGTGTGTGTGTGTGTGTGTGTAAAACACCAGATTTCGAGACACGTAAATTCAACTACGATAGATGGGAGAATTCAACGTAAAGCGTCCCGTTTTGTAACATCGGCGGTGACGTGCGTTCGAATAATTAACAGATAATATATCTCGGTTTCTCCTTAAGCAGACGATCGACACTTATTATCTATGCCGGTATATATATATACAGCCTACTACAGTATTTGTATCCGTTACCATTGCATCCCCATTAAATGTATAACCCTAAGATTCCTTTTAATCCTAGCTAGGAAGCCAATTATTTCGAGTGTAGACGCGCTACGTCTTTGTCGCTTACAAGACGGATCTTCGTAATTGGGACAACCGGATGAGGCGTACGAGGCGTGCGAAAAGAAAAGGAGGAAACAGTTGAAAAACTGCAGTGAATGAAATAACTCCGGTCCGTGCTTATTTTAGTCCGATAATGACGGTCCAGGGAACGTGTACAAGCTACTTGCGTGACGCGATATCTTTTTAGATGTATATGTAAAAGCTGATTAGGAATTATATTTAATCGTCGCCTACTAGGGAAAATCTCTTTCCCCTCTCACCTCCTCCGCCCTTTCGTTCTCTCTATTGTATTATTAACGAGGAAACTAAGCGAACTCCCGTCGCGCTCAAGAATAGTTCGTCTAGACAACCATCTTCGTCGGAGAAGGGGGAGGAGGAGGAGGCTCAATTTGGCAGTAGTATCTCACAATATCCTCTCGTAACTATCGCAATTATCTCTAAAGGTCGAAGGATCGTTACGGAGTACTTCATGGAGTGCAGTCGTGAAGATTCAATAGCTCGGTTAGACGGTAATGTTTCTGTCAGGCACAGTTCGCTTGTCTGGACAGGCACACGGTCTGTCTGCATTATTAAAGGAATCAAAACGTGTGAACTCGCAAAGACATAGTTTCCTCAAGTTTCCTCAAGTCAGACTAAAGTCGGAAGTCGTTGACGGGTCTCGAATCGTAACCGTTCTTCCGATTGTCGCGGTAGGAAACACATCGATTAACGCCGGTTAAATTAAATTCGCTGCCTCTGCTGTTTTGATAGCGGTATAATAATACTTTAATCGCGTATAATGTGCGGATTCAGAGGATGAATATCTACAAGATCTTCAAGAGAGCGAGCAATCTCTGCGATATATGTAAAATAGAGTGAGAAAGGGAATAGATCTGTACCGTCGAGATAAGGGCTTTGCCAGACAGAAACGCAATCCACAAAGTATATCCGATTACTACCTCGGATAGTCTTTAATTAACTCGAACAGAAACTGTCGGCCCAAGAGAGACAAACCAACGCGGAGAGATCCGAGCGGGAACAAGAGCTTCGTGTGTGTCATTTATAGGCGACGATAGTTACACTCGGCTGTGACATACTACCGGCGTAGTGTGTTTTGAACGTTATCTTCGAATGAGAAACGGCACGACGCGACGGACGCGATCCCGGGTTGCGCTGATGACACGATCGATGACGGCTTTATTCGGATATGGGTAACGCAAGAAAGTTTCGCGGCTAAAAATAAATCTGCAAAAGTAGTTATGCACACCGACCATACGAGGACGGAAAGGCGTATGTACATGTATAAAATACACTTGCGAGGAGAGCTGCACGGGGCAGTTAATGAGCAACCCCCGCCGATGTTAGTCGCGGCTGGGCGGGCGGGTAAGCGAGGGCGCGCGCACACACAAACACAGCGAAAGCGCTCGCGTGTAAAAGCGGCGGATTAATTCTGTAAAAGTCAGGAGACTAAAGAAAGTGGTTTCTAACGGTCATTTAAAATTAGCGTGCACCTACCCTCTATAGCTCGACGTCGACGATGACGAAATTAGCATACGACTACGAGAGTTACGGGCCGTAAATAGAATGGATTTCTTCGAATTGTCTTTCAACGCGGGGTGAGTTGCTCGCCGCAACGTTTTAAGGAATCATAGGGCAACGACGTTCCTCGGATTTCGCTCTCTCTTTTTCTCTCTCTCTCTTTGTTTTCCCATCCCCTGGATCGCGCGAGACGATCGGGGGGAGTTTCACCCCTCGCGCGCGAAATCTCGTGCCGCGATCTCCGTGAATCTAAAACGCCCGTTTCGCGAGTTTTTGCCTTACAAAATGGAGATAGCTCTCTTTCTCTCTCGCACTATTTGTTACATGTTTAAATGTTTTGATTTGGTTCTTTCGTTAGTAGTCCTGTATAATTCCACCGTGTGTGATATCGATTCGTGAATGCTTTGGTCTCTCGTGTGCCTCACCGTCAACGCCGTCCGTCGCCGCGGTCTTCCCTTCGGTGTTACGTATTAAGCGCGCACTATCGCAAATCGGCGATAAGACCTCGAGGATGAAAGAGGTAGGGGCGAGCTATAGAAGACGCGCTGCTGCGCAGCGGTTGTCAACCCCCTTCACTTTCGCCGATACGACGACATCGACGACGACGACGACGACGACGACGACGACGGCGGCGGCGGCGTTAATTTCCTCACGTATATATCGCATCGTCCGTTGGACTCGCGCCAGCCAGTAGCTCGCTAAGATGTATGTGTTTACTCTCTTAAAAAAGAAAACTGAAAGAGTCTGACAGAGGGTTGTCGTTCGTTTACTTGTACAGCGGTATGTCGGCGCGCCGCCGATTGCTCCTGTACAGGAGACGGTTCGAGGTGCTTCGCCACCATCTCCATAGTCAGGTGCGCCTACTCTGCGTCACGGTGACGCCCGTGCCCGGGCTGGTGCCGTTCGACAGCAGCAGCCTGCGATTAAACTCACGCATCTCGTAGTTGTTGTTACCGTTGCTCTTCTCACGGCCGCCGCCGGCCCCGCAGTTGTTGTGGTTGTTCGTCGAGGTAGGCGTCGTCTCCTCGAGTATCAGCGCGCAGTGGCTATTCGTGTCGCTGTCGGCGCCGCCGTCCTGCAGGTTGTTCGCCAGCAGCGGATGCCGGCCGGCGTTGCACTCGTCCGACTGCAGCAACAGCGACGCGTTGCCTGAAAACGAGGATGACAGATAGTTTCTTCCTCCCCCCGAAAAAAAAAATCGTATCCTTCCTGTCAGGTATCTCGATTGTTTTGTCATCTTCTACTTCTACTGTATATAGATACGGTCGATACTCGAATAAGAAAAAAGACATGTAAAAAGTGACGATTAATACATGCAAGTTGTTACTCAAAATCACTGATGTATGACATAAAGATTCTATTCTATAAACAACAATAAAATGACCAGGAGCTAAAATTAGGATCGTCCTCGAATTTCGACGTTAAGTAATTGATCGTCGACAGTAAATTCTCGACGGTGTTTTCAACAAGCTAGGGAGATATTTTAAACTGGCACTTACCGGAAGGCATAACCGCGTTAGGTAACGTTGTGCGTCTCACGATGCTGCCGTTGTTGGCCGTTTCCGGCAGCACCTGGGTGAAGGGCGGTTGCGCGAACGGCGTGGCCGGCGGCGGCGGCTCCCTCAGCAATCGTATCTTCTGTATCATCTCCCGTATCTCGTAGCGCAGGATGCCGAGGAAGCAGAGCTTGGCGAAGGCGATCACGCAGAAGCCCAGGACGAACAGCAGGTCCGCGGTCTTCCTGAGCCAGCGTACGAGCGTCTCCTCGCAGCCGCGCGTGTACGGGTGCGGGCAGGGGTCGCTCGCGTTCACGCTGGGTCCGCAGCAGGTCTGCGGCCAGCGGTTTCCTGGAAAATCCCTGGGACCGATCACCCCGCAGCACATGAACTCCCGCTGAAGTCGGTCCCACTGCTCGCTGAATCGCGGCTCCTTATTGTAGTCCATCTGCGGACGAGAAATCGTCACCTCGATTTACGGTGTGTGTTAATCTATCGGGAACGAACACCAGAGGCTCCTGGATCTTTGTCTCTCGATCGAAGAAGCGAAGAGTCGTGTAAATTCTTTTTTCGTGTTGTATATCGGTATACAAATCGCATTTCTACGCATGCCGTCATTCAGTAAAAAAAAAAAAACTCTCTACTTATACTATATGAAAATATAAGTCAATCCTACAGACAACTATTTACTAGTCGGCGAACTAAAGAGAGTTTTTCGGCACATCTCACGGACCTGTTTCGTCGAATACGAGCTTTGACGCGCAAGAAACTAATCTATTTCGATACACAGGGCGAGAGAAAAAGCTCACATGTTTTTCCGCTTCTGACGTAATGCGGTACGCCAGCGAGCGGACCAGGAGCCCTAGATATATTGAACCAAGGAGAGGCTATATCGATAAGCGCACCTGCAAACGTAGCCTGAGCGTAGGCCTGAGGTCGGCGCGCATTTTCTCGAAGCGGAAGATCCAGGCGACGCCGACCACGGCGTCGCCGAACAGCAGTATCAGCAGTAGGATCCAGTAGACGTGGAGCAGCCGGGCGCTGAGCCGCCTGGCGGCGATGCAACCGAGCAGCTGCACCAGGCCTAGCTGCGCCGTCAGTGCCAGATAGCCGTAGAGCGCGGTGGGGTCGTAGACACGGGGTACACCCGGCACCAAGTGCCTACGTGGGTCGCCGGTGAACAGGAGGGTCTGCGACACCGCGGCGGCGAAGCCGATCGCGCTACCGAACAGCACCAGGTTACAGGCGTAGATCCAGAGGCGGTAATATCGCATCGCGACGTCCTGACCACCGCCGGCGAGTCGTTGGGACGTCACCGACGACGGCGCCTCGTCGGCGACGTGATCGCGGCTGTTGCTCCTCTGGTCGCCTCTCTTGAAGACGTTATTATTGTTGACGTTATTGTTATTATTGTTATTGTTATTATTATTGTTGTTGTTATTGTTGTTTGTGGTTGTCGTGGTGTTGGTATCGGTCGAGTGCCGATGCTCCTCACGGTCGTCCAGTAGAAAGAGAAAGGGCGGCTTCGCGCTGCAGTCCTTCGTCGCTGTCTTTTGGCTGTGCGTCGACTGCGGGGTGACTGAACGTTGCAGCAGCATCACCGTCATACTATCGTGCCACCCTGGTGTGCGTGTCCTCGTCGTAAGGATTGTGCCCCGCGGACGCGGGGGGCTGAACAGGAGAGACGGGCCAGCGCGTTGCACCGTTGGTGGTGGTCGTCGCCGCCGCCGCCGCGGTACTTACGCGAGGGTTGGTGGTGGCGGAGGAGGAGGAGACCGATCCTCTTTACTCGTGACCGGCGCGAGTCACGCGAGGCACGTCGTCGTGCTGCATTGCCGCACCGGAAGGTCGTTGGTGGTAACGTTCATGGTTGTCCCCCTCGTGTCACGCGCACTTGTCGTCGTGCACCGTTGAGCACCGCGATGGCGGTCTTCGGCAATGTTCCGGCAACTGGAACGACGAACGATCCTCCTGCAGAAAGAGAAATATGTTCGCAAAAGGTGTGACAAATATATATATATATATATATATGTATATTCCTACACACACATTTTCGGGGACGGTTTTTCTGTTTTTTATACTAAAACTATAAATACTACTCGAACTTTTGAAAATGTTTAGGGTCCAAAGCTTTTCGATTTGACCTTCGATCTCGGATCGCTTGTCTTCATCATGCCGCACAGTTTGACATTTTCACCCCTTGCCCGTCCTCCCTCGATCTAAAACGAGGACACGCGGGGGAGGACTAGCGGGAATTCACCGGAATTCAACGTGCGTGCGTTTCCAAGTCGAAGCCAATAGCGGGAGAAAGGCTAGCGTGCGCCTCGGCGGATTGTATTTCTTTCTGACAGTTGTAGCGTGCGATAGGCGATTCTATTTATCGATCCTCCGCTGCCTAGCTCTATGTAGCTTCTCCGAGGAGGGACAGAGATAAATCGTGCGAGATAGAGAGAGGATATGCGCCTGAGTGAGTGTATCGGCACGAAAGCGTCGCCGGCTCGGCGAACTGTCGCGTCGGGAGAACCGCAGAGACAACCTACCCTGACGAATGCGAGGAGAGGCACATATATATATATGTATATACGATTACGAAAGGGCAGGATTGAACAAAGGGGTTGAAATGACCGGAAAAATAATTTGGGCGGAATAGGGACAAAAGTAACAAAGCGGAAAATCGTCATTACATGCAGAGAAATCGTATTACATGCAAAATGATAAATCTCGGCATTCTTTACACACGGGATGTCCTCGTCAGGGTCGCGAACACAGACATGCATCGCCGACGACATCGTCGACACGGTCAGGGCGATGCGCCAAAGCGTGCTCCCGTTTCCGTGCATCGGCATTGCATGTGCATGCAGACGAAGCGGGCCGCCACCGCTGCCACGAGTATATGCGAGTGGCGCATTGTAATGAAAACACGGAAGAGCGAGAGAGCGGTAAGGGCCCATCGATCGTTTAAACCCTGCGCGTTAGCGCGCGCTCCACACCACGACACGAAACGAGGAAGGTGTATACGAGAGACGGCGAGAGAAGACGAAAGGGGGAGGGAGGGGGAGGAATAGAGGGAGGAGAGGTATCGACATAGCGCACGATTACCTCTTTTCGTTCTAACGTAGAAACAATTCCCAACGTCACGAAGACGAGCAGTCAACGTCCTGGCCGGCGTCCAGTACTGCCTGTTTTACATAATCCCGCGGAGGGAAAAAAAGGAGTGTGAGAGAGAGAGAAAGCGAGAGAGCGAGAGAGAACGGGCGCGCGCGGATCGATGTCGCGCGACGTACCGCGTGCAATCCTTTCCCGACGCCGGATGCCGGAGTGAGGGACGATGAGACGTGGAGCTACCGCACGCCTTACCGCGGAGAGCGGAGAGACGAGCGTGCGATAAAAAAAGATTATCGGGTAGCCTTTAATTAGATATCGATACGAGGTGACATATCCCCTGAATAAGAAGAGGCGCGAAAAACTAGAGGGTGGAAAAAGGATGACGAGACGCGCGCGCGCGCGCATGCAGGGGGAGGGATAGGAGGAGGTGGAGAACGGTGACGAGGAGGGTTGTAGGCAATGGGATGTAGGGAGGGAACGTGGCGTTATGCAATCTTCCTCCCGACCTTCCCGAAGGAATTTAACGTCGTGATCGCTACGCCTCGTCCTATTTTCGCCGCATGCAACAACGGGGGGAGTGCCGCATGCCGCACGCCCCGTCACGCGTCACGCGAATCCGTCTCACGGTCTCCGCCGCCGACCGCACGATCAACGGGCCGATCAGCGCGCCCGTGTTCGTCGGTCGGGATGGCGTGGGGCCGTGGACGCGACGCGTGGCACCCTCGGAGCGCTCGAATACGTTTCGATCAGTCGCTCGGCGACACGTCCCGATGCACCAAAGGATCTCTTTTGGTATACCATAGCGAACGCGGTCTTTTCGGCGAGGAGGTTCGAGGAGGGAAAGGAGGAGGATGATTATTCCGCGAAGGGATGACACCGTTCGCGGTGCTGACCCGGCTTATTCGATCCATTTAGATACCTCTGCGTAAGACTTGTCCGGACGAAAGGCACGCGCGATGTCAAGGAATGTTCTTTCTCTTGGCGAAGCAAGGTCTTCGTAATTCTTGTGTCCTTTAGGAAGAGATCTTTTTTTCTTCAGGGAAGATCCTCGAGGAGGGAAAGAGTCTTTTCGAGGAAAGCGAGCCCGTTTCGTTGAGTCGATTCTTTCCGACTTCTCGACATCCGCGACTACTTTGCACAGACGCGAAAGAACACTCGAGGAGCAGGTATAATCTTCTGGCGAAATCTTCCTCGGAGAGAGTCGACGAGAGATTGGGAAACGCGCCTTCTACGACGCAAATCTCACGACGTCGTTTGGTAGCCTACGTGCACGCGGATCGCGGAGGCGCGATCTCGTTCGCCGGGACCGCCATGAAATCGCTGCGACCGGGTGTCGTCTGCAGTCGGGCCGATCGTACGACGGTCGGGGTGTGCACGAGGAACGCGGTCGTCGCCGTCTTCGTCGTCGTCGTCGTCGTCGTCGTGATGCCCGTAGCGCTTCCGTCACGGGCATCGCCGCGAGAGTCCTCCTCGGCAATGTCGTCCACGACGTCGTCGTTCATCGCCCGCGTTTCCTCGTCATGCGTGACACCTCTCACCAGCAGCACCACCTCGACGACGTCCTCGCCTTCGTTCTCGGCTTCCTCGTTACCGGCGTTATTCCCGTCCCCGTTGTCCTGGCTCTCACCGCCGTCGACGTCCTCGCTCTCGTCCGCGGCCTCGGCCTCGGCCTCGTCCCCGTCCTCCTGGTCACAGTCGACACTTGGCAAGGCCGCCGCCAGCCGTAGCGCATGTCGTTCGCACGACGCTTCGTGGAGCGGCGCGACGCGACGCGACGCGCTGCCTCTCACTGCCACGGATCACGCAGAGTCGAGAGCTCGTGCGCGCGACCGAGCGTCGTCGTCGTCGTCGTCGTCGTCGTCGTCGTCGACGTCGCCGCCGCCGCGACGCCGCGGCCACGGCACCCGACGCTTCTCGCCCCGCGCGCCTGATGCATAGGCCGATGTTCCAGGCGGACACGCGCGGCTCTTTACCTATCTATCTTGATTATCTCTTACTGTCTCTCTTCTTGTCTCTCTCTCTTTCTCTTGATATCCTATCGATGTGGAGAACATGCGGTATCCGGGGGTAGTCACCACCGTGAACAGCGCCCGAGATAGGCAACCGGACTGGCGTGAGGAGACTCTGCCTGCTCTGCCACCGCCGTCGCCGTTCGCAAGGCAGACTGATAGATAGAGGGAAGACACGCGAAGGGAGTGTGCAAGGACGGACGATCGGAGGTGGGCGAAGTGGGCTCCGCTTCGATCTACCACTAAGTCGAGGGGGCGTCTCACGCAGGGGATAAATTCACATTTCAATATCACTATTTCGCGCTACGAAAGAACGGTCGGGACACTGGTCTCCTTGTTCACAAGATCGAAACCGGAGAGTACCGTGCCGTTGCGAGAAATATGGATCCGACCGATAAGGTCTCTCGCTCGCGCGCGGGAGGGTACGCGCATCCCCAAGCACAGCGTTGAATATGTGGAAATAGAGCCGAGGTGGAAGGAAGAGGTGGAGAGATAAAAATGTCCAGCCGTATGTTACCACCGGACGCGGTGGAAGTGCGAAAGAGACGGAGAGCGAAGGAGAGTATAGAGCGGAGATAACTACGTAGGCACCGGTTATACTATACACTAACAATAAGATATAGGGACACGGGGTGAGGTGGACGGAAGGGGTGAACACTATATGCCAAGTTGAATATTGTAGGGATGGGGTCTTCGCATGCTTCCCCCCAAGTAACCCGCTCTCGGCCGTCTGCGACCCCGCAACGAACGCTCGACGTAATTGAATCTTTATAAGAAGAGAAAGTCGGATGCGCGTCCAAAGTAAACCACCCCTTACAGAAAGCTTTCGAAGAAAGTGTAGGCCCACTCCTCTTTTTGCAACGCAATTTTTTCACGCTCTTTTACGGTTCTAATCTTTCCCTCTCCCTCTTTGCCACGCGGAAAATATAACTTTCGCGTGAAAAATCGATTGATTATGACCAGCGCAATTCATGTAGATTCCTGAAGAGAGAGAGAGAGAGAGAAAGTAATTTATTCTTTCAGCATGACGGTGCGACGTACAACGGCCAAAGCAGATGCAGCTGCGGCGGGGTCGGTCGAAACGTCGCCGACGCGCTGCTCCAACTTGGCTTGGAAAACACGCGTCTGATATCCGTCGTCGGCGACGACGAGCAAGGGAAGGAAATTCTCAAGAGCCTAGGAGCCGGAGGCGAGACGGTGAAACGCACGTCGGACGTGGACACCGCGCGGTACGGTAAATTCTGTAGATTCTGTATAATATATATAAATTGTGATATACAAAAAAAATTATGCGCGCGTGAGTAACAATGGACGGATATTATTCACGCGTAGGCATAATCAGCTTAAAGAAAATCGAGTGTAAGTTAATTAGCTCAAGAGAGAGAAGGCGACAATCCTAAAACACGTGTTCTTAAAAGATTAAATTCGTGCGCGTATCTTCAAGATACGAAGATTCGAATTGTCCGGATATATCAACAAATCCGTTTACATTTTATAAATTAAACACCGCTAATGTTACAGGTTCACGGTCGTCGTGGACGTCAAGGGTGAATGTCGCTTCTGCGTCAGCGAAATAGAGCCTTCCTTCGCCGCGATCACCCCGCGGTTGATAAAGGAGTATCGGTCGCATCTCGAAGAGGCGAGTCTCATCGTTCTCGACGCTAATCTCGAATTGGACACCATGCGCTACGTGCTCGACGTCGCGTCGCAAGCGAACATTCCAGGTGAGTGAAAATTATACTTTCGCAGTAATTTATCGTTTCGTTCACGAAACAAAATATGTTTTCGTTTATTAATTTCCTACACATTTATAAATCAAATTATGTAATTCTATCATGTATACGTATTATATATTTATAAAATATATATATATCAAAATTGAGATATACAAAAAAATTATGTGCGCGCGTGAATATGTAACAATGGACGGATATTATTCACGCATAAGCATAATTAGCCTAAAGAAAATCGAGTGTAAGTTAATTAGTTCAAGAGAGAGAAGGCGACAATTCTAGCGCACGTGTTCTTAAAAGATTAAATTAAATGTAAATACAAATGAAATACAGATTCCCGAAACAGATTTTATCATTCACCTCTATATTCTCTTCGCTCAACTTTCAACTCTTCGAATCAATCTCTTTAAGAGTGAGGCATACTGGGAATGAGGGTCGGGATCGAAACCCGGGACCTGCCGCGACTACGGTCGACCACTCTTTTCACGGATCTATTCATGAAAAATAACGATAAGAGCTTGCATATACAAAGCACACAGAGCTTGCGTATCGTCATTATTTTCAATGAACAAATATAAGTGGACGGATTGAAATCGAACACAGATAGTGTACAAGTCTTTCCTCAGAGACAGATCCTTCGCTTGTTCATTAGAAATAAACGTTAAGAGCTTTACGCGGAAATAAAATTTTTTCGTCAAGAGCACCTCGATTTGTCGTTACATTATACGTATCCGCTTCGTGGCGGCCCGTGATGAGACTGCGGATTCGGTTGCATCTGCATCACCAAGTTGCGGGACTCCTTGCGCAATCGGTAACCCGTCCGCGCGTCCAGATAGAGGAAGAACGCGGCGAACGTGTGGATCATGAACGATATGACCGCGAGTCCGTACGACCACGACAGGTGATTGAAATTCGGATACATCAACCAGTCCCGACGCCAGCACTGCCCGCCGAATATCGAGACCGCCAGGAAGAGAAGCGCGCCTGAAATTAAAGAGCAAAAACCGCATTGAAAAACCCGAGTTCGATGTCTTCTTCTTATCTTTAACTCTAAACGCTCTTACACTCACCGGCTACTGCGTCACACACGAACGCGACGGACGACAGGATCCACTCGTAATGCAGGACGAATCTCAACGGCCAACGTGTCCAGATCAGGGCGACCACGAGGAAGGAGAAGATGGAGAACATCAGGGCCAGCGTGACGAACGCCTGCACGATCATGAGCCACACCGGCAGCAGCCACTCTCTTATGACGTAATACTCTTGCGAAAATATATGGTGACAGCCGTCGAATTGCTTGTCGAACTGATAGAAGGGATAACGGAATTGCTCGAAGCAATACTCCCACAGTCCCATGTGCTTGAAGTTGCTGAACGTCTCCTGATACGACTCTATCCAATACGGACTGGAAATCAAGGGGGGGGGGGGGTGATCAGTAATATCGCTCTCGTACGCTTTCCAAGTCAATTTTTGAGACGCTTGTAAACAGTTGCTCGGAGATAACGTTTACCTTATGAAGGCCATCATCAGGAGGAAGAGCGCCACGAACGAGAGCCCACCGCCGAAAACGGCCGCGTCTGTCAACGAAAGCGAGAAACGATTATGGTACAGGTTACTCCAGGTAAAAAAAAAAACGCACCGCCGATCGACCTAATCAATTACTCACTGGACGCTCGGTGATAATCCTGCTTGTCCGCCGTCATGATGGCCTTTTAGAAAGGCCAACGTGAGACTGACTGACTGGACTCGTATAATTCGTTCGTTCACGATTATTGTTTTCGTTCGTCACCGCAGTCCGCACCTCTCTATCGAGATTTTCGCCACACCCAATGGCTTCACGCCGCGCTGTTATCAATACTACCAACAGAAAGACGTTAACATACTTTACCAACAGGTGGTTCTTCTCCGTCTGTTGATAAAGTAGACTGTCATCCTTCGTGTGTATTTTTTTTCACATACATATATACAGCACGAAACATATGGATCGTAAACATGAAAAGAATAGTGCTGATTGGAGGGACTTAATAAATAACTCCTTCGTTAAGAATCGGAGAAAAAAAAACTTGTCCTTCATTAGCTGTCTCGAATTATTGGCGTTTCAGATTTACTTTAATTTAATCCTATCTCTGTCGAGAGATGTAATTTATTTGAATTTCAGATGTACAAATTTAAGCGAGATTATTGATAGGCTGTACAAATTAAAAGATCTTGTATTAGAAGTTTTATTTGGTAAAGGACGGAATTACAAAATTTGCTTCCAAGTTCCTATTAATCTCGTTAGATTCCCTCAGATATATTGGAAAATGCATAGCTGCATTGTGCGACTATCTAAATCTCGTGCGTAAAACTTAATAATATAATATACAATATATATATATACGTAGATACAATCTACAAGGCATTTCATAATTCGCGTCTCAAAACAATACACAGAAAAATCCGTGACTAATCACATTTGAAACTGTAAAACTGTAATGAAATATATATTTATCGAAAGAATGGAGGGAGATTCAAAGAATGACGTATCTTAATTGGATGAAAAGAAAATTCTATCCTTTAGATAGAAAAAGAAAAGTGATCGCGCGATTATTTTAACACAATCATACACACACATTCGCGAATGGACAACTGTTTACACCATAATCACACAATTTTAGTCAAACTTTAAAAATCTTTATGTTAAAAAGGCATATTGTTTCAAAAAAAATCGTGGACCCTTCTTATATTAAATTTTTTGCGAATTTTTCTGCAAGTATTTTAAGACGCGCATATATCGTCTCATTATATATCGTTAATAATATTATCGTACAATACAATAATCTTATATATGTATCATATAAAGAGATATAAAATATCATACAAAAATATTAAAATTACGTATTTTTTTGACTTAAATTAATTCAGATCTGTTTGTTTTCTTTTTTTTTTGTACAGTCTACAGAAAGAGAACAGTTCTAAAAGATAAAAAAGTTGCACCTTCATGGACGGAATAATACTACAGACTTTTAGTACGTACGCTGGTGACGCAATTCTTGCGAACGGTCGGGAAGTGCTAATTCGTTCTAGGCGCGCGATTCGAGTTGAAAACGCGTTTGAGATTCCTTCACGTAGTCCCGTTTCTTTCGCTGCACGGTTGCCTCTACCAGCAACAAGCCGCTCGCGATCAGCGTGAGGACGCTGCCGATGACGCCCAGAGCGAAGGACCATCCTAGATAATTATTCGCGTGTCCGGGCATCCAACCGTCCGCGTTACCGAGGCAGGCGAATATGATGACCGCCAAGGCACCGCTGAGGCCGCTTGCCAGCAGCAAGTAACCGATGGTGGTTATCAGTTCGATGTATCTCTTTCGCTCTGGATCGCAGCACAGAGTGAAGAGCAGTACCAGAAAGAACGATATTAGACCCAGCAAAAAGCATATTGTGAAGAACACTTGCGTGGCTATCATAAAAGCTGCAATAAAAAAAAAGACATTTTGCGTTACAACAAGCAGTAAAGGTTCTTAGCTTATTATTATTATCAGCAAACACATTATTTTGTCGACTCAATTCGACGACTATTCTTAAGGTCTAAACTGTTTTAAGGTACTATTCCGCTAATAATAAAGTAAATCTCTTTTTCCGGAAGAAAAATTAAAGATTTGCAGTTCAGCGTTAGGAACACTGCAGTTTTCCCGCTTGAACGCGTCCCGCGTCGTCAACGCGACGACTATATACTTACGAGGCAGTAGGAAGCCGCGGATCTCGGAGTAGCCCGCGGTGAACGGGTCGTAGACCCATCTGCAGCCGACGAAGAACCGCCTGGGCGCGTCGGACTCCTGGGGATTCGGCAGCGACCTGAAGCAGTGCCGCCACAGGCCGAGTCGGTCGAGCTGCGCCCCGACGATCCGCGGATCGCTGACCAGCCAGGAGGGCGTACCGAACGCGACGCACACGCAGACGAACCCCACCAGGAACACGCCGACGCCGACGTTGCCGGACAGGCTCCTCTTCTTCATGTCGCCGCTCTCCGTTCCCCGCGTGTTGCTGCTCCCCGAGAGACCGAAAGAGAGAGAGAGACAGAGAACACCGTCCGTGCGTGCAGCCGCCTGGACGCGCAGCGTAAACTACGCTCTCATGAAACACAATCCTACCTGACGTCGTCCGACGGTCCCACGGCACTAATAACCACACCCAAGCGGCCCGCGTTATTGGCGGAGCGAACGGCCGAGTTCTAACCTAACCCCAACCAGCGTCTCACCTCGAGCCACGCGCAAGTATCCCACGGAGCGGGGAACGTTAAAACGTAACGAATCCGTGCAGGACCGTCCACGAAGACATCTCGGGGTTCTGAGAGGAAAAAGCAAGAAAAAAAAATATGCCCATTCTTAATAGATATATTACGAAATATGAAATGGGACAATAAAAAGATCGATTGACAGATCGCACGCATCAAAATGTGCCCGACGACGAGGGAGAAGGAAGCGTTTCTCTTTCCCTGAAGAGGAAACAAGTTCTCCCCAAGAGATTCGCGGAAACTCCCGATGATCTTGCCGCCTCTCCTCTCGTCGTCCCTGCGTCCGTCAAGGTGCATGTGTCACCGCGTGTATCGCGTCTTATTTACGCGTGTATCGTTTTCTCTCCCATGAACGCATTCCGACCTTGCTCCTGTAGGACGTAAGCGGACCGCGGATAAATACGTTTTTCCAAGCCTGTCGCACAGACGATCGATAAAATTATCATGTAATTCAGAATAACGTTCTGCAATTCTCTGTTATTTTACGCAACGAGAAGAACTTGTAGAGTACGCGTAATAAATTTTTTTTAATGCATTATTCGCACGTCGAAATGTGCGGCAAAAAATTAAAACGCGCGCTGGTTTCTATCCTGAAATATCCGAGAATCAGAGAGCTCGTCTAAAACGGACGGTAAAAAATTGCTCAACGAGAGGAAGAGAATATTAACGCTCTCTTTCCTTGAATACGTGACTTCCGCTGGTCTTACAAATTCCATTTACATCATTCTCATTTATGTTTTCTCTTGCTCTTTCTTTCTCTATATATAAAAAAAAAGACATTAACATTCGTATAGAAATGCGAGATGTACATCCTGTAAAATTGACAATGAATCACAATGAAAATTATGCCACAGTCATACGCGACCATTACGAATCATCGGTGAATAAAATTCCTCAAGACGCGTCACCTCGGAGGAGAAACCTCAACGCGCGCGATCCACGATGACGCATTACGTCAGGCCCGGCCGCGGGCTGACATAAGTATAACTGCGGAAGCTTCAGGCGCGCGGTCGATTAGAATAGCTATAATATAAATTGGGTCAAAACACGACGGACACTTTCCTCCGCGATACCTATCGCGTGCACGCGAGGGAGACCCGCGTCTCCGTAACTCGCGATGAATTCGCGAGAACAATGTGGGTCACCGCGCGCGCAGAGGTACGTGTAATTGATTTAATTTCGCGTTTCGAGGATCGTGACACGCAATCTAAATATTCGAGAGTGACGACACACGCTAACTAATTAGGAAAAATTATTTTTATTATATCCGTGTATTACGGTATACAAGTGGGAGATTCACATCTCTCGCAACATTAATATATCTATATAGAACTTATGTACATGTATAAAATTAGACCTTACGTTTCTTTTTTTTTTAATAAAAAGAAAACAATATATGGATAAATGGACGGATTGTTTTCAGATATGTGCGCCACATAGAACACATTTAATAGCACTTACGATGCATAAAATCTAGCTACTTCATTTGTCTAGCTACTCCAAAATTGTGCATTTCTTCCCCTTTTTTTTTATAGAAAATATTTTATATAATTTAAACATTTTTTCGACGCAAGGATAATCCATGGCTTCGCGTATCCTAGTCTATATATTTAAAATCGTATATATACTCTTTAGATAATATATCGACAGATCCTATAGAATGTTACGATGAGTAAATGTGTAACAATATAAAATTATTAGTCTTCAAAGATTTATCCGCGTGATGCGTGTTCAATGGATAAGATTTGCGCTTTTTTTCTTCGCGATTATTTGATGCTCGCGAATGTTTGTCCGCTCGGCGTTAGAAATTACGACGTAAAGATATGCTAAATGGTCGTGTGCGTTTTTTGCTCCTCGTTCAATATTCGCTCCTGCTTCTTCCTGTGCCTACGTCCCTCGATCAGGAAGAGGATACCAGCGGCGATCAGGACCACGCTGCCCACGACCGCCAAGGCGAAGGACCAACTGATGTCGTTGTGCTCCCAATTGGGCATCCAATCCCTGCCGTCGCCTCTGGCGCCGAATATAATCACGGCTATAACGCCGCACACCCCCGCCAGAGTCAAGTTGCCGCCGGTCGCCCACAGGAGCAGCTGATACTTGTCGTGCAGGCGCGAGCAGCAGGTGTACAAAATGGTCAGGAAACTTCCGATCAGCAACAGGGTCATGCACAGCGTGAAGAAGAACTGCGTGGCGACGAAGAAATCGGGCAGAAGTATGTCGTGTATGATGTAATACTCCTCCTCGAACACCCACCAGCAGCCATAGAATCTCGTGTCATAGAGATGACGTGGATCCTGAAATCCTTGGAAACATACCTGCCAGAGACCTGTAAAAACAGTCGATTCTCAATCGCTTTGTCGCTGCCAGATGAAGCTAAATGTCTCACGCTTGTAACGTCGCGTTATTAGAAGGCAAATTATTAATTGGAACATGGCAGAAAGGGACATGTTTCGAAAAAAAAAAAATGTAGTTCTTCAAACACAATTACCATTCCACGAGAAGCTTAGAAAAAAATTCTAGTAAGAAAAGGAACGAGCAAAATAATCATTTTCTGATCAACCTTTATTATGTTTAACGCGGCGTGTTTACTCGACAACATCTTGTAGCAGAGACCAATTGTCAAAAATTGGCAATTCCCCATGCCCAATATTTGAACGGTATTTTTTAAAATTCCAACTTATTTATAGACACAGATCGACGCGTATGCGCGCTTCCGGTCGCGTACAAATCTTACCGATCTTGACGAATTGCGGATTGTCCAGCTTCCCGTCGGTCTCCAGCCAGTTGGGTGTGGTGAACGCGATCACCACCAGAACGAACGCCACCGCCGTGCACGCGATGGCGGCCTTGCCCGTCCTCGTCTTCCCCATCACTCGCGCTCGTCACTCGGATGTGATACGTAACGAAGAACGGCGGAGAAGGAACGGGTGAACTCCTCGCTTTCGCGATGTCTCGCGAGCTCGCCTGGAACACAGAAGTATGCGGCTTCCTCTCGGAGGAAGCTCAGCTCAGCCTAGCTCGGCGTGCGAGCGCCAGAGAGCGCGTTGCGCGTGCCGCAATGCCCCCTCCTCCCCCTCTGGAATTTCGACGACATTTCCCCTCGGTGCCATCCTTCGCGGCGAAACTTTTTGTATCCATAAACGAAAATTAACATAAAATCTTTATTCTTTCCAATTTTCTTTTTTCGTTTGTCCTTTTTTGCAAAATCAGCATATATACGCTTCTAACTAATATACATATGTACTGCAATGAGTTTATACAGCAACAAAAACGCTTGAAATAATTCTAATGAATATATGCAAGACGGGAATAAAAAAAAGGATCTTATTAATTTGTCTCGGCAGTCTGGTACGAGCCCACGGACGTTAAAAAGGCGGCGAGGATATTCCAGGTCGGACCGCAATGGAGAGACGTGCTGCACTTCGTCTCGCCTAACCGGAACGAGCTGAGAGTCATAGGCGAGCACTTCGACATCCCCGTTACCGCGGACCCGGACCTGCAGCAGGCGGCCGCGAGAAGCGTGGCCGAGCAATTGGTCGAACACATTCCCGTCGTCGTGACCACCTTGGGGGCGCAGGGAGTGATGGTGCGCATCTCGATTGCGTTTAAAAAAAAAAAAAAAAAGTCGGACTGTCCAAATCTTAACGCAGCGACCGACGTATCTCATTTCGACACGTCTCGCTGTACTTTCTAATTTCGCAGGTGACCCGCAGAGCCTCGCAAGACCGGCCCTTCTACGACGAGCGTGGCCGACTGATCGCCGATTCCTCGGTCGCGTCCCGACTCTATCCCATCGTCAATGGCGCGGAAAGGACGGGCGAGATACTCAGCGTGAGCGGCTGCGGGGACTGCCTCACGGCCGGGATCATCTACGGGATACACAAGGATCTCGACGAGATCGGTTGCGTCTCCGTGGCTCTGAGAGCCGCCGCGCTCTCGCTGAGGTCCTACGACGCGGTGCCGCGGACGCTCCGAGACGCTCTGCGGAGATGAATTTTAACGATTTTAATGTTTATACTTTTATAAATTTTTTTCACCAATTGATTACGACTAAGCTAAGTTTTAGAGCTTGAACTGTTGGATCTACTTTTAGCAAATAAAACGTTCTCTAATTACTCCGTTACTATACAGCGTACAGCTGTTACCGCTATACATGCTATTATACTGCCTGTACCATTATTATACCCCGCTGCTAAACTGCAGCTGTTTTACATTGATTAGACGTACAGCGGATTTGTACAAGTTTGTAAAATCAATATGGATGTTTTTCCACCTACATACACGCAGCGCGTAGCCGTCCGATATGTTTATATCGGTGGTCGCCGGGCACCTGTAGTTTGGAACAATCGAGACGATGAGCAGAGCCCGTCCCCGCGTACGTTTTCCCTCGAAAAGCGCTCGATCGCCCTTTCGTCTCGCAAAAGAACGCAAACGCGAAGGCAGGCGCGTGGAGAACGGACGAACGTGAGCTGTATTCCCCAAAGCGCTACAAAGTAACGTACGTTGCACGGTGATGCGACAAGTCGATCGGAAGAAAAAAAGAGAAGTAGGTCCCTCCTCGTGCACCTTCCGCGCGCCGCGTTCCGCACTCGGGAGTCGGGACAGCGACAGACGTCGGCCGCGGGTCGGTCCGCGCGGCCACTGGCGTGACGAGGACGGAACGTCGCGGGAGTGCAGCACCGAGGCTGTGCAGCTTGTAAGTCTTGTAACGCGCGAGCGGAGCGGTGGGGGACCAATGGCGGGGCGTCGGACGCGATCACGTGGCACGCTCCACTGTCGTTTACGTGGTATACCCTCGACCGACCGAGAGGGCGCGACCTGCGGGATCCGGAGAGGGACGAGGACGGAGTTCGTCGGGAGCGCACGAACACGAGGGAGATAGGTTAGATCGGCGTAGCGAAGAGAAGGAGATCGACGGCGATTTCGGAGGGGAAGGTGTGCGGGAGGGTGGCAGCGCACACATACGCAATATATACCCTTATACTCCGATCGCGTAGTACTCTCGCGCGGGCATATGATTCATTGGGTATATATATATATATATAACACATACATGCCGCGGTGCCCGCGGTAAACGTACAAACGAAAGAGCGAGAGAGTAGGAGGGGGCGGGAGGGGAGGGGAGGAAAGAGAGAGAAACGGACCAAGCGAGCGCCGTTACGATAAAAGAGAAGTTTTTCAGAGAGCGTATTCGCTCGCAGAGCTCCAAGAGCCGTTCAATGGTCGTGGCAGCTATGCTCCACGCCGCCGCTGTCGTCGTCGTCGTCGTCGCCGCCGTCGCCGCTGCCACCGCCGCCGCCGTAGGGCGCCTAACTAGCTAGTTCCGACGGGCCAGCCGCATCTCGGCGCCCGTCAGTTAACAAACGAACACGAACACGTTACGACGCGCGAGCGCGACTCGGGTCTCGTTACCGCCGCCGCCGCCGCCGCCGTCGTCGTCGTCGCCGCCGCTGCCACCGCCGCCACCGCCGTTGCTGTTGCCGTCACTACTACCGCCGTCGCCACCGCTACCGTCGAACCGTCGTCACCCCGAAGATGACCATAATAGTATTTCTGATCGACACGTCGGCCTCTATGAATCAGAGGGCTTATTTGGGTGGGCGACCCACGCTCTTGGACGTAGCCAAGAGCGCCGTGGAGACCTTCGTGAAGGTACGCCCCGGAGGATGCGGACAGCTTTTTACACGCCACGCTGCGCCGCGCCGCGCCGTGCTACGCTGCGCCGCGCCGCGCCGTGCCGCGCCGCGCGCCGCGGAGTCCGAAACCGAGTCACCGTCCTCGTCGTCGTGTTCGCACGGGATGCCGAGGGACGGAAGGGGACGAGAAGGGAAAAGAAGAGAGAAGTATATCCTTCCTTCTCCGCGTCTCCCTTTCTTCGTCTCCTCTCTCTCTTTCTCTCTCGTTTCGGGCACCTAGCCTTCTCGGTGACGAGGAGGGTAACACGGACCGTCGTCGTCGCGTGTCCCGCGTGAAGCGACGAAAAAGAGAAATAGTGAAATAATCCTTTTCCAGGTACGACAGAGATCGCCGGAGAGCCGTGGGGATCGTTACATGCTCCTGACCTTCGAGGATCCACCTCAGAACATCAAGGTATATCTTCCGTCACGCGTATACCCCTCTCTCCTTCACCCCTCCTTTATCACCTCTCTCGCTCTCTTCCCATCACCTTCGCATCTTTCTCTCCTACTCCGCATTTCGCCTACATGTGTGCCCTTTCACGTCATTAACCTGGGTCTATCCTTGCACAAGGATGCTCCCCGGGACAAGCATCCGTGCCGTCCGCGCGTTTCTTTTCTCTCCCTCTCTCGCTCTCTCTCTCACGAGCCGTCCCAAGTTGGGTTAGGTTCGCTTAATGGCGCCGAATAATTAATGCGCGGTGGATATACGAAGGAGCGAACGGACGACCGTGTCTCTGCTTCGCGTAGCCCTCCCTCGTCCCTCCTTCCCTCCCGCCTATCGTTCTCTGCCCCGTACACACGGTTGCTGTGCACACGGCTGCGAAAGACGCGCCGCGATGGTGGTGGATGGACGGACGATGTCGACGGCTGGGGGAGAGAGAGAAAGAGAGCGAGCGAGCGAGAGCGACGTCCGAGAGAGGAAGGCGCCCTCCCTTGGCGTCCTCCCGCGTCGCGAATTTTGCGCGCTAATTTTTGCAAGGTTCAAACGCGGACGTGGCCTCCGATTAAATATCTACCCTTATTGTCCTAGGGGGTTACAATTAATCTCGTGTTCCTTCACGCCGATGAACCTCTTATAAACCGAGACATATGCATGACGAGTCGATCGCTCTCACACGAAGCCCCTCCAATCAAGCCCCTCCTCTCCCTCTTCTTGCTTTTTTTAAAATCTTATTTTGAAATGGACGTGAGCGCAATGCTTATTCCTTGTACGAAAAATGGATAAATGGAAATGTATACAGAATGAGACGTCATTTAGATATCTACAAAATTTAAAATTTAAAGGGAAATTTTAAATTTAAAATTTTACAGATATTTCAATATGTACTTAACAGTATTATACATATTTCTATTATTTACGAGTGACGTCCAGATGAATTCAAATGTGCACGATATTCAGCTTCAGCTGTAAAAATCTAGGGATACACAAGAAATTTTTGGGATATATATTTTGTCTAATTTATACTTTTAGAATCTATAGAGAAATACTTGAAATTATCTAAATTTTGTTCCGAGAACCTTTACGTTTTTTTTTTTAACACATAATAGGAATTTCTGATGATTCATTCCGCACCAACATAATTGTCCCCTTGTTTTATTTAAAAAAATAGAATCTTACGAATTGCATTTCTAACTCTATATTGAGTTAGAAATTAATTCGGAAGAGCTGCATATAATGTTTTTCACGAGGACGATGCTTTCCTGTTTCAGGCAGGATGGAAGGAGAACCTGGCAACCTTTATGAACGAACTCAAAAACTTGCAATGCATCGGCTTGACGACGCTGGGTGCCGCCTTGAAGCACGCGCTGGACGTGCTGAACATAAACCGTATGCAGACCGGCATAGACACATACGGCCAAGGGAGATGCCCGTTTTACTTAGAACCATCCGTTATAGTTGTTATAACAGACGGAGGAAAATACACGACTAATAGTGGAGTTCACCAAGATGTAAATGCAATCTTCTATTCGTAACTACCAAGTAAAGCGTGCGATTTCTTTTTCATCGTATAATGACAAATGTGAATTTCTCTTGCAGTTTACGTTACCGATGAATTGCCCGATACCCGGGTCCGAGCTGACGAAGGAGCCATTTAGATGGGACCAAAGATTGTTCTCTTTGGTGCTGCGTCTGTCGGGTACACCAGCCGTCGAACGAGACATCGGCTTGGTGGCGAGCGACGCGTCGCCGATAGATGCGATGTGCGAAGTAACCGGAGGTAAAGGAGATGAGCGAGATCGCGATCTTCGCAATCTCGGAATAGCATACAGTTTCGCTATATGCGAAACTGTAAAAGGATTGAAAATAAATTTTTAACTTGTCCCTCGCGATGTTACAGGTCGCTCGTACTGCATCACGTCGTTCAGAATGATGATACAGTGCATAGATTCGCTGGTGCAGAAGGTCCAATCGGGCGTGGTGATAAATTTCGAGAAGATCGGTCCCGATCCACCGCCGTTGGCCAACGAAGCCTCGCAGCATCAAGAGGAGGAGGAGAACGAGGACGACGGTAACGCGACGAACGGGCCGCGCGCCCAGTATCCGAACGCGCTAGCGCCGGGGAACACGGCCTGGTATTCCTGCAGACGCCTGATCTACGTGCCGCGGTCGGCCCAGAAGGGCTTCGCGGTAGGTTTCTGGCCGATTCCCGAGAGCTTCTGGCCGGATCTCAGCGCCAGCTCGTTACCGCCACGCTCGGCGCATCCGAACGTGAAGTTCACGTGCACCAGCCAGGAGCCGATGGTGATCGAGAATCTGCCGTTCGACAAGTACGAGCTGGAGCCGAGCCCGCTGACGCAGTACATCCTGGCGCGGAAACAGCCGACGACGTGCTGGCAGGTGTTCGTCGCTAATTCGTATAAATCGAGCGAAGTGGGCCACCCGTTCGGCTACTTGAAAGCTAGTACAAACTTAACTTGCGTAAATCTCTTCGTCATGCCTTACAACTATCCCGTGCTGTTGCCGCTGCTGGAAGAGCTCTTCAAGGTACACAGGCAAAAGCCAACACCCGAATGGAGAGCGCAGTTCCAGGGTTACATAAGGACCATGCCTACTTATTATGCCGCCGTAAGTTTTCCTATATCTGCAAACAATTATATATTGTTCTGAAAAATGTTTTTTTTTTTTAACCAAAGCGTCGTTTGTTGCAGTCGTTGAGGAGAGCGTTGACCAGGATGGGCGCGTCCGCGCCTCTGGCGCAAACCTTGATACCCGATAATATGGATAATTCTTTATCGTATAGTGTTTTAAATTATCTTAAACGGTTGAAGAATCAGGCCAAAATTGAATTTGATCGGCTGTGTAATGAGGTCATTTCCAAGCAAGTCGCCGCCTCGAATCTCACGAAGAATTTGTCTAATTGTAGTACGAGTGTGGTGACGGAAGGAGTGAGAGTTGTACCGAAGACACCGCTAAAAAAGGATTTGGTAAGATTTAATACATTTCAAGTCGAGCTCTGTTGGCATAAGTTATTTTATCTTATGACGTCACATTTTCGATTGACGATCGCGTTTGCGTCTCTGGATCAATCAGAAAGGAGTTACTGGCCAGCATTACAATATTAAAGTCTGTGTGTATGTGTGTGTGTGTGTGTGCTTTGTAGGTATCTCATCCCTTGTTGCAAGACAAGTTCACGGGTCTTCGCGATCAATTAAACGAATTCGGAGGTTTCGTCGTCGGATTGGTGAAGAATCAACAGCAGCAACGTGGCGCGCACAGCTATAGGAACGCCTTCGACGTGCCGAGAAAGTCCCTGCTCGATCAAGTTGTGCGGATGCGCGCGAATTTCCTGCAACCGGGCTTGCTGCACACGAAGTTGCTCGACGACGACTACGTTCATTCGATGCCTTTAGCCCAAATGGGAAATTACCAGGAATACCTGAAACGCATGACTCCGCCGTTGAGAGAGATCGAAAGCGTACCAGTTAGACAGCATATGTTTGGTAATTATTCGACAAAAGTAACTTTTCTTACGATTTACAATACATTTGTATGGAAAAATAATTGATGTTACATTCTCGATCGCAGGCAATCCATTCAAGATAGACAAGAGGATGATGGTAGACGAGGCGGATATCGACATAGTCGGCGCGACGTCCTCGACGTCGAAAGGCGGTCTCAAGCGCACCTTGCCGCCGTCGGACAACGCAGGCTCGTCCTCCCCGAGGCCACCGCCTAACAAGAGGAAGCCTGGGCCCATACCGAAGGACGTGATCGTTCGACGGCCCTCGTACACTAATACTCCACCGAGCTCCCCGATTCCTTGGATGATGGAGGAAAATGGCATGAAGAGCCAAGTGGCGGTAACGGCGGCAGCAGCAGCAGCGACGGCAGCAACACCGGTCGCCGATACGAGCGCTCCGCCGATCCTGTCTTGTTTGCCGAACGTGTCGCCGGCGGGTCACGCGTCGCTGCCGTGTTCGAGCGCGTCCGAAAAGTTGGTGAACGGTCTCGCGGAAATGCCGATCATACCGGTTTTCGAGCCGATCCCGGTGGAGCACGTTAACAATCACATGGACACGCCGCCCGTTCTCACGCCGATAGTCAACAATGTCGACGCGATGTCGAAGGGTGATGTTAAAAGTGAACGGACAGACAGCGTGAAGAACGAGTGTAATCGGTTACCGGTTAACGATTGTATCGAGAATAGCGTGCGAGTTGTGGACGGTGCCGCTGAGGAGAGACTGACGAATCACGTGGAGGAGAAGCGCGAGCAGAAGACCGAGCGGGAGAAGAAGCTGACGAAGAAGGAGCTGGAGGACATCAGGCGGCACAATTTGAGCATCCGGGAACTCGTTTACAAGGAGGTGCGAAGAAGAGGGAAAAGTAAGTCTTCGGCGCGCCAGTCTTCGGTTCTCTGTTATATCCTGAGAAATGTCGCGAGATGTTAACGATTAACAAAAAAAAAAAAAAATTGACCTACTTAACTATCGCTAACGATTCTCGTAACAGCGTTAACACGTGATTTCGTTTCAGATTACGCAACACTCTTCTCACACTTACATCAAGTTCAGGGGACCCTAGATACACGGCTTGCGTTTGTAAAAGATATAGTCAAAGAGTCATTACGCTTTAAACGACGTAACTTGGCGTCACTGTTAGAAGAATATCTTAAAACCATTCAAGAGGACGGTTGCACTATAAATCACAAGCTGAATCACAATGGTGCCACGAAGATAAGTTGCTAAGATATATGCGTAATCCAGGGCATTATCTTAATACTGTGGAGAACGTAGTTTGCGAATGAACTCTCGCGCGAGTTTTTGCCAGAGGTTTTAGTTTAGCGGTTTCGATTTTTCCGAAATAAGGAGTACTTTTAATCACTGGAGAGACTTGCGCAATCTTGGTTCTAGCGAATTTCAGTAGCATTTTCGACGTTAGCCACGGAAGTCACGTCACTTTTATGTTTTACTTTCGGCTTATTTGATCGAATGATAGAAAAATTTGGGCTTATCACTTACGAGGAGCTACCTCAATGTTCGAGCAACCGTTTGACGGGTAAAAAAATCTGATTTTGATTCCTGGACAGCAAGGATTTTAATTGGGAAAATATTCTGTTCTCTGATGCAAACAAAACATATAATACGTATATATTTTCGTCGAACGCTTAGAAAACTGGAACTTTCTAAATGTATCGCGTGGCACTCGTGGCCGCAGCCATAAATTAAAGCAATTTATTTACCACTCTATTAAGTGAGATAAAAAAAAAATTGAGCAATATTTGAAATGTACTAAATTATATATTATATTTCAATTAAGTAATATATATGTATCTTCCTAAAAATTAATTGTTTTAAGTCTTAATCCGAAGAGGAAATCCAGGATAACTTTTTCATCTTGGGTACTCCGAAAATATCCGTAGCAACACACATCGTAACGAAATATATTTGCGCAATCTACGGAGTTCTTAATCCTTCACAAGTATACGCGGTGTTTGTTACATGTAAATACGTTCACACGTTTGTTTCGTCATCCATTACGTACTTTTACCATTCTCAGAATTTTGCCGGATATCATTTGGCGCACATAAAAAAAAAATAAAAAAACCGTCTTGAATGCTGGACATACAAGACAATAATTACGCGTAATAACGTAAGAATGAATATCAATCCTTTCAATGAATCCGCATACTACAAACTCAAGTAGCAAGATGTCTTAATAATGTCAAAAGACATCTTAATAACGTCTCTAACGTTAATAAGACATTATTGAAACGTCATTTGACGTCATCTTGTTACTTGGAAAGTGTTGAAAAGTACAAGTGCAATCAAATGAATCGGTGCATAATTCTATCCAGTCCCCTCAGCGCCCATGTCGAATTTAGGACAGAATAATTATATTACTCTTACACTCTTACATTTCCTATTCAACCTATCTATAGTCTCACTTGTGATCTATACTATATTAAGTTTAATAAAATGCCATAGTTTAACGCACTGTAATACCGAAATGTCTGTAAATTTTGTTGTGTACTTTTGTTGGATGTCGTAAAAGGGATCTATGGTTTTCCATTGATGACACATTAATCACATTATACGATAATCGCGATTGCTATACATAGAAATACATATAAAGATGAGAACATATCTTTTATTGTGTGTGGAAGAAAGCGGAAAATCGCACATCACGAAACAATTTATTATTGTGTAAATTATTAAAATATAACTAAGAAAATTAATAGAAATTCTTGATTGCAGTGGATTCTTCTTTTGCGAATTTCAACATTTAGCTTTCATACGCGGCACCTGTTATAGATAGCGTTATAGAAAAAAAAAAACATTTCTGTACATTTAAACGAGACGCTAAATGCAGATTTGAATTTATTGCGAGAAATCTACGAAGGGTTGACAGTGCCTGATGTTACTTGAAATTGAGACGATATATTCAACCCACTATATCTCCAAAAGTTTTTAATATGTTAGTTAATTTTACACATAAAAATATATATGTATGTATATTTTAAAACTTTAAATGTCATTTTCATTCAAATATATATTGTACATCAGAAACAATGTAAGAAGTACACGAAATTCTTTTTATTTTACGATAAATTTTCTGTTATACAAAATTATATAATACAAAATCGAAATATCCACATATGTGACGTATGTATATGCACGCACCAGTACGCATACATACACACACATACGAGAAGCGAGGGATGTAATAAATTTTGTATAAGAAAATTCCAGGGATTTGCACTATGATACTGTACTATTTTAGATTGAAGACAAAAGAGGAAACGAGAAATTCACTTTGACTGTATACAAATTCAAAACAAATATAACAATACTATAACAATCAAAAATGCGTTATAAATCTGAAATGACATTTGGAGCAAAGGAATTCTAAGAATTCTGTGTTCTGTCCTCGAATCCTCATATGTATGTGCAACACGGCAGAAATTTAAAAAAATGTATATTCTTTCGAGAAAAATTTCACATACACACACACACATTGATGTAAACGTGGGTTGAAGGAATGTATGTTAATAGCGATAGTTATTTATATACAATTGCTAGTTATACAAAATGATAAAATCGCGCTTACTGGTTTATATCGAAAATGATTTGACCAAATATTACATAGGATAATGATAGACAGACAAGGATGATTATCTTACTTTATTATCTGTGATTTTTTTATATTGCTTATTTTATGATTATAATCAAGTATCAATACATTTTTCTATCTTGATTTCCCTTAAAAGAAAACATTCAAGATAGAAAATTAGGACGTTGACAAAATGAAAACACATATCATGTTATTAAATTATTGTAAAAATTTTTTTGATATATATATATATATGTATAGTCTTTAGAAATTGATGTTTTCTTATTCTAGAAAGAGAATGACATTCTTTCGGATTTCGAAATTTTTGTTAATATTTTTAATTTTGAAATTTCTGTTATTTTGTTAATATTCCAAGTGAGATAATCAACCACCATGTGGATATTAACAGTATCCTAATGCTCTTTAGAAAATATGATATCGAAATTGTATTTATTAGTTGAAAATATGTTGATATCTTGTAAATTATTTTATAATAATGGAGCTTAGCTGAGTCTCTCACAAAGACAATGATGCTAGACGCTTATTTGCTCCAGAGAAAGATAAATAGGGAATTATTAAACAATTATTGATGTAAAAAAAAAAAATAATATAAAACTAAGTGCGATTGTATAAAAGAGATTAATGGGCAACTAAAGTGTTTGGAAGTTTTAAGTACCTTGATTACAGTCCTTTTTTTTTGTTACAGCAGCAGTTAATTTATTATTTTGTACTGAGACTTGTTAAAACGAATCAGCTTGGAATGATTCTTTTTCACAAATTCAATATTACATTAGCGTACAGTGTGCTTTACCAAAGCAAGATCACATATTTCCGCACACTGCTGTGATAGCTTTAATAATTATATATATATATGTAGAGAGAGAGAGAGAGAGAGTTTAATTTGTGTGCAAACATTTCAGCGATTGCGAATTATGATTCCGAAATAACGTCAAATCTCTGTCGATAGTAAATTTTATATAAGGCGTTCGCGCGCTACAGACTTCGTCAGCAGAGACGTTATGTAGAATCGATGCGTCATGTCCAACGATATATTATATGAGTCTGCTAGTATTCCGTATAATTCATGTGCAGTCATGTCACGTCCACGGTGGACCTGCCAACGAAAAAAAGAAAAAAACGAGCCAAATGCAGATGCAGTTCCATATATGCCAATCTGTTACGATATGCAGCTAATCGAATATTACTGATATGAAACGACTTTATTGCTTTGTATTCTACAATCTACATAATTATATGAAAATGGAATTCGAGCTGACTATTCTTTCCCATTAGAACTTGCGAAAACAATGTATGACTTAGCAAAGAAAAAAAAAAAGAATTTTTTTAGATCAGATTGGTAATTTTTTTTTTTTATATGACGGCATGGAGTGGAAATAGGGTCTGTGTTATGCGCCTCGTTTAATGGTATTTAGGATGTCAATAAATGTTGCAATCACTATTTTTTCACACACCTGTAACAGTGACAATGACGGCACACTTGCATTAATTGTACATACGAAATTGTATATAAGGCGTGTATCAATAATTATTATTATAGACGAGATTCATATGTCGAAAAGGACTGTCCCGTTTTTACGTTTATATTTTAGGTAAAACGATAAGTAAATCTCGAAAAAAAAGCGAATAAACAAATTGAGCAGAAACCCCTTTGTCGTATATATATATCTTCTTTCCTGATCTTTATTGTCTATATTGTACAAATAATTTATTCTTCGTAGCTGAGCTTCTTGTACACAACAGATTTACCTTTCCTCCTTTTCTCTCCAGTTATTTTAAGTGCAAAAAAAACAGACCTCCAACTTGTGCTGAATTTTTATACCATTTTCTTTTTTCTATTTGACTTTTAATTATTTATATATATATATATATATATATATATATATATATATATATATATATTGATTTTATTTTAAATGTAGAAGTGTAAAACAGTGCTTACAAGAAATAGATCATATGTCTATTGTATTATGTAGATATTTTGTATTAAAACGTCTGCATTCATTACCTAACATTGTGCGATGTTTACATCATTGTCAGTATACCTCGCACGACGCACCGGCTTTCGTAACCTACAAAATACCTCGGCTCACAATCAGCCACGAAGAATCAGCTGATTGAACTGAAGAGAGGTTAACGTAAATATCCGAGTGTTTGTATCAAACATTCAACGTTTTGTAACGTTTGATAGCACAGTGTCTTCGTTATATATTTTTGAACGCATGACAACTCCAAATTTTAATTCCAGAGTCAACATTTGGGTTCGATTTCAACATGTCAAGAGGAATGTATTACAGAAATTGTCTCAGAAGGTATTTGATACAACGAAAATGTACGGATTCTCGGGTGCGAACGTGTCGCGCGATCCACAGAACGATCCCCGTGTCTTCATCAGCGATTAATGCAGGCGCAACTGAGCGAGTTGCTCTAGATGAAAAACCAGGGAGGAATATCAGAGATGGACCATCCTTGAAGGATTTCCTGAGCCCGTCCGTTGTCGATATTCCCAGCGAGAAGCCTGTCCCGTACGTGCAGGATATCCGTGGCGAGAATCAAAAAGGTCTCTCAGAGATATACAAGTCTTCATGGGATTTATCGTTTGGCCTCGTAGCTTCGAAACTGTCTTTTGAACTCTACCCTTATCCTTTCTGTTTACGCTAGTGTACTTCGAAATTTACGGTTGCCAGATGAACGTGAACGACGCCGACATAGTGTGGTCGGTATTGAAGTCGCACGGCTACAAGCATACGCGATCTCTGGACGACGCGGACATCGTGCTGGTCGTCACCTGCTCCATCAGGGACAACGCCGAGCAGAAGGTGTGGAACAAATTGGAGCACTTAAACGGACTGAGGAACAAGAGAAAGAGGATAATTGGACCGCCTATGAAGATCGGTCTTTTAGGCAAGCTTTAATTATAGTGCTTGATAATATCGAGGAGAGCTCTCGACGATCGAGTTCTTGACTTATAATAAACGTTTGCATTAGGATGCATGGCCGAACGCTTAAAGACTAAGATACTAGACAGGGGGAAGCTTGTAGACGTAATAGCGGGCCCTGACAGCTACAAGGATTTGCCAAGGCTTCTGGCGGTGATGGACGATGAAACGGCTGTCAATGTCTTGTTATCGTTTGACGAGACGTATGCGGATGTCACGCCGGTTAGACTCAACCAGGACTCCACTGGGGCATATGTGTAACGTATATACATATTTATAAAAATGTATTTCATTAAAAAAATATACATATATGAATTTAAAGAAAAAATATATATATGTAAACTTTTAATTTTATGCTGTGTGTCTGTAATTTGCAGTTCTATAATGAGGGGTTGCGATAACATGTGCACCTACTGTATCGTACCGTTTACGCGAGGAAGAGAGAGATCCCGACCGATTGCAAGTATACTTGACGAGGTCCGGCAGTTGTCGGATCAGGGGGTGAAGGAAATAACTCTACTTGGACAGAACGTGAACAGCTACAGAGATTTATCGAAATCGGAATTTGCCCTGTCGGCTAACACGGAGACCCATCTCGCTAAAGGTTTCAAAACGGTTTACAAGACTAAGAAAGGCGGTTTAAGATTCGGCGATCTTCTGGACAAAGTCTCCTCGATTAATCCGGAAGTAAGAATAAGGTATATGAATCTACAAATTAGCATTAATTCCCACTGTCTTTGTATAATAATTTACGATAATCTTCTCGATCGATTTACATTTATACAGATTTACGTCGCCTCATCCCAAGGACTTTCCCGATGAAGTGTTGCACTTGATAGCCGAGAGACCGAACATCTGCAAGCAGATTCACTTGCCTGCGCAAAGCGGCAACTCCACGGTTCTGGAGAGAATGCGAAGAGGATACACCAGGGAATCGTACTTAGACTTGGTGTACCGTATTCGTGATATTTTCCCGGGCATACATCTTTCGAGCGATTTTATCGCCGGGTTCTGCGGCGAGACCGAGGAGCAGTTTCAAGATACGTTGTCGCTGATAGAAGAAGTTAAATACAACAACGCATATTTATTCGCCTACAGCATGCGCGAGGTACAATTCTTGTACGATTTTTTCGAACAATTTATATCAAATGCAAATAAATAAATTAATTTCATAATTTATTAAAGATTCAGCTAATTCAATTAATTTATTATTTAAGAATTTATAGTTTATTTTTATTTCGTAACTACATATTACAAATATTTTATGTTTTTTTCAGAAAACTACGGCACACAGACGATACAAGGACGACGTTGAGTCGCACATAAAGATGGACCGTCTGAATCGCATGATCGCGCTATATCGAAAAGAGGTGGAGAAATTGAATAGAGCACAGATAGGGCAACGTCAACTCGTTCTCGTGGAAAGCGTAAGCATTTTCCCAATTTTATTGTATAAGAAAAAAATAGCATCTGTCGCTTTCTTCCTCTGTTTTTTCTTTCCTTCCGTATATGTTTTAATCTTATACTTTGTATCATGTATTTTTTTGTAAAAATTGCAAATATTGATCTTTTTTTATTGGCAATATTAATTAAGAACGAGAACGATAGATTTTATAATGATGTACGTATGTTTTCTATCGACAGACGAGCAAGAGGTCTGATCAAAAGTTACGAGGTAGAAACGACGGTAATGTGAGAGTTATACTACCATCTGCGCCTATCCCGATTGCCGAGCACTCCGTTACGACAAGAGAAATACAAGTTGGCGATTATATCGTCGTACGAATTGACAATGCCAACTCCCAGACTTTACAAGGAGTACCTCTGTACTATACTTCAATCGCCGAACATTCACTAAATAAATAATGATTGTTCACTAAACAATAATGATTATATGTTATATTAATTAGCAAAAGATAATCAAATGTAAGATTAATTGTCTTTTTTGTCAGATATTTTCATTATAATATTATACATATATGTATATAATTCTGACTTTATCAACTTAATCTGTTTTATCCTCCATCGATAATACAGATAGTAAAATTACCAACGTTACGTTTGATGGGCCGAGCGTCCGTGTAGCGAGAGTAAACGAGAATGTCGAAAGTCAATCGGCTGTCGAACTCAGGTTATGAATTGTGAATAGAAGTGTTTACGCACGATAAGTTTAATAAATTAATCGATGTTGTGATCGTGCTGTGATCGAAAGCGATCGCAAATTGTGTTTTGCGGACTCCCGCTCTCGGCGATCTCTCTAAACAAATGGCATGTAGACACCGAGTGTTACAATCTATTAAGTGTCGTATAACTGGTATAACCTCTCTTCGAGATGCATATGAGATTTTAAGTTAATTTCGAGAATTAATTTGTTCCGCTTCAGAATAATTCTTTAATATAGCGACAGCTACGAATTAACAATAATTATTAGTGTGATAATAATAGTAATAAGTCATGTTTATGTATATTAGAAAGTGCCGGCTCGCAGCGACGCTTCTCCCTTCGTTTCTCTGTCCGTCTGAATTCTCTGTCTGTCCAAGACGGTCCGAGATGGGAGGAAGGGAAACCGTGAAAAAACGGACGGAAGCGCGGCTACGAGCCGGACGTAGCGCGTGGGAGACGCGAGTAATGTTAGCGCTTTTCAAAATTGCTGACCATCTGACTGACAATGTAAACACATTACTAGGCTTCGAACGATGGTATTCCGCCACCCGCCGCAGCCGCCGCCGCCGCCGCCGTGACAGGATTCTCATCGGCGACGCCAAATATCGCATCTAGCTTTGTGCCACCCATTATGCCCGCGGCACCGTTCATTCCCCCTCCCAGTTTACCGCCAGGTCCTCCGGGTATAATGCCACCTCAGTTTTCCATACCTCCGCCAGGCTTTACCTTCCCTATCGCCGCGGCACCTCCTCAAGAGGCCGGAGTCATAGGTTAATATCCATCGCTAAAATATCCACGCTCGTCGTCCGCGAATCCGTGCTCAGCTCAAATGCCACCTCCTTTCTCACGTTTTACAGCCGCGTCGCCGCAAATAATGGCGCCAGGAATCCCACCTCCCTCGCCTAGCGACGGCGCCGCGACGATGTCCGCCTCGTCCACGACGGAGAAGAAGACGGACTGGAGCGAGCACAAGGCACCCGACGGCAGAACGTATTACTATAACAGCATCACGAAGCAGTCCTTGTGGGAGAAGCCGGACGAGCTGAAGACCCCGAGCGAATTGCTGTTGTCGCAGTGCCCCTGGAAGGAGTACAAGTCGGAGAACGGCAAGGTGTACTACCACAACGTCAACAACAAGGAGTCCAGGTGGACGATACCGCCGGAGCTGGAAGAGCTGAAGACGCGAATTATAGCCGAGGAAGCTGCGGCGGCCGCCGCGGCGGTCGTGGCGAACGCCACGAATTCGTGAGTATATAATAATACAGAAATTACACAGATTATCTTTCAAAAGTTTTCTATGTATTCATCGTGGGGGATCTTCCTGTGTCTTCAGCAACATGGTCCCAGTAGCCATGCAACACTTGTCGCCGAATGTCACAACTATATCGCAAACCAGCACACCAGAATCTGGAGGGAAGTCGGCTATCGAGCAGGCGATGGCCGCGACCCTCGCGGCAATTAATATTCCGACGCCGCCCACGAAACCGGACGAGGATAGCAATTCCGCGATGGGCTCGGCCAACGACAGTCGCACCAGCACGCCCGAGCCCAAGATGCAGTTCAAGGATAAGAAGGAGGCTATCGAGGCGTTCAAGGAATTGTTGAGGGAGAGGGACGTACCATCGAATGCCACGTGGGAGCAGGCGGTCAAGTTGATTCAGAACGATCCTAGGTATCCGCAGATGAAGAAGTTGAATGAACGTAAGCAGGCCTTCCATTCGTACAAGACGCAAAAACTGAAGGAAGAGCGCGAGCAGGAGAGACTCAGGTACTTATCGTGATTACTTATCGTGTTAAATTGATTAAAATTATACAGTTGAATCGGATAATAATGACAGCGTATCTTCGACAGATTGAAGAAGGCCAAGGAGGATTTGGAGCAATTTTTATTAGAAAACGACAGAATGATTAGCACGACTAAGTATTACAAGTGCGAGGAGATGTTCGGTAATTTAGAGGTTTGGCGGGCGGTCGGGGATTCGGATCGTCGAGACATCTACGAGGATGTTATCTTCAATTTGGCGAAACGCGAGAAGGAGGAGGCGAAGCAGTTGAAGAAGAGAAATACCAAAAGACTGGCGCAGGTTCTGGACACTATGACGGAAGTGACGTATAGGACCACATGGCAGGAGGCGCAGGCCTTGCTGCTGCAGCATCCCGCATTCGCGGAGGACGCGGACTTGTTGGAGATGGACAAAGAGGACGCCCTGATTGTGTTCGAGAACCACATCCGCCAACTGGAGAAGGACGAGGAAGAAGAGAAGGAGTGCGAGAAGAAACGTCGGAAACGGCAAGAGAGGAAAAACAGGGATAATTTCGTAGTGAGTGTCTCGGCAGGCTGTTCCACACTATTGGCAGTTTCATTGTTATGACTGTATTATATTTTGGTATATCTACATTACATTAAATAGTTTGGTTTTTGTATAATCAAAAATTATTTGTTTCAGTATCTACTCGATGAGCTTCACGAACAAGGGAAACTCACGTCGATGTCGCTGTGGGTAGAATTATACCCCATGCTATCTGCCGATCTTCGGTTTTCGGCTATGCTCGGGCAATCGGGCTCGACCCCGCTGGACCTTTTCAAATTCTACGTTGAGGACTTGAAGTCCCGATTCCACGACGAGAAAAAGATCATTCGCGAGATACTCAAAGACAAGAACTTCGAGGTGCAGGTGAACACGACTTTCGAGGAATTCGCCACGGTCGTGTGCGAGGACCGAAAGTCGGCGACTCTGGACGCGGGTAACGTTAAACTAACGTACAACTTGTTGCTGGAGAAAGCGGAGGCACGCGAGAAGGAGCGCGTCAAGGAGGAGACGCGCAAATTCAAGAAACTGGAGACCGGCTTCAAGAACTTGCTCAAGTCGTTGAACGTAGACTATCAAATGGCGTGGGAGGACGTGAGGCCGAAAATCGAAGAGGAGCAAGATTTCAAGGCGATTACTTTGGAGAGCGAGAGAATACGGATATTCAAGGAATATCAGCATGAGCTTGAGGAGAGCTGCAGTCACCATCACATCAGAAGTAAGAAGAAAAAGGCGAAAAAATTGAAGCGCAAATCACGATCGCGTTCGCACAGTGTGAGTATTATCGAAAATAGTTGCTTCCTCAGCGTCTCTGATCGCGAAAAGTGTATCAAATTGATGGTTTTTTTTTTTGCAGGAATCGGAAGGTAGCGAAAAAGGCTTGAGAAGAAAGCGACACAAGTCTCATTCGCCCAGTATTCCCAGCAAGTCCGACAGTTCCGAGTCGGAAACGAGGAAGTCCAAGAGGAAGAAGAATAAGAAGAAGAGAGGCCGCAGTCATTCCGTACGAATTAATGATATTGCGATACGTTATTTCGAGAAAAAAGCTATTTCATTATGCATTTCATCACAATTATTATATGATATTTTTTTTCGCAGCGTTCACACTCCGGTCTTCCGTCCTCCGAGGAGTCCCCGGAGAGGAAACGGAAAGAGGAGAAGCACAGAAGGCCTTCGGTTCACAGCGAAGGTTCCCCTACGTTGGAAAATAACGAGCACCACGAGCTCTCCGAGGACGAACTGGAGAAGCAAAGGGCGCAACTTCTCCGCGAGCTACAAATGCAGCAAGAGGAGAACTGAAGACACTTCGCCAAGTGTGCTATCGCGCGCCTCAGAAAAAGCCCTCTTCGAAATCTGAAACAATTATTTATCGTCTCTTCAACTCGATACCGATTGTCTATCCTTTTCAGGACAAGTGAGTTCTTTCTCCGCTATTTGAACATCTTTTTCAAGAAATGATGATGTACTAAGAAACAAATAATAATACCGATATGCTCGATTTAAAAAAAACGCTCGTATCGTAAATTTAAAGTATTTATGCCTATTTGCGCGGCGAATACACACGCGTAACACACAATGACGACATTGTTTAAAAATGAATCGTCTTACGTAACGCATTCTGGCCTTCCGTCGTAGAGATGAACTTTTTTAAAGATGTATGACTTGTTTTTTTTATCTTGCTCTTTTCAACGACTCGTCCGCGCTATTCTTTGTGATTAGGATTTAACGATGTGTAACGAATGCGACTGAAAAGTTCCGTGACAAGCGGTACTGGAATACAATAGCGTTCGACTTACGAGCTCTTTTGTCGGAGTTATTGATTGCGTTAACATGTAAATCGATGTAAATCGATCATTTCCAGAATGGTACTTATTCCTGTCCGCGCTACAGTCGGATCTAGTTACACGAAGCTCACGCTCGTTGAAACCGAGATTGATTTTAACGCGCGACATGTCAGACACAACACTCTGATTAGAGAAAAACTAGTAGCTCGCGCTCGACTGTGCACCCAAGAGAATTAACTGTGTTACATTTCATAATTGTATAATTGTATAATTACTGTTAAATAAGTTATATAAGTACTGTTTAAAATATTCTTTTTCTGTTTTACGTGACGCGCTTTTCTTTGATCGTTCAATTCTCGGCGCGAGTTTTAGAACAGCGTAAAGTTTATCTCCCCCTAATGACTCTTTCGTTTTAACACCGAAGAAGTTCGACGTGCGACTAAAGTGTCTTGAATTTTTCAAGTTACGTCAGGCTGATGCACAAAGATCTCTCTCGTTTGCACGGCGTCCGTATTATAAATTGTCCATATGCATGTCGACACGCTTGGCATTTAAACACAGCAGTTGTTTGCTGCGGCATATACGCGAGTCGGTAGGTATTATTAATAATTCAACACCAGAGGCGAGACCTGATGCTCGACGACGGAAGCTTCCTGAAGGTACAAGAGGAAAAGAGAAGAAGGGCATCGAAAATAGAATTGAGACGTGAATCCGAAATTTCGCAAATCGGACCTCTCTATCCGTCGAGATAAGGAGGATTGGCGCTTTCGAATTCCTCGGTAAGACCTGAACTCCCGTTTCTCTTATTCCACATAACGTAGACGCGTTGACAAAGGAATGCCTTGCGTTAATGCGGTCTGATCGACCGTCATTGATTTTGATTAGAATCAATCTAGACATGGGTGAGAAATGGTTTACGGTAAGGAACGAGCGATGTAAACGAAGGTGCCCGACAATACTTGGTTTTGACTACTACTTAAAATTCTTTCTTCGTTTCTTTTTTTGTAGCTGACAAAAGATCGGATAACAGGTCCCATAAACTGAAAAAAAATCGTCTTTTTTTCTGAAGGCAATGACATCGGGAAAAAGGCGTGATTAGCAGAAATACGCGAAATTAAAAATGTAATTGGCAAATCCAAATTTATTAAAGTACATCAATGTAAATAAAAAAATTAAGTTAAATTAAAAATTATTGCACAGAGATAAAGAAACAATTTTTTCTTTTCGTTTTTAAATATAGAATAAAAAAAAAGAGTAACATAATATTCATCACGCGCGTTCTGTTGGTACATCGACGATCAGCTGTACCGCGGATCAAAATCAGTGAATAACATAATGACAACAGATAATCGGTAATTAATTAATATTTATCGATGAAAGACGAGCTAGGATAGATTTCGCGCATCGTCAAGTAAGACGCGACGGGCTTCGCATTCGCCGTGAATATTTCACGCGGAATTTCAACGCCGCCGTCGCGTCGGCTCGCGATCGTCCTTCCCCCTCGCCACCTTCCCGCCGCTCCGGATAATCGTACGGCCCTGGACGCTCCCGCGAGAGGTGGGGAACCCGGTGTAGCGCGGTTCGGCCGACGGCGCGGTGTTCGCATCGAACACGGGCATCCGTGTGTTCCGTCGCAGTTTCGGCAATTCGGCGCACCGGGCGCGTGAGGAAAAGGGAGATCCGAGAGTCGCGTCGTACATCCGGCGGGATCTGTCAGTCGAAAAGGGCACCTCGTCTGCCCCTTCAAGTCGTCGTGTGTGACGTGACGAAGGGCCGCGCGCCGACGTCATCCCTCTCTCTCTTTCTCTCTCCCTCCCTGCCTCTTCCCGTCTCTCTCTCTCTCTCTCTCTTTCTCGTTCCCCTCGCTACCCGTCCCCCGTCACCTCACCGCCGGAAGATGTTGGGCCTGGTTTGTCGTCAGGCGTTGCTGGCGAATACCCAAAAGTGAGTAGATCCCGCACGACGGTGCCGTCATTAGAACACGTCTGCCTCCTCTCCGTCCGTCGTCCTGGGCGACGATATCGATCGTATCGCGAATCGCGAAAAATCGCGCGCGTTCCCCCGTTCGGATAACCCAACTCCGCGATCTCCTCTCGCTCGGCCCTGTACACCGCCGCTTCCTCCTGGACGAAAAGGAGGAAGTTCCATCGATCGTCGCGGGCGACGTGTGGTCCGCGCGCGAGGCAATATTTTCGTCGAATTGTACCTGACAATGTCCGCGGACGTTGACATATGTAATGTATGTACTAGTAAACGCGCTTCGATCCGACGCTCGATTCGCTTTGAATCACGGACCACGCGACATAATTTCGGGATTATCTCGAATCAGACCTAAATAATTCATCAAGTGACTGCTGCGAAAATTACTGCGACAGTTATTAACGTAAATTAGAATTGTCAATTTTTTGTCATTTGAATACGGAAAGAGATTACATATGATAAATGTTTCCAAGTTTCTGCTAAGAGCGCTTCTGCCGGTTGGATTTATCGCCGTTTAAGTTAATATATAGGCTTGACATATTATATTATGATTTTTTATTTAAATTTTTTTAAACACTTGACACCAAGCCACTATCGTGTCTCCTGATCGGGATTTATCATATATAGCCACCTTTTGTGTTCATTTCTATCAATGTTAATTTTTGGAAATTTCCTAGTTTGAAAAAATGAAAGAAAATAAAGAATGAATTAAACTGGGATTAAAAAGTTAATTGATGGAAATGGACACAGACTGGCACTCGCCGATCACCTGTCCTTCTGGTCCAATGAATTAAATATTGGCGATAACGCTAGTAGTTTGCCAGAAGATTCGAGCAGAATATCGCGGCAGATTAGCGTCAGCTGCGTCTACGTTGAGCTCACATTCTGTCGGAGGATTGCCAGCAGAAAGCAGCGCGTGTATAATCTTGTTTTTTCGCAATAGATCATTTAAATTGCAATAAAACGGCAGATTTTACTCAAATTCTGCAGTCCATTTATTATCCATTTACTAACAGATTTCGTTATATTTCCGCTGGCATTCTGCCAACAAAGTCTACACTTTGCTATCATTATTAGAGTTCGTCACGTTTTAAATCCTAAATGAAGGAGAAACCGAAAGAGGCGATGCAATTGGTCGTTTTTTTAATTCGGTTTTTTTTTGTACGTACATACATCAATCACATTGATGTGCTCTCGATTGACTTCGAGAGCAAAGATTGCCACTTTCTATAGTCTAGTTTCTCCTCCTTTCTTTTTCTCTTTCCATTTATTCTGCAATTCGAAAAAAATAAGAAGAGAAAATTAAAAAAAGACCAGCACACTTCAGAGATTTTATTTTTTTTTTCAATATTATTTTATATGTTTTTAGAGACGTTATTCCGTTCCGTTCGGCAAAAACAGGTCATCTGTCAAACGCACTCCGACAGCTGACTCACTGTCAACGCCGATTCTAGCGGCTATATTTTACTTCTCTATACATATTCTACATACCTATATCATCTCGAGGACACTCGAATATCGTTCGATATGACTCACGCCAGAGACTAAAATCTGTAACTTTTAGCAATAGTTTATAACATCGCAATTTTTTTTTACTACATATCTTGCGCAACAACAATGCGTATAACAATATCTGTCGTTAACGAATTACAGAATTAGTCGCAATAACGTTATTTCACCGCGATACGGTTACGTCGGCTTTAACGACAGATCACGCGGTCCGTTAATTACGATGCTCGCGATAACATTGATTGACACATCAGCCTCCGGCTTTTCCATTCAAAGGATCAGAAGGGATAACGCGCGTAAGAGTGTACTTGCGTTTCTTCAAGATTTGTGTCTTGTGTTTATCCATCGCACTGATTCACAATTTTTGCGATTGAATCCTGAATTATGTGGAAATACAGCAATCGCGTTTTTTCCACTTGTTTTTTTCCTTTTCGACATAGCGAAGGCGAGCACTTCGCCTCAAAGAGGACGGAATTAGAAACAGTCGTGGGTGTCCTTATCGCGATGAAAACATACATATAAATACATGGGTACAATATCTTCTTAAGTTATTAGTGAATATTCACAAAAATTTTCGGGTTTTATACATCGATCAATACATCTAATCATAATATTTGTAATATAATTATATCTATAGGAAAATAATTAATTTCAAATCAACTCAAAAATGATTTACAATCGAAAACAATATTAGATCTTATCATTTGGAATGGTATGGATGTTATTGTAAAAGTGATATTTTCTCGCCGTAAAGCAACTTACATTAAGCGTAATTTGTCGTAATTATCTACGCAATTAAATATCGATAACACCGCGTTAATTAGAGTCAAGTTGAGAAAAAACATATAAGTATAATATTATCATCGCGGCGGTTCTCATCCGCGAGTATGATGCCCTTTCGCTATGCTATATGTTAATTCAATTCTTATTGATTTATACATGATAAGTCAGGTCAAAATAAGACGCATAAAAAAATTCCTCATTTTGTTCCAAAAATACTCGAGTCTTGCAGCTCGATATTGTCGTCCACGCGACATCGGCAAGCAAACACTGATAATGCTTGACACAAGTTGAAACAAACGTCATTCTATCCTTGACATTTAATGAGTAACAAAGACAAAACGACACTTGTCGGCTCGTGTCAGGTGTTCGTTTGCATTGCATGGGGCTCGTTCCGAAATTCCAGTGCATATTTGACGACAATAGATAAGACTGTTAACTCGAGACTTTACCACAAGTGGTCGAGTAAATATTTGAAGATCATATCACAAGTAGACAAGATTCTTAAGAGGACTCTTGAGACTTTAGATAAATCTCAGTTTATCTGTCGGCACGTATCTACTTTCTATAGTACAACTTTTTCGCACCCTGACGTTATTTATTTTTCGACAGAGTCAGCAGCAGATGCCTGGGCTCGATAGTCCCGGTGTCGAACCCGCCGGACTTTCCGCTGGAGAATGAGCCGGTCCTCAGCTACAAGAAGGGCAGCCCGGAAAGAGCGGAGCTGGAGAAGGTCTTGGATAAGATGAGCTGCGAATACGAGGAGGTGCCGTTAGTTATCGGAGATGAGGAGATCAAGACCAATCTGTGCAGATATCAAGTCATGGTTTGTCTTCATCTTAATCGCGATTCCTTTCCTCGATTTTATGGAATGCAGTTCTTACGCGCGACCCACGCGCGTGATTTATCCTCCTCAGTTACATAAGACAACCGTAAATTTTTTTTAGCCACACAATCACAAGGAAAAAGTCGCCAAGTATTACTGGGCGACGCCGGAGCTCGTGAAGAAGGCAATCGACGTCGCGGTGAAGGCGCAACGGGAATGGGAGAGGTGGCCGATCGAGAATCGGTTGGATATGTGGTTGAGGATAGCGGATCTGATGGCGACCAAGTACAGGCAGAGTCTCAACGCCGCGACGATGCTCGGCCAGAGCAAGACCGTGATCCAGGCGGAGATCGACAGCGCGGCGGAGCTGATTGACTTTTTCAAGATGCACGCGTACTTCGTGAAGGAGAGTCTCAAGTACCAGCCGATCTCGCCGGATCAACAAACCCGCAACTCGATGAGGTATCGCGGCATGGACGGTTTCGTCGCGGCGGTGTCGCCCTTCAACTTCACTGCCATCGGCGGTAATCTCAGCTACACGCCGGCACTGATGGTTTGTAATTTGCAAACCATACCGACAGCGCTTTAATCGCGAGGCTCGCGTTCACGGTTGAAGTAACGAAGCTAATAATAACACGCACGTGTCGACGTGCATGCCGCGATTGCAGGGTAACGCCGTGCTCTGGAAGCCGTCCGACACCGCGTTATTGTCCAACTGGTGGATCTTTAAAATATGCAGGGAGGCCGGGGTGCCGCCCGGCGTGGTGAACTTCGTTCCCTGCGATGGACCGGTGTTCGGCGACACCATCACGTCCTCGCCCCACCTCTCCGGGCTCAACTTCACCGGCTCGGTGCCGACGTTCAACCGCCTGTGGATCCAGATCGGTCAGAACCTCACCAAGTACCGGAATTACCCGAAGTTGGTCGGCGAGTGCGGCGGCAAGAATTTCCACTTCGTCCACTCGAGCGCCGACGTGGAGACGGTCGTCAACGCGACGATAAAAAGCGCATTCGAGTTCAACGGGCAGAAGTGTTCCGCTTGCAGTAGAATGTACGTGCCGGAGTCTTTGTGGGGCAAGGTGGGTCCAGCGAAAATGAGTAGCTCTGTTAAATCCCTTAGGAGCGCGCATCCGTGTGATACCTCTCTGAACTTTCGTTCCAGGTGAAAGACGGCCTCTTAGCTCTTCGTCAGAAACTCACAGTCGGTGACGTTCGAGACTTTACCATGTTTACCGGCGCCGTTATAGACGCCGTCGCGTTCAAACGGATCTCAGGTTACATCGAGTACGCAAAGAAGTCACCCAAGATGGAAATTCTCGGCGGTGGGGGCTACGACGATTCGTACGTTCCGTTATTGTGCAATTGTTAATAGCTTCACTATTTGCCTTAATTAATCTGTCGTTCTGAGATGAAAGTGTTCTTTCCAGGTGCGGATACTTCATCGAACCGACAATAGTACAATCCAAAGATCCGAAGGAAAAACTCATGACAGAAGAGATATTCGGCCCGGTATTAACGATATACGTGTACAAGGATTCTGAGCTGGACCAGACGGTAAAACTGGTGGAAACATCCACGCCTTATGCCTTAACAGGCGCGATATTCGCGCAAGATGAGTAAGTAAAAGTCGAATGTACTAGTTATATTGTACAACACATGACATGATTTCATACATGTAATGAGCGTGAAAAGAATTTAAGCAAAAATGTTATACAATTCTATTTTAAATTGCCTTTAAAATTCTCTAAAATTATTCTCTACACATTAAAGTATAAAATATTATAGTATAAGATTTGTAGTACATGTAATGATTAATATTTTTTGATATTGAACTATTTTCGATAAATTCCCAAAATTTTTACGCTCGCTCGATGACACTATAATGATATATTATTTTCAAATGTACGTATGTTTTTATAGAAATTGGGCGAGGAAGGCACTCGAGGACTTTAAGTATACTGCCGGCAATTTTTACGTCAACGACAAATCCACCGGTTCAGTGGTCGGCCAACAGCCGTTCGGCGGCAGTCGAATGTCCGGCACAAACGACAAAGCCGGCGGTCCTCACTACGCTCTTCGCTGGGCGTCCCCGCAAGCCATTAAGGAGACCTTTGCGCCGATACGGGAATACGACTATCCGTACATGAGATCCTAAACCGGGGGTGTCGCTCGTTGTTAATTCGGCGTGATTAATCCGGTAATATCGATTGCCCGACTAGTTGCGCGTCAACAAATCGAGATACGCTTCTATTTACATTTTATCGGGAAAGAAACGTGTCGGGGCAATATACGGCGGCATTATTACACCCAGCTGCTTCAACTCGACGAGCAGGAAAACATTCAGTCCACCACTCGAACGAGGTATTGTAGAAATACGTAGGAGATAAACGTATTTACGAGAATGTTACTTTTAAATTAAATATCCAATACGCGCGTGGTTCAGAATCACGACAGGAAAAAGTTCGAATTTTCGATTGTAGAAGCGAAAATACGGCGAAATAAACGCATGAGATATTTTTTCTAACATAAAACCTCATCTGAGTAAGATTCTTGTCCCACGGTACACGGTGTTCTTAATTCGCTTCCCGATCACGCAATTAGACGAAATTATTTAACGAAAAATATAATTAGATGTGACGAAGAAAAAAAATATATACCGTGCGATAAGGTCCTAATGCCGAGTTAATTCAACGTGCGGAAATTGAGAAAGCGAATTTCGCGTATACGGGATTTCTCTCGATAGGAAGCACAGTAAACTCGCGAGAGCGCGACTTTTGCGATGCACAATAGAGACACGACTAGATTCGTAGATGGACTTAAACGCTAAAAGGGAGGAAGTCACAGGCTCGTAGGTCGCAGCAAGTGCACATTATAATCGCCTTCGAATCGTTCCTTCGACATCGCCTTGTGACGGATAGATAAAAAAAAAGAAAATTGCAGTGCGACGATCCTCCCGTGATCGATCCTGTTAGCCTCGCGGACGTTGCCTCGTGAGTCGTCAAACACACACATACGCTGTCTCGATTATACTCGCCGCCGGTACTTTACCAAAGTATTATCCGATGTGCATTTCGGAGATGTGTGATCTCATCTCACCGTGCGCCCGATATGTCTCCTCTCTCTCTCTCTCCCCCCCGCTCTCTCAGTACAATAATATACTTTTATAACTCAGGTATCGCATCGAGGGCCGATCGAGGAGGAAACGCGAGCGAAATTAACGCGGGCGCGTTATTTGTCCGCGGTACCGCGATCGCGTACCGCGCGAAAGAGATATATATATACCCATTTAGAGTCTCGTCGAGTCACATCCCGGGATACTGGGATAAACGGTTCACCGCACTATTGTAAAACGAGCTGTCCTCAACTCATGTCGACGAAGTAAAACAAAAACATTGTTAATGCGATTAATAAAGCTTCAGCTTGAACTCCTCGTTTTTTCAGATGCGTTTTTACATCTACGTTGCAAACGACGGGATTTCCTTTTTTACTACTAGAGAGAAATTATGTAATGGGTAACGGCAGTTTCAGTTCCTTTCCAACGTGTACTTTGTAAGATTGTATATGCGGAAGAAGACGCGAGCCCTCTGTAATAGCTGAAGCATCTTCAGCATTTATATATATATATAAATATATATATATAATATATATATATATATATTATATTCCCAGATTTTTGATTATGGATCGTCCTATAACATTGTTGATAATGCGACTGAGACGGGATGTTTCGGAGAGTTTGATGGGTGATCGCCGAGGACATAATAATTGACAATATATGTTATATATTGTGGCAAGTGTTACAGCGTTATTTAAGTGTACGATAGCAATAAAAGCAACATAAATCGATCAATCGTCTTCGTGAATGTCGCCTTGTACTCTTCCGTCGTTATAAGACGTGCCCGGTTTTTGAAATATCGGATATGACGTCAAGCGCGTCTGCCTACTGAAGCAATCGCTCGAGTTTTCATATTGGTCTCGGTGATCCCCAGGATCGTGAGACTACTTCCGTTCCGTCCGAATGCGCGCAATCGACCACGTGGCATATCAGCAGATCAGATGTTACGTGACGTAAGACTCGTATGTATTTAAACTATTTAAAGTGACACGTAGAGAACGCTTTTTGGGGCCCACAAGAAACTTTTCGTATATTATGTGTACTGTCGTGCTTTGTCATTAAAATTGTTGTAAGTCAACGAGAATTTGTCCCTTTCGTCAACGTTTTATTAATACCATCCATATATTTGTGTAAATTATTTTTTAGCATGTGCTCAAATTTTTATGCATTTAAAGTATTTAATATGTTTATATATTAATTTATGAGTATTTACGTAGTTCTTGACGAGTTAATTCTGACGAAAAGTCTTATGGCCCAACGCGATTGGATCAACGGCGAAAACGAATAACAATTTTTATTAATTAATCGTGATGGATATGCAATGTTTTTTTCGGCTGAACGGAGCACTTCCGCATCTGGAATCCGAACAAACTTATTTTTTTTTATTATCAGAAGAGTCTCAGAAATTATTACCGTACTTGTACTTTTTGGCACAAAACGCGGAGAAGAATAACAATTTTTAATCGCTTACATGCATACCCATGCCGCTCATAAAGTTAGCGCAGCGACGTTCGAACTTCGAGACGTTCGATAGGCTTCGATATACTCGAATATCGATTTAGGGTTTTACGCGCTAGTGACGCTAGTCGCATACAGTGTGGCCACTGTGGGGAAAAAAAATCTCGCGATGCGGATTGGCCTGTACTCTGTAGTTTGGTTTCCCCACTCTCTCCCCAACCCCAATGACTTTCTTCTGATTCTTCTGCAATTCTACGCAATAAGGTATTTACGTGAACATATATTTCTGAAATTTTCTCCAATTATCTGTGTCACAAACACAAAGTAATTTTGATTTTATTATACGTTTTATGTTCAGTCGTAGGAGACATTAGAAAAATATTCTCGCACGAAAGGTTTTCGTCACGACTCGAAGTATAATTCTCAAATGCCACGTGTTGGCTTGCTAGGTTAGGTTAATCACTACAAAATTTCAGATATACATGCCGGTGTTAATTTTCAAGACTCACTAATTATATTCTCCTAATTCTGATTCAATACATATCTTGATCGTATCTTATTTAACAGAATGGCGGACGCTGCTCCAGCCGCACGTGGCGGTTTTCGCGGAGGTTTCGGTTCTCGCGGCGCGGGAGATCGCGGTGGCCTGAGGGGTCGAGGCAGAGGCAGAGGCAGAGGACGCGGTCGCGGACGCGGGAAGGAGGACAGCAAGGAATGGGTTCCGGTTACGAAGCTGGGCCGTCTGGTCAGAGACGGCAAGATACAATCGCTCGAACACATCTACCTGTTCTCTTTGCCTATCAAGGAGTTCGAGATCATCGACAGATTCCTCGGGCCGGATCTGAAGGACGAGGTCTTGAAGATCATGCCTGTGCAGAAACAAACTAGAGCAGGTCAACGCACGCGTTTTAAGGTAAACGAGCAGTTCTTTTTGTTTTGGGACGTTATAACCAATTAAAAAATTAGAACAAGAAAAGCAAAGATTTAATAATCTAATAGTGATCACGCGATTGAGAAAATCACGTGCGACAAATATATATTTGATATGAGCATCTTTCACAGGCTTTTGTCGCCATTGGAGACAGCAATGGGCACATCGGACTGGGAGTGAAGTGCTCCAAGGAAGTGGCCACCGCCATCCGCGGCGCCATCATTCTGGCAAAGCTGTCCGTTGTGCCGGTACGACGCGGTTACTGGGGCAACAAGATCGGCAAGCCGCACACGGTGCCGTGCAAGGTCACCGGCAAGTGCGGCTCTGTACAGGTGCGCCTGATCCCGGCGCCCAGGGGCACCGGCATCGTGTCCGCTCCGGTACCCAAGAAGCTGCTTCAGATGGCCGGCATCGAGGACTGCTACACCTCGGCCAGAGGCTCCACCTGTACGCTCGGCAATTTCGCCAAGGCCACGTACGCCGCGATCGCCAAGACGTACGCGTACCTGACGCCCGACCTGTGGAAGGAGCAGGCGCTGGCCAAGGCGCCGTACCAGGAGTTCGCCGAGTATCTGTCCAAGACTCACAAAGGAGGCGCGAGGGCGGCCGAAGTTGTCTGAATAAATATTAAATATCCATTTGCCATTTTGACCTTAAAAGCATAATTCATTTTCCCCTGCGATTCCTCGAAAGTCGTTCGCAACTAGCGTATTTTGATCTACCAGCGTGCTTTATCAATTTATTTTAGATGGGTTTTAATTTTATTTCTCTGTTATATCTCTGCGGAAGTATTGGAACATTTTTTAATATTCTTATCGGCCACTCAACATCTCTGTGCGTTTAATTTAATCGGAATTTGGCAAATACTGTCGTAAAGACCATTCTTTGTAAATCACGATTTTTTAAGTCATCGTTTTATTGCCGCAATTGTAAAACAATTACGTCATGCAAGAGAGAGTCAACGTTGAAAACGGCGTCTGATGGCTCTGTTGCCCGATGACGTCATCGAGCGCCCACACGGTAATGGCGGTCGACACACACACCCATGTACGCATGTTGTATGTGTCAGTTGGCATACGTGGGATAATCAAATAATGTAGACGTTTTCGTTTCGATTTATCCTTATCGGAGGTGTTCTCGCGAGGAAGCGGCGTGAGTGAGAGAGAGAGAGGAGGCGCGTCTCCGGTGTCCACTATGTCCCCAGTGCCGGACCGTCCCGCTGCAGTCCGGATTCCCCGTGCCCGCGCCACCGTGCCCGACCGCCCGAGTCCACGTAAACAGCGTGCCGTTACTGTACGTCGCGCGCGAACCACCGTCGCGGAAGGACTCTGATTTCGCTTGTGAGGGCGCGTATCGCGCGCTTATCACCGACCGCAGCTTCCGACAGCCACAACGCCAGGATGTTCAAGAAATTCAAGGACAAGCTCGCGGAGGAGATGAAGCAGTCGCCCGCGAGGCTGCAGGCGAGCGTGCAACAACTGGCACAGGTCACACTCTTCTCTCAATCTCTCCCTCTTCTCGCTCCGAACGCAATTCTACGAAAGTGACGATCTCCAATTGAACTCTTCTTTTGTTGTTGTTTCTTGCAGGCAGTAGTGTCGCCGGCCCTGTCCAACAGCTCCATTCAGGAAGTGTCGGCGTCGAATGACAATTTCAGTCTGACGGAGGATGGGGACGGTAAGTGTATCTTGATCTCGCCTTGGCGAGTTTTACCACCAGGTGTACAGAGAAGATTTGGCATGTACAGGATGAGTCGCCAGAATGAGGACACTTCTACTCCGGAGACACAAAGGATCTCAAAGAGACTTGTATATGTACAGTCATGGACACATCAGTTGCAACACTTTCTTTTTTATAGGTTTCAAAAAGCATTAATATTTTGCAAATGGGGACCACGATTGGTGTTATACTGTCTCTAGACTAAAGATAGTACATCGTGGTTCGCATTTGCAAAATATTAGTTATCTATAAAATAGATATTATGTATATTAAATATATTAGAAACCTATAAAAAAAATGTGTTGCAACCGATGTGTCCACGACTGTACATAAGCAGTCTGTTTCTGACGACGCATCCTGTACAGTATTTTATAAATATTACCATACACGACGCAGTACATACAGGATAATACAATAGTATTCTGTATTTAATATATATATGTTCTGCATGTAGAATACTTTGATTGTAGATGATTATGGAATTCTTCATTTTGCAGAAACGCCAAAGAACACTCCGGCGAAACACAGCTTCCAAAATGTTGACCTGATGTCACCGTCGCCGAATCGCGCGGAGATCTCGAGAAGATCCTCGGTGAGCAGCATCACCAGCGACGCATCCTCGTTGTTTCCGATGTACGAGAGTCCTCCGAATTTATATCATTTACAGGTTCGTCGCGCTAGAAATCGCCTATCGACGATTAATTGATCCTAACTCTCTCGCTGATAGTTTTTTTTTTTGCTTTTGCAGTCGGACATGGATCAGTCGGCTAGCGAAGTGGACGATAATATCAGTCCTCATCTCGACAGAGTTACGAAGGATCAGCTGTACTCTGCTTACCGAAAGGTGCAAACCAAGTATCACAAGTATCGCGGCAGGTATACGGATCTGGCTGCGCACTATCGCGAATTGGACCGAGTGAAGAGCAGACTGGAGTCCGTGTTGGTCGAGACGCAGGACAAGGTTCTAAGGAGGATAACCGACCTAAAGGAGCAATGTCAATTAGAGCAGCAGGCGAAGGCGCACTTGGAGGACGTGCTGAGGAACGACATAGAGGAGAAGGATCACATTATAAATACGTTAAATACAAAGATAAAATTGTTGCAAGCGAGCGGGCCGACGTTAGAGAATTCGGTGACGGAAGACGCTCAACCTAAGGAGATTTCTAAAGCGAATCTGATCGATCTGACGAACGAGCCGTCTAACGAGGAGAGTGACGCGCTGTCGGTAGAAAATGCTCAGTTAAAGGATAAGCTGAAGAAGCTGGAGAGCCTCGTTTTGAAGTACAAGGAATCCCTGAAGCGTAACAAGGAGAAATTCGTGGAGGTGATGAAGGAGAAGAACACTTTGGAGAACGATCACGAGGCGCTGAAGAATTCCACTGCCGAGAGGATAAGCGCGACGGAGGGTGAATTGAGCGAGGCGCGTGCCGAGATTGGGAGACTGACCGAACAAATAGACACTTTGCACAGACGCGAGGAGGAAGCGGCGATCTCGTTGGCCGAGAACAAGCTCTCCGTGCACAGGGAGCTCGAGGAGAAGGAGGAGCAGATCAAGCAGCTGCGAATCGACCTGAAGCACGTGACGGAAGATAAGGAGACTTCAAACGAGGCGGTGGCGAGATACAAGGCCGAGTTGAGTGAACTGAAGTCCCTGCGTGCTGATTCGAGTGTAGCCGCGGATAAAAGCGCGACGGCACACGACGCGCCGAAGGAGAAGGTCGAAGCAGCGAAATCTGCGCGACAAGCGAAACGTCGCCCCGAGAAAATCGATCACGGTGAGGGGACGGGAACGGAAGACGAGAACAGGCTGGACGAAGTGACGCTTCGTTTGCAGGAGAAGGAAGCCGAGTTGCAGGAAGTGCAGCATAAATTGGACGAGATAGAGAAGCAAAATGTGGAATACAGGGAAACGCTGCGGAGCGAACTGCTTGCTTGCAAGACCGCACATTCGGACCTGAAGCAGGAGTACGATGCGCACAGGATTGTCGCGGAGGAGAAACGGAAGGACGCCGACTCGACGATCGAGAAGCTCCAAGCGACGGTGCAGAGCGTCGACAAGGAACTGGAGAACATGAGGAGCGCGTTGATCGACAGGGATCAGGTGTGTGAAAATTATAATAAAAAGGTCCAACAGTACACGGGCCTGGTCGAAATGGCTAAGCATAAATTGACCGAGCAGGAAGCGGAGATAAAATCGCTGAATGACAAATTGCAGGAGCTCTCTGGGCTGCGAGAAGAGCTGGAGAACAAAAAGATGGAATTAAGCGCGATGCAAAGTGAATTGGAATTCTGCAGATCTACGGTCGACGACCTTAAGAACAAGATTCAGGCGGACAGTTCGGTTATAAATTTACTGAAGAAAGAGAGGAGCGATTTGATAAATCGTCTTATTTATTACAACGATTGTACGCAGCGTTTAAAGCAGGACTGCATGGACGTTAAAAGTGTCGTTACGGAGGAATTCTCAAGTCAGAAGGCCAAGTTATCGGACGTGAACGCGACCCTTGCCGTATCTTTTGCAAAGCTCGAAGAGGAGAACGCAACACTGCGATCCGAAGTGGATGAAATGCGTTCGAAGATAACCGATCTGGAGCAGCTTACGCTCAAAGAGGCAGAGTTGCAGTCGGAATTCGCGCAAGTTACGAATCGCAAACTCGCACTGGAAGCGGAACTGAGGGAGAGTAACGAACGATTGAGAGAGATGACGCTGAAGAGCGACCAGTACGACGAACTCAATACAACGAACAACAAATTGATCGCCGAGATCGATAATCTCAATTTTAAAATTCACGATCTGGAGGCGGCGTCGCGCGAGTTGACGCAGTCGCAGCGGGAAGTCGAGGCCCTGCGAGAACGGCTAAGGGCGTTGGAGAATCTTGAGTCTGCAAATCACGCGTTGTCCGTCGAGATCGACGATCTGAGGGAGAAGCATGCGCTAGCCAGTCGTGCCGTCAAGGAGGTGGATGAATTGAAAGTGAAGTTACGCGAGGCAACCGAAGTCATTAGGTCGTACAAGTCGGAGAGCAGCGATCACGACGCGCTGCGCGAGGAGCTGCGCGCCACGAGATCGGAGATCGCTCGCTTGAAGAGCGATCTGGCGGAGAAGGAGGGCGAGATAAAGACACGCGACGAGAAGCTGGCGAGCGAGGAGGAGCACGTCGTGCATTTAAAGGCCACTTGCGACAGTCACATACAGACGATCGAGGAACACGTGCGGAAGTATTTGAATTTGGAAGCGGAGTACCAAGCGACGAGGGAGAATCACGCGAAGGAAATTGCCGAGTTGATGGAGAACAACAAGGTGTTGCAGGAAACGGTGAACGTGAAGCTCGTGCAGTTGAAGAAGATGAAAACTATCAAGGAGCGGCAAGGTAAAACGATCGAGGAGGCGCGAGCCGAGCTTGACGAAGCGAAGTCTCGGCAGGCGGAATTGTCCAGCGTGTTGAAGACCACCGAGAAGCAGATGGAGTCGCTGAAGTTGGAAAATTCTCAGCTCGCGACGATCACCCTGGAGAACAAAGATCTGAAGGACAAGCACAACGATCTGCTGAGCCGTAATCAGAAGCTGCGCGAAGACGACGAGGATCTGAAGCGGAAAATCGCCGACTACGAGAAGGAGATCGAGGCACTGCGTGGAACGGTGAAGAGTTACGTGGAATCGTATAAGTCTCAGCTGAACAGTCAGAGCGAGGCGGCTGAACGTCTGAGCAATGAGCTAAGCGACGTTAACGCGCAGCTCGAACGTAAAGATGCGGAATTGAATTCGCTTAGCGAGCGATTGACGGCGAGCGAAAGAGAATCGCGAGGAATTAAAGAGAAACTCGACGAGCGGGACACCGAGCTGAAGGGTAAAATTTCCGAGTTGGACACAGCCGTGACAAACGGCAACCTCGTGAGAGAGGAGAACGAGCGGCTTTCCGCGGAGTTGAAGTCGCTGAGGGATGAAGTTGAAAGAATGAAAGATGTGGAGGGTAAGAATGCACAGCTGAAATCGGAGCTCGGCGATATGATCCGAAAGAATTCCGACGCCGAGGCGATACGTTCGGAGTACAACGTGCTGATCGCCGAGCGGAAAGCTCTGAAGGACAGAATTGCCGAGTTGGAGAGTGCGAACTCCAGCAGCACGGAGTTGCGGACTCATGTAAATAATTTACAGTCTAAGGTGTCCAGCTTGGAGGCTCTGCGGACGGAAAACTGTAGGCTGCAGTCGGAGATCGACGCTCTGCAGTCCGCGAAGGATTCGTCGTCGGAGGTGGGCGCCCTGAAGGATTCACTGACGGCGAAAGACGCGGAGATAAAATTATTGGAGGATAAGATATCCAACATGTCGCAAGAGATTGGGAATTTAAAACGGTTCTCCCTCGAAATCGACGAAAGGAGAAAGGGCGCGGACACGCTGAGAAACTCGCTCGCGCTGTCGGAAGAGAAGACCGCTGGCCTGCAGTCGGAGATCGATTCCCTCGTACGGACGAACGATGCGCTGCGAAAAGAATTGGAAACCATCCGCGAGAACGGAGACGCAAAATGCCTGCAGCTCGATAGCGACAAGTTGCGCGAGGAGAATCAGCGATTGGAGGCACAACTCGACGAAGCGTTGATTACGTTCCAAGCGAAAGAGACGCAGATGCAGTTGGCAAGCAACGAACTGAGATCGCAGACTAATCAGTTGAGGGAACAGCTGAAGACTAACGAGGAGGAACAAGGAATGAGGCTGAAGCAGCTGGTGAAAGAGTTCCAAGCTCAGTTGCACGACAAGGAAGAGGAGCTCCAAGCCGCGTTGGAGAAACGTTTCGGTGAGACGCTATTTTATTTGAAAATATGTATATTTTTTTTATATGTAATAAGACAAAAGAATTTTGATTAACGTTTTCCAATATATAATCAGTATCTAATTTTTACGTAGATCGTCAACACAACTTCGAGTCGAATATTGTGCAGCAGTATAAGGAACAATTGAAAGACTGTCAAATAGAGCTGACAGAGAAGTCCGAGCAGCTCGAGAGCCTCGCTCTGGAGAAGAAGGACGAGGTAGCGGAGAAGGGAAAGGATATTGAGCGCTTAGTAAAAACAATCGTGCAGATTAAAGAGGAGCACACTAATGAGATAAAAGAAATAGAGAAAAAGTGGAAGGCTATAGTGCAGCAGAGAATCGACAATCTGCAAGTTAAACACGACGATGAATTGAATGAACTAACAAAAGAATGGCAGAACGAAAGAAAGGTAATTTTGCGTAATCTAAAAAAGTATAATTTAATTTAGCGCTATATATTCTTTTAATTATTTTATTTGCTTAGATATATATATATATGTTTAAATGACAATTTATTCATATGCACGTGCGTATTATGTTTATTTTTTTTTTTAATTTAATTCAACTTTTTAATTTGCGTTCACGTATTTCGCATTATTTTCAGCCTGATGCACAGACTGACGCAGCTTCCGAGGTAAAGTTTTATTTCATTTATTTTTCTTTAACGCCTAAAGTCATTATCATATCATAGCTTTTTCTCTATGTATGCTTCTTTTACATAGCGCCTAGCGCATTGCATTGCTTAGATCCGGTTTTACAATTCATTAACTCGATTTAACCGAAGTTCAACTCGCCTTATTTTTTTTCTAATTTAAGAATTATGTCCATTTCTATCAATGTAGATTAACTTTAATCTCGGTTTAACTTAATTTTTGTCTTTTTCTAATTCTAAGAATTAGAAGAAGATAAAGAATAAATTCAACCGAGATTTAAAGTTAATCTACATTGGTAGAAATGGGCCTTAGAAAGGGATAAACAGTAAACCGAGTTTAAAGTTAATTTTATATTTGTGGAACCGGGCTTTAATGAGATAACTGACAATGAGTTCCGAGTTGAATTGAAATTTCATGGGAATTTCATTCACAGGAATTGGAGAGCACTTCGCGCGTGGCGATGGCCGCAATACAAACGAGCACCGGCTCGATTCACACCATGCAGCAGACCCTGACGTCTCAAAGGCGCGAAATCGCCGAGCTCAGGAAACTGGTGAACCTGCGGCACGATACACTGGAAGACTCGACGGAGATCGAGTACCTTAGGAATATTCTGTTCGAGTATATGATGGGAAGGGAGACGATGGTGCTCGCCAGAGTGATCGCCGCCGTCGTCAAGTTCGATCAAGAGCAAACCACGAAGATACTTAAGAAGGAGGAGGATAAGTTAACTCTGGTAAGCGAAGCCGCACACGAAGTAATCTCTCTACGTAACTTAGTATGTATGTATCTAGCATTCACGTTACGAATCTTTTTTTTTTTTTCAGTTTGGGTCGCTTGGTCTCACGTAGTCCGAGATGTACGACTTTTCTGTATAGAAGAATTCTATAGGCAATTGACGTGTTTCTCTGCCTGTGTATCCTAGGTTTCTACAGGTCGCACGCGCGAGTTGTACCTTCGGTTCTATACATATATATATATATATTGTATAATGAAGAAACAAGAATTTGTACAAACTAGCTACAATATGTAAAATTTGCAGATTTTTATAAATATTAATTTAACAGAATGTTATCGTATGTGAGAAGGCTTATATATAATATAGAAATATATAATGTACAAAATGTGTTCTTACCTGTGATTTTTGTCGCGTGAAAGACAACCATGTGCTGGGACACATGCGTTGAAGTATGTATCTTTGCGCGATGACAAACGCTTTTTACGTTAAGGACGTCGTAATGTTATAAGTATAATACTTACAATTAGTCTAGAGACTGTGCATATATATATATATAATGTAATTAATAACACATATTCCTAATGAATGCTGTTTTTCAAGTAGTTTATTACAGATATCGCATTTTATCAACAATCAGCTTAACTGATAACATCAGAAATATATATACAGCTTTTTCTTTTCTATACATTAAATGTCCGATCACGAGATACTTCATCACATAAACGTTCCATCCTATTTTTTACGCGTACAAAATGGTAGACCCATGCATTTATTTGTTAATTACATAAATAAAAAAATATGTTTCAAGTAGAAAACTGCGAGAGACTCTGGCATCGTTAAAAATTTGATTCAAGGATTTTTTCATTCAAGGATTTTGGATGGTGAAAAAAATGCTTATAAAATTCTAGATGTAAAGAAATCAACTTATTTCATACCTTCCAAATTTCGTAGATGCGAGTCGAAGAAATCCTTCCTGTGGGAGAGCGGCACGTGCTTCTGTCTCAGGAAGCTCTCTTCGTTCCCGTAAACGGTATATATACTTTTCCCTTCCGTCTCGAAGAGAGTCCTCAGAGTTTGGTTTCTGATTAACGTTTTCTCATAGAACTCTTGTCCGCCCTTGATGTAATCGGCCCCTAAGCGGCACAGGGCCTCGTCGTTCTCCCTGTCGAGACGATTGCTCCGAAAGTCCTTCACGCCGAACCACAGTATCGCACCGAATAGAGCGAAGACCGCGTAAAACATACGCCGCGCTAGCGCGTTGCTCTCGCGCAGCCTGACGAATCGGCGCGACATAACGCTGGAGAGGGTCCACAGGGTCGCGACGGTCAGCACCAGCGCGAGCGAATTGAAGTACGGCTCCTGCGCCTGGATGCGCAGAATTTCACGCGCTATCGCGAATCTCTCCGCGTTCTCGGAGAACGTCACCGCTTGCAGGAAGGCCCGCGCGTCCTGCCGCGTCCAGTCTATCGGCTCCTCCCTGATCTGCAGATTCTCGCGGAGCTCCTCCGTCGTGCTGGTGAAGTTGGCGGGAATCCCCAGTATCGCGCCGTACTTGGCGCCGAGCGTGCCGGCGTGGAGCAGATCGAAGCCGAACACGCTGAAGGGCTTTATAGCGCTCCTAACGTCGTCCGGCAGCTTCAAGTCGTCCATCACCCGCTGGATTCTCTGCTGGACTTCGGGGCCCAACGGCACCTCCTTGCCTAGTCTGCGCGTTCGGGGAAAGAGGATGTCAAGTCAACAGACTCGGAATGGGAATGCGAATCTTGAAAACATCCGCTACTCACTGGTATCTGGCCACTATGTATCTGTACTTCTCCAGGAGGATGGTGTGCGGCATGAGGACCGCACAGTATCCAACGGCGGTCGCGGTCACACCCAGAATCACGTTCCTGTACTTGAATGAAAATTTATTCATGCTCATCCTGCGATTCTGAAAATAAAGACGTGCACTTTTCCGTCATCGGTATCGCTAATTCTCTCCGACGACGACCTCGATCGACATTTGATTAACTTAATCATTGGCGATCAACCGGCAAAGTTGCCTGCGGCAAAACTTCTGATTCGTATTATGTCTCTGATTAGAACTTTCGGTGTCAGGCAATGAAAAATTAATTATATCACATTGATGAAATACTGCTGAAATACTATATTACTCGACAAGCTAATCGAAATTTGATCGAAGTCACTCGAACGTATAAAAGAACTCCAAAAAATCTATTATACTTCTCTCTTTCTTGTTTTGCTTCTCCTGATGATCCGGATGATCGTAAACCCTAACCTAACATAAATATAACCTAACATTCAACGTTGTTTACATGTGCCTGGTGCCATTAGTATTTAAACATGGCGGTGGTAGAGGAGGAGCAGAATTTCTTCGACCGGTTGGAATATGTATTTCCAATAATTAAGGGAAAGGTAAGTACAATATATGTTATACACTGAGTATTACAAATTTGCTTTTTCATCAATAAAATATATCTTTTACGGTATCGACGATGAATCACGGTATGTGAAATCGTAACCTCAAAAACATGAGTATACCAGAATGTAAATACAGCCCGAATTTGCTAATAAATGTACATTTGTTTAATGAATAAATGTACAAGAAAAAGTTTTATATAATTTTTATAAATTTATTACATTTTGCAATTGATTTTCTTTCTGTAATTCGTGAATTTATGAATTTTTTCATAGATTTTTATATTACTTTAACTAGACTTTATATTACATTGGCTATTACGATTCTGATTACGTGGATAATTTAAGTACTTAGATTTAGACAAATAGATTATTTCAGATAATTTTGATATTATATTCAGGAATTTGCATCTTTAATACATACTTGAAGTTTCAATGAATACGTGTCTTTTTTAAATTAGATTACAATATATATAACTAAAAAAAAACAGTTTGTGTAATATATTTCCATTATACTGATTGTGAGGTATGTAATCTTTCAGCGATTCATTTCTCTAATTCCTAATTCTCTAATTCTCTGCATGATAATCTTTCTTTTTTTAGATTCAAGAGGAGTGCACGGAGGAGGAATTTGCAAATTTAGTCGAGGTTCTGCAGTTCCTCAAGACGACGCAGTATATAATAGAGATCGTGATTCATAACATAGAACAATACATCCGTTGTCACGTGGCACCGTCGTTCTGGGAGAAGTTCGAGTACACGGAGGATGGCCAGCGGGGCTTTGAATTGTTCAAGTCCGCCGTTGACGGTCTGTACGCCAGTCTCACGGAGTTTCTGCCGATTCTAAAGAAGCTGGAGTACTTAAGACAGAACAGAAGCGAGACGTCTCAGCCGAGCGCCGAGGACGACATAGATGTAGAGACGCGATTCAAGCTCATCGTGAGAGCGACATTACTGAGCCAACTACCTCTGTGCCATGAATGTATCATAGAACACTTTTATAAAATCGCGTTCAACGTATTCTGCAATTCGGATAACACGTCGCAGGGTAAATCGCACAAATATTTATCTTTATTATTTGTGTCTGTTATTTGTCGGAAATATATGAAATAGGAAATGTACGTTTTAAAGCAGACGTATCGATCAGCGAGATCCAGTGTACAGGATGTGGTCAGGAAATGGAGAACTGCCGCTGCCAGATGATAGTTTACATGTTTCACGAGACGAACAGAAAATTAATCGAGCTGGAGCTGTTGGAAAGGCTTGTGGGAAACGTGCTCACATCGCTAATCCACATTCGTATCGAGAATCATGTAATTCAAACGTGCGATAAAACGTTCGACGTCTCGCAATTGATCTCGTTAGAAAATGTAAGTTAGCTCTCTTATATAACAGAACTATTGTACAATAATTTAAATTAATGATAAATAATTTAATTATACAATAATAACACCTTTATGGATCGTTATTGCATTTTTTTTTTTAGTGGCTCGAGACTGTCGTCATGAATTGGCTGATAAGAGTTTATTCCGGCGGTTTCTCGAAAACGGTGGCACTTAGCGACGACGTTCGCAACGCCATAAACAAGTTCAAGCAGAAATTGTCTCACTTCCTGTACGAAACGTACACTAACATAAGAATCGATCATCTCTTTAATATAATAATAGGTACATTTAGTTCATATATCTAGAAAGATTTATTACGATTCATATTTGCAATTTATATACCATTACATATTACTTTTTTTTTCTCTAGAATATCCCGAGTCGCAGCCCGCGGTGGATGATCTCCGAGTCTGTTTAGAAAGGACCGATAAACGAAACGTTCTGGTTAAAAATCTGCAGGAGGCGATTAAAACGAGGCTCCTGCACGCCGGTGTGAATACCCCGGATATAGTAACCGCTTATATCGCCGCGATCAAAGCGCTCAAGCACCTCGACCCAACCGGGGTTCTTCTAGAAGCCGTAACGGAGCCTATCAAGTGAGATCCCTTGTTTTGTCGCATTAAAATTGCGATCCATAATCCGAATTTAATATGGCATACTAGGAAGTTCAGTTTTTTTTTTTATCAAGTTCGATTTATTCTACAGGTGCTACTTGAGGAGTAGAGAGGACACCGTACGTTCCGTCGTTAATAGCCTGCTTGATGATTCATCCAGCGAGTTAGCCGATGAATTGGAGAAAGGCGAGTGTCTGCAGCTGGACGACGGCTCGGCGGACGATGATACTGAAGATTGGGAGAAATGGATGCCGGATCCGGTCGATGCTGATCCCGGTAAACCGCAAAATTTCCATCTATGATTGGCTTCGAGCGCGAAAAAAATCCGTGCTCTTTTAAATTGCATTTATCACTGTAATCCTATATTTCTGAGCTAGATTTAAAAATTTATATATTTCTCCAAATTAAGATCTTTTAGTCGAAATTGAATCACAAACAATACTTGCAACATTTGTATGGTCAACCGAAATATTTAAGATTTTTTTAATGAATTCTTTTTTCAATAAAAATTTAAAATTATTCTTCCAGCTAAATCGACACAGCGCAAAGTGTCCGACATCATCTCCACGCTGGTGAACGTTTACGGCAGCCAAGACTTATTCGTCAACGAGTATCGCACATTGCTGGCGGACAGACTGCTCTCGCAATTCAATTATCATACCGCACGCGAGTTACGTCATTTGGAGTTGTTGAAGAGACGATTCGGGGAGAACCAATTGCATTACTGCGAAGTTATGCTGAAGGATGTTTACGATTCGAAGAGGATAGATGGTAACATTCACTCCGATACCAGTTACAACTTGCAGAGGGAACTCTTCCCCACCTCCGCGCTCATTTTATCGGCGCAATTCTGGCCGCCGTTCAAGGAAGACTGGAAATTGAAACTGCCGAGCATCGTGCAGAATCAATTGAACAAATACGTCAAGGCGTTCGAGGCGTTGAAGGGAAACAGAACGCTCTGTTGGAAGCCTCACTTGGGAAACGTGAGCCTGGAAATCGAATTGAAGGACAGAAAGCTCGATATAAACGTCACGCCGGTGCACGCGACCATTATTTTGCACTTCCAGGATAAAAGTGAGATCAACGCGTTGATTTGAATCGAGTCGAAAGTATAGCGAAACGATCGTTTTTTTTTAAATTGAATTCAATTTGCAGATGAGTGGACTTTGCAAGATCTGGCGGAGGTGATGCACGCACCGGCGACCGTTCTGCGACGCAAGATGGCATTCTGGGTGTCGCAAGGCCTGCTGAAGGAGACTTCCACCGACGTGTTTGTTCTGCAGGAGGAGAGTATATCTAAGAACCGTTTGTCGGCGGACATTGTGGAGGAGGAGGAGGCTGAGAGCGCAATGGCCTCGGCGAGCGATCAGAGGGAGGAGGAGCTGCAGGTGTTCTGGTCGTACATCGTCGGGATGTTGACGAATCTGGACTCACTGCCGATAGAGAGGATTCATCAGATGTTGAAAATGTTCGCGTCGCAAGGACCGGGCGCCGTGGAGTGCGGTTTACCGGAACTGAGGCAGTTTCTGGATAGAAAAGTCAGGGAACATCAACTGTTGCTCTCCGGTAGTTTCTATCGATTACCGAAGTCGTAAAGGAATAAAGAGATTCTCCATGTTACTTGTAACTGATTGTAACAGTAAGAAAATTATTTATGATATTATATTAAATGATATTTTTTGTACATAGGATATATCGCTTTCAACAGAGAAATAAAGCTAATGTAAATATTCTGCGTGAAATGTCCATTTACTTTTTGATAGCTTATTAAAATATGCATATATACATCGATAAAACGGAAACTTGTACTTATCATTTCGAGTGTCAAGGAAGTGTCGAGTATTGAAAAAATATTTTTATTACCGTTCATCATAGTATTTATACATGTTTGTATAAACTATTTTATTTGCACTTTTCATTGTAAATTGTAAATTTTCTTCCATAAGTAGCGTACAGTATACTATGATTCGTAATCAGATCTTTCCGAGATTTCAGAAAACAGAATTGCTTTTCATTGTCACTTACACATTAATATTGCCACATATCCTGCACATATATCAACATTAAAATAAAATATGAAACTAAAAAATTATCATATACAATAAATTTCGGCAAAAAAACTATATAACTATATAGAATAATAAATGTAAATTCGCATGCCGTAAGATCTAACAAGATTGCTTGCACATATATAATTTCTTATGTAACTTATCTGTATACATTTATAAATACGATAACAGGGTGTAAATAAATCACGCCGGCGTTTACTTCTGCGATGATGATAATAATAATAATAATAATAATAATAATAATCTCAAAGAATTAAGAAATAATGAAAAAAAGATCGGACGTTTATGTAATCGATAACCGCAACGCTGCGATAACGTTATACGAACTGTATAAACTATCATATTCTTTCTGAAACAACGCAAATATTAAAATTGATTCTCTTTGCAAAATTATAACAAGAGTCAATCAACATATTCGCCGGTTGGAAAACGCAGAAGTAAAATTACAGCGGTACTTATTCACACCGTCCGGATATTCAACTGAGTGTCAGTGCATATGTATAATACATTATGTGTATACATGTGTAATAATTTACGTTCTCACGCGCGTTATATGTATTAGACAGCATATACATAAAGAGTATACATATCTGTTCTGTGTATAATCACGCTCGCGAATGCGCGTAATATAATTCGTAAATTGTAAGATCGCACTTAATGGAGGACAATGATATCCAAAATATTTCATAAAATCAATTATTTACGTACAATAATAAAATATATATATATATATATATATATATATGTATATATACATATATATATCGGATATATTTGTTATTTTTTTCTTTACGTTGAGAACTTAAGTAGATTTCAGATCACTCTTAAATGTGTGCGTGTATACTTTTTTTTTTCCAACGCTTATATATACACGAAGGACCGAGCTATCGGCTGCTACTACATCTAGGAGGGACTCCTCGGACAAAAAGTTCAAAAATATCTGTCGAAAGAACGAGTATAACATTTGACACATAACTGACTATACAGAAGTTATATAACGCGTGCAACTTGATATTCGTTTCTTAATTGTTACATGTACAATATGGCAGACCTAAAAAGTGGTGCAACTCTCTAATATAATGATAAAGTCGATATTAAGTAAGTCACTCTCTCACGCAAACACTCTTTGCATGTATGTAGACAGAGATTACATACGTTTTTTTTTTGTTTATATTCATAATGATTAATAATATCTCGCGAGTAAATTCCGCGGCGCAGAAAATTATAACAATATAGGTACAATACCGATACCTCCATTGTTTCTTGTCTTCGTCGTTTTGCCCGATGATACTGACAACGATTTTATATATATTTATGCAAATGTATATACGTATATCTACTTGATAATCCTGCGATTTTAATTCAGTAAGTTTCTTTTTTCGCAAAGTTAAAATCAACAATTTTATTCAACGAACCTTGGCAACGTATCTTGGATGACTTTTCTCTCATCAACGTATTGCACATTGACGTCCTAGAATATTCTCTCTGCGAATAACACTTCTCTTAATACTTTCAGCTGAAACAATATATACATGTAGCTCTCATGTGCATCCGCATGTACGGCGCATACCTCTTTAAAGCCTTATCTTCGGGATATTCGTGAATCTAGCTACGGATGTGTGTGTGTGTGTGTACCTAACAGCCCTTCTCGCAACGTAACGAGAAAGACTGTTGGATAGAGCAATCTAATCGGCGTTGTTCTAGCCTTCTCTTTCCAGGGATACAACATTATCGCGAGAAAGTTAAATTTTGATTGCACAGTTCTAAAAACGCTACTACGTAGAGCCTATCGATAACAAAGCTTTATCTAGAACGGTAACGCGGCTACACCGCACTACGTTAATATTACATAAGGCACATTTATGCGAGAGAGTTGTACAGAATTTTGACAGTTTCTCCGACGTGAGAGGTGTGTCGCACGAGAAAAAAAAGGAAGAAGATGCTCAATTGGCATCAATCGCGAACATTTCCGACGAGGTTTCTCGAAAAGCTCGCTTCACGAATATATTCGCGAATTTTCTTCTCATTTGCTTGATTTTTTTTCGCGCGACACCTTCCTTCAGCAGTTAGCTCTAAAAATGCGCGTAAATATATCATTGCGTTAAGTTATTATTGTTAACGTTGTCACATTCTCGCGCTGCCACCTCCAGAGACGGAGAGGTGCCAGCGTAGTCGTAAGTACTGGGAAAAACGCGAACAACATTTTCATCGCTGCCGCGAGAAGAGAGAGAAAATAAAATACTTTGGAGACACATCGCGCGCGTGCTACAACGAAATCCCCCTCCCCACGGGGGGAGTAAAAATATCCGATAAACTAACGGTATTATAAAACTACTACTACTACTACTACCGCTAACGTTGTGTGCACTGAATTTCGAATTGCGCATATCCGACACGCGACCTAAAACGAGTCCGGAATAGTAGTCCTGCGTTTCTTTTCTTTTTCTCGCAAAAAGGCGTGCGGGGGGAAAATTCTATATGAAATATATAATATATATTTACGTATAAATATATAATATATAAAATGTATATAGCGTCCCAAATCTCTATATATTATGCTAATGCACCTCGCAACGCTACCGTTTCTTTTGTTTTTTTTTTCTGCGAGGCGAGACGATTTATTCGTGCCGTCGACGGCACGCGAAGTGGCTCGGATTCCAAAACTCGGCGAATCGACTTCGTCGTTCGCCGGGACGCGCGAGAGAAACTAAACGTTTCCGTTAACATTAAGAGGAGACAGGATGATGGATAAGCTTGACGAACGGGGCTGGTGACGCGGACGGACGGCGAAGGTGGTCGGCTGGTTGGTGAACCGATCGAACGCGGGATGCTGTTCCAGAGTCCAGGTGTTAGCACGGGGCGAGTGGATATCCATTGTTAGCACTCCAAGCCTACAGGCCACGGGCAACCGGGGTTAACAAGAAAGAAAAGAAAAACAGTTTGTTAGTAATCTGATTATGACTGACCGACGTTAACATTAAGTATCTAGTAGCTCGCCAGCTGAGAGAAATATAAGTTAGTGGTGAAAAGCAACGCTTCCGTTTCTCGTGCGCGCGTCTTATAACATGATAATAAAATCCGTTAAATTGATATTAAGTTACATAAGTTCCATAATGAATGCGTTAGAGTGTTCGATTCTCCTCGCTCGCGGCTTACGAGAGCGGACTGTTGTCTTCTAATGATCGCTTCACCGAGATCGCGCGCGATTATAAGATCGATCGAACCGGGAAGATTCGACGACGACGAAGCATTGCTTTGCACCGGTTACTTGTAATATTATTAGTGTGAAGCATTCGACTTGTACGCGTCATGACAAGACAATCATTCCAACGGAATTCACGCGAAAGAACGAACGTATCGGTACGTTCGTATCGAGAATCAAAAGCCCCGGCATTAACTTTTCGTTATCACACGAATGTCCATGACAATTAAACCCGTTTGTTTCTGCTCAAGCGATAACGGCTCGTGATATTCTCCCCGCCGCGCGTAAAAGTCGTACAAATCGATGGATTACACATCGCTGTAATAACTCGCGTCAGGCTGAATGCGTCAGTGAACGAGGGCACGATACTCTCTGTCGGTTCCTAATTACACGCTCCTCCAGCGAGCGCATTTATTGCAACCAGCAATCGTCTGGAGATCCTCTATCGCTCCACTTTTGTCGTTAACTTTAACTGGCATACGTTCGAAATTGATAACGATCGAAAATCTCGATCTTCAATTAATAAAATAAATACACGTTGCTGCATTCGCGCACGAAAAATTTAATCGATTAACCCATGGTTCACTGATGCGTCCACCCCGCGGCGGTCATAAAAAGAACGTATAGCTGCCTGTATGTGTCAGATATCAGCCAAACAAAAAAAAAAAAAGAAAAAGAAACGATCAAATGGAAAGAATCGATGATCGATCAGTATCTGTTAATCGCTACCGTTACACACGTATGTGGATTGCGTTATTTCCGAACATTATAGCAATTTTTTTTCAGACAGGCAGCCTGGGTGTGCACCTGCCACCACATTAGCACCGGTAAAATGAGAAAGATTACATAAACGAAATTCCGATTACATAGTTACGGTGGTATTATTTGTACCGATCACTATTGATCTTTAGTGATTAATGTCCCATCAGCAAGCAGGTGTCAGAGGCTCATGAGTGTTGCATGTGCCATACAGGACAAATATCTGTAGTACAATTCCAGGCATTCACTTTTTTTTTAAAGAGAAGCGTATTATTATTAATAGACGCCATTAAACAGACCTGTTTATACAGTATATATATATAAAATAACGTGAATTGTGTGGGTCGAGTGATAAATGGAGATTCGACGAAAACTCGCACGTCAAGAGAAGAATAAAGTGTGGCAAAGCAAAATCTTTAATTTTTAAACGTTTAAAATAAGCCAATCTATATCACAACTCTAATGCATGTGTCTTAATAAATAACATTTTGAAATCTTTCAATAATTCACACGGATCGACTGACGACAATGGCAATCAATTGATATATTAATGAAATAAATAAATGATGATAGATACTAAATACAGAAAATAGTACTTTGATCATTTTCAAAGTCACATTTTTGTCAAAGTAAAACTAAAACTTGTGATATCACATTATTTAAAAAATATCTTATCGAGATAAAGCAACATTGAATTAACTTCAAAAAAATTTTGTGTTTTTAATTCATAAGAAATTAAGTAAAATCAAATTAAACGAGTTTTATCTCAACTGCTATTTGCCCGTGACTATTAATTGAAGATAGTTTCATCGTAGAACCTTCCAATATCGATTAATTCGAAACTTGTGGAATATTCTTTATGTAAATATGAATGTGTGTGTTGTATATACTGTGCGAATTCATTGCACTCACGTGAATAACTTCTCTGAATAAAGCAAAACTGATTCCTTCAAATAAAAATAAATATCACGATCACACTAAATTTGCAATTTGCTACGTTTCGGGTAAAAAGCAATGTAACACCGTATAATTATTAAATCAAAATTTTTATAAATGATTTGTGTCGTCTAGAACATTCTAAAAATTGTACAAAATTAAATTTTTTAAAATCTACAACTTCTAACTTCTAATGATTTGTAAAAGGGATGTAAGACGTGCTGAGACTCGAACAAAAGAAAGATTATTCCCACAAACGTATCTAATTCAATTACGATGTATATGCACTCTGTGTATGTATTTATGTGTACACGACAATGTGTGCGCATATACGAATTGGCACGAAAACAACTCGTCACATGAAAGGAATGTTCTACACAAAAATTGCAATATAAGCAGTTTTATCCAAGACAAACGTTTTGTTTGAAGAATAATTCTTGTGCACCGCATATTTGCACAACTCAATTTTTTTATGCGTGTACTTATGTGTATTTAAGTGTGTGTGTGTGTTTGTGTGTGTAGCATCGTTGTTAGTTTTTTTATAAATAAAGATGGTGCAGTTGTGCGTCCTATGTAATGGATGAAATTGCGTCTATGATAAGGAATGTCAATTATGTATAAAAAAAAAATACTTGTTAGTGAGATAAAATATGTAAAAAGGACGGGAGAGATGCCATCTTCTCCGGCAGCATTGTCCACTTTCGCGATTTACTTCACTTCTCTTTAAACTCGATTACAGTTAATCGCGAAAAGAATGCAGAGATCAAGGCAATCATTTTTTTAGCGACTCGTTAACACGATAAGGACGAGATAAAAAAAAGCAAAACAGGAAGCACAAAAAAGAATTAATGAATTTCGATGAAAGATAAATGAACTTTTATTCGCGTCTGATCTTCCACGAGATTAAATTGAGATCCGCTGCAACAGTGACAATTTATCGCGATTCAGATGTGAGACAGACCGGATCTCGACGCGTTGCGTAAATACCTTCGCATCGTACCGCGTTACCACCCCTTGATTTCTCACTCGCGCAACGGAAATATGAATTCCTTGGGAGCAGGCGGTCTATTAATGTGCCGGACAACGGATTTCTGGATTGACGCCCTGTAGTCCACGCGCGGGGGAAGTCTTTTGTAACAAAGCGATTATAAATAAAATTGTCGAAGCCTTGAGAGAGGTTTTCGCGGGATTTCTCGACAGTATATCGTTCTGGAGTTTTTTTTTTTGCTAATCGCGCGTTATTGACCGAGAGACAATACCCGCGTCTTTCAAGCAGACGAGCTTCCGTTCCGCAAACACGCGTACAATACGCCTCGATCTCGTAAACGAATTTATATATGTATAGCGAGGGAAGGAAGGACCGATAAAAAAAAAAGAAAGCTAGCAAAGAATAATACACGAGGAATAATTGTCCGGATATTCGCGCGACGAACGTAATCAAGCGACCAAGTATTATAAGTTCTAGTGGGTATTCACGTACGCGACCCTCGAGATGCAGCGAGCTGTGTTTTACAATTTTCCTCTCGGCCGCGAATCTAATTATAGATTCGGCCTGACGCAAGGTGTTGTTCGCGCGCTCTATTTTCACCCGAGCGAATAATCCACCGTCGCGGTACAAAGCTTGTAACGTCGGGTAACCCAAGATGCAAGACCCACGGAGAAGGTGCGCATCCACGTTGCGTTCGCGACCCCTACATGTCGCGGGTATTACTTGACGGAGCTAATCGGAGTTCGATCGAAGCCATCCTAAGGCTCTCCCCGGATGTATTCGGAGTCCGTCCGAAACGTTTTCGCGTTTCAAAAAGGTTCAATCGATTTTTTTCCACGTTTGTATTGTCCGAACATTCCGATTCTTCTTTTACGCGCAAATAAATTTTACAGATGTGACAAAAGGAAAAAGATTATCGCGAGTTGCGTCGCTTCTTCGGACGAGAGGCAGCGAGAGCGTATGTAAGTCGGCTCGAAAGATCACGGCACGGCGCGGCGCGGAACGGAGCTCGCGTTTGATTTCGTTGCACGATTCGTTCTGTACGTTAGATCGCATGAAAATGCCAGACGCGCTTTCGACATTCCGGACGCTTAGCACCCGATTCCTGTGGCGGCGGCGGCCCTAAGCCGAGAAACGAGTCTCTCTCGCTCTCTTTCCCTCCAACCCACAATCCGCCCATGCGTGATTTCTCTCTCTTTCTCTCTCACTCTTCGAATACCTCTCCCTTTCTTTCCCGTTACCTCGACTCGCGTACTATTATGGCTAATGAAAGTTACGCGGCTTTCCAACGTTTGGAATGGTCCGGGGGAAGGTGTGCGACCTGTATCCCTCTTTCTCTTTCTTTTTTCTCCTTTTTTGATATAGGTAGGGGGCTATACATGTATATTGCGACATTAATCAATTCTTCCGTCACGGTCACCGGAAATCTATCTGCATATGTATACGTGTGTAAACGAGAAGTGCTACTTCAACCGATGAGACACAACCGATGTCGATCGGTGCGGCGTCAGGTACACAGGACGAGACGCGCGCGCACACATATCAGGCGTTTGCTGCTGTCCGCTCTCGCGGGGGCTCCAGAGCCCGAGTGAAAGCTTCCCGAGCAACAGCACGCTCGTGCAGGAGGAGACACGTGTGAAAGGCCCGTATGTTTTCGCCGCGGCTTCAGCACGAGCCAAAACCGAGGCGCGCGTGTTGTGCTGCGCGGGTCTCGTCATACATAAAAAGCTACATATATATGTGTATATATATATATATATATATATATATATATATATGTATATATATATATCTCTAGTCGGAATGGTCTGTCAATGAGTACTCTATTAGATGAACTCTCGCAATTATTTAAATATAGACAACTTTATCGTTAGGTCTATCATAAGTACGCAATAATAAAAGTTATCAAAAAGTTAAGTGTAAACCAAAGGCGTTCGCCAAAACGGAAGTAGGTCAGATTGATACAAACTCATCACATCTGTCAAATGGAAAGCAAGACAAACTCTCTCTAACAAATTCGAAACGACTGCCATGGGCTACAGTTTCTTCCTTTTCTAGAATGAGATTATTCAATTCCCCTTCCAAAGAAAAGAAATTCTCTAATTTCTTTTCAAATGCAGAGGCAAAAAAGCTTCTTGTATCAATCTAGTTTTAGCGACCGCCGTCGTTATCTTCCGATTTTCAGAGGGTAAGTCACGTAAGAGGTCTCGACCATTCCGACGTCGAGATTGCAAGGAAGATGAAGAAGACGTTGGAGGAATAAAAAAAGATAAAAAATAAGAGGACAAAAGAGAGAACTTAATTGATTGCCTGTGCAGACACTAACCTTTCCGCGGTGGCGCGGGAACAGTGCTCTGTTTCTCTCTCTCTTTTTCGCTCTTTCTCGCTTTCTCTCTCTCTCTCTCGCTTTCTTTTTCTCTCTCTTTCTCTCTCTCTCTCTCTCGCTCTCTCTGTGTACTCGCACCGTCTCTGTGTGTTCACGAGAGAGCGCCGGCCCTTTGATAAGGGTGCTCGCGGATCTGACCCAGGTGCCTACGCTGCTTGGCGGCGGCCGCCGCTGCGCCTATCGCCAACATACACACAGCATGGTCAGTATGGTCAGTATGAACCGTCACTTCCGGCGCACGATCACTTTTCGCCGCGCGAACCCGCAAGGGATCCGCGCCCGTCCGCCCGTCTTGGCCCGCTAAAAAAAAATCTAGAATCCTGCCGCTATTATCAGTGCAAAAAAAAAACGACACACATCGGGGAAGGAGAGACCCGTGCTACAGAAAATTTTTCTCCTGACAGTACCGGAGCACAGAGATTAAATATGGATTTTATTAATTCACGCTACTAATTTATGATACACTTGCGAGAGGAGAAAAAAAAATCCCTTCTTTTTCTTTCTCTCTGTGCACGGGTCCCCCGGCGACGACGCCGCTACAACGCACCAACGAGATGGGAGCGGGTTGCCTCGACTCCGCCGAAAAAGCGGAAGAAGCCACCCCCCCGCCTTCATCCGTAAGCGATCGGTTCGTGGCGACGTCGTCGGATTAATGCTGATCGTTGCCTCCAGCCTACGACCGAGCGCGCGAGCTCATCACGATCGTCGACGCGATCGCGGTCCCTCCGGGGCTCCAAACGCGGAGTACGCGGAAGCTAATTAAATGCCTGAAATACACGCGCGAAAATACTGCGGATATGTTAGAAATACTGCGGAAATACGGTAACGCGCGAACACCCCCCGATGCTCTCTATTTACTCTCGGCTCGAGCATCGTGAGCGTGGAATATGCGGAGACACGTCGCTGCTCTAGATTCAATATCAGAGACGATTGCCGCTCGACATTGAATATAACACCGAGATATCTCCGAGTAACGAGACTTGGAGGTACTGAGTTCAAGCTTCATTTTCCTGCCGAAGACGTATAACTTCAAAGATACGTAGTCTAATTTCGTTTCGTCCAGAATCGATCCAGACGTCGATTTCGCGTCGTTTATGAATATATTCATTCGCGTGCAGAGTACCTCGGGATCACCTTACTCAAAGATCGTCTCGATAGAGAGCAGCGATTCGCGTGACGATCTCGCGACACGCGACCGCGTCTTCGCGTGCTCGTCCCGATCTCACGTGGGCTCGCGCTCTCGGTCGTAGTCTTTAGGCCTGTAGCGGGGCAAAGCAGCTCTTGCCTACCAGAACACTCTGTAAGAATACTGTAAAATCGTCAGTGAAATCGTGCGTCCCTGAAACTTCATGTTAAAAAACAACAATCTCTGTCTGCCCACGGAAGGCGAGACGCGGCTCCGTCGGAGAGACACACATACTTACTTACTTATTACCTATTTAAAACGAGTCTACCATATATATATATATAGATATGACACCTTCCTTTTCGCTTGTATCGACGCTCGTATCTAGGTACATCGGAGAGATTTTTGCGCGTGCGTGTGTATATATATGTATATGTATAATATATATAAAATTCATTAAATATTTATAGACTTGAGAAAAGCTATCATTGACACCGGGGCTGTAAACCCGCTCGCTCTTTTCACGCGCGCGGCTCAATCGTCGCGCATCTTTTGATTTTTGTCAGTGAAATCAGGTAAGTCTTTGTCATGTAAGCTAAAAAAATGTATCCAACCATTCTACTCGTTCCTAACAACAATGAGTATTGGGATTAACATCTACCCGTTGCTTCGGCCCTCAACCTCGTATAAATATATCTATGTAAACGGCTAAATCTTTATAAAAATAAAATTAAATAAACGTATAAAATAATATATATAATATATATATACGTACGATAATGATATATATGTGTATATGTATACATATATATTTTTTACGATTTGCATATTTAAATATTTAAATATTTAACTTAAAGACTATGCCATCAAAAAGAGTATTGCGTGTTTATAAAATAATCTGTATAAATATACGTGCGCTAAAATCATCGTTCGATTCTTCTTTGTTTGCTTTTTTACAAAAAGGGGCGGGGGGGTGTGAACGCGCGATAAGAAAACAAAAAAAGGGGGGAGGGGAGGTACTTTTTCAACGCATAGTCTTATCCGTATCGTCTGGATTCGCTACAAGTAAACGCTAGAACCATCAGTCCTCAAAATAATTGTTTGGTCCCTGGGTAATAATCTCCCTCCACCTATATACTGCCTGCCTAAAAGAAGAGAATCCTACGTACATTACATTATAAGGCTACCTATCACCAGCCATCGTATGGCGTGTCGCGCGATAGATCCAATTTGTGTTTATTAACCGATGAGTCCTCGCTAAATTGCTCGCTAATCCGATTGCTATATCGTGCGATCGACGGCTCGATCACCTCGACCGATTCGATTTCAAGCTGTGAAAACTCGGCGATTATACGTCCTCCTCTCGCGCGAGGAGAGAAGGAAGGGAAAAAAATAAAAGGTAAAGCTATACGCTGCCTCGGAAGTCTCACAATCGAGTACTCTTCTTATTTTCCGGGGGGTTTTTTTGTTCTTCTCTTCAGATGACTATCGCTGGACGATTCGCGCGTAATTACTTCGCTATAGTCGTCAAAGAGTTACGTAATTAGAGGTACGAGGTTTTCATCCGGATAAGGCGCGCGGAAGCGAGAGAGAAGACGAAAGGGAAAATGTGAGTGTGAGACGTGGATTGTGTGTCGCAGGAGAGAGAGGCGGACGGATCGAGTTATTAGTTGTTTAGTCAGCGTGTTAGGTCAACCCGAGGGATTTCGATTGGGATTCTAGTGGTACTTCGTAGTTGCGATCGACCGTTAAAAGTGTAATTTAAGTCAGGCGTGATAAAGAATGCGTTTGCGAGATTAAAAACAGAAAAAAAGAAAATAAAGAAAATAAAAAGAAGAACGCGGACTAAAGTTCGATTAATGTACCGTCACCACCCTGTCGATAGACTGCTGATTAAAATTGATTATTCTCTTTAGCAAGGAAATGAAACGTCCATGACGACGTTACACGTTCCTTGCCATCAAAGCTACCAAATCGAACTCTAAGACAAGCTTTGAGGAAAACAAATCTATTATGTATTATATGTAAATCTATTTAATATTATGCACAACACATTAATATCTTCTACTTCAATAAATATATAATATATATATCCTCTGAAATCTATATATATATATATACCTACGCGCGTACGTGCGTACATACGTACATACATCTGTAAAAATAGCTACAACAAGAATGGCCTTTGATTACTGCATTGAGTAATGCGCGACAGCGCGTCGTTATTACGGATCTCTCATCGATCGTAAGAAAGAAAAACACCTCCAACGTGAGATATACGCGCATGTACATGTACATATATAAAGGGTGTCCTATGCATTAAAAGACGCGCGAATGCGCGAGCATTCACCGGGTAACTGGATGCCTTTGTATCGGGGAGGGAAGAAAGACGCGTCCGATCTTCCGTGTGACGAGGAACACGCGCGGTTCGGGAGTATCGCACTCCCGGACGTACATACAGTCTCGTCGGGTTCGCGGCTTTTAAACCCGGCCCTCCCGGGGGGATCGAACGTCCGCGTGCGTCAGTGGAGTCGGTAGACTCGTACCACTCTCGACGGGAAGTACTTTGGATACTTGGTGGAGGAGGACTGGACGGGATTATTTCTCACGTAACCGAAATATCTCGACGTGTTTCTCTTTTTCTCCTTTCTTTTCTCGAAGACGAGACTCTGCGGGGGTTTGTCTCTGGCTAATATATAACCTAACTGGCTGCAGATTCGCCGTAATTCGACGCGAGTCTCCCCGCGATGAACTTCCACGATCTCCTTGGCGACCGCACGTCTACGTCGCACGGTGCGAGATTTGCCCGATCTGTCAGAAAACGAAGGTCCTTCGAAAGATGGAAGTATCGGTCTCAAATTCAAATTGTATAATTTCAAGCAATGTATAATATACCACTAAAAAAATCAATGTAAAATCCAACAAAAATAATTTAGTTTTCTGTTAAATTTCACATATTATTAGTTTCGAAAGTATATTTCTCGCACGTGGCAAGAGATGTATTTTTGTTTTCTTTTTTCTGTACATGTGAGTTTAAAAAACTCTTTTAGATTAATCTACTTCAAGAATAATACGTAAAAAGAACCTCAAGAGAGAAGGAAACATGGGAAATCTCAATTCGACCGAGTAGAATATTTTTATCCCGCTTTATCGAGCAAAAATTGCACCGTGCAGTTACCCTAAAGGCGGCTCGAGGAGAAAGATGCATTCCAGACGGCGAAACACGTGGCTGCTGGTGAACGGCGCGATATCGGTAAAAAAAAAAGAAAGAAAGAAAGAAAAGCTTTCGGACTAGTATAGCTACATCCACACGCGATACAGCACACATGACGAGTACGTATATACGAGTACGCGTCTCTGCCCCGTTTCCTCCTATATACCTAACACCTAATACCGTTTCCTGATAGAATCCCGCCGAAGCACACGGCCTAAAGCCGCGATTTCTGCCCGAGTTCCTGCCACTTCTTCTTCTCTATCGCTATTGATAACCCTGAATCTTCGTGACACAATTATTTCGAAGGCGGTGCATATACATTACACGCTAAGGCTTTCACGTAATTATAAAATAATCTGAACTGAAAACGCGACTAGTAAATGACTGATTTCGGTTGTGTTTCTATAACCCTAATCTATCCTCGCAGAAAGTACGCTAACCGCTAAACGGCGATGATGGCGATGATGATGATGATGATGATGATGATAATGACGGTGATGACGATCGGGACGACGAGGACGACGACCGACGATGATAACGGAGATAATGACGCGACGGTAAAAGGCGATAACTATGACGATGCGACGTGGATAATAATAATTAACGGCTATCAGGAGCGATTAGGCTCGTAATTAACAATTATCGTCTTACAAATTTACGTGATGGAACACGTACTACGTGTCGACTGGTGACGCTCCCTGCTGTGTCCGTGTCCTTCGCGTTTCGCGTAATTCAACGCTTTAACGTTGTTTTCAACTTCGTTTCATTCTCCTGTGACAATTTCCGAATGTCATGTAACGTATAAAAATTTGCACCGATACTGGGATTAGACGGGCAACCTTTTATAGCAACTTGCTTCAACAAAATATTTTTATGTACGGTATAATCAACTTTCCAAAAGGATTTCTTCCTGCTAATTGTTCGCTGCTCGTCTAATCCTTAAGAGATTCACAGCACAGGGAAAAGAAATACTATTGTCAACGAAAAGACAGAGAGAGTCACCAATCGTCAGAGACACATGCCGCATGCGATATAATAATAATAATAATAATATTAACCAAAAATAATAAAAACGCACGGCTTCGTCCCCTCCGTCGCGCGCGCATCTCTCTGTTGAAAAATTAAAAAAAAAAAACATTTCCGCGTATAAAAAGCCCCGTTTTTCGTGTCATAATATAAAAAGGAGAGACGTTCGGTCGTCCTCCGTTTCTCTCGTGCCGCGGGTGGTGAAGGGGTCGGGGGGACACGGCAACGGGAGGCGATCAACGAGCAAACAACCCACCAGAATGATCAGCAGTGGCGTACTCGGTGAGCAACGGCGAGGCGGCCAGGGCGGCGTAGTTGGCGTAGTCCGCGTACGGCGTGTAGATGAGTCCGTGGGGATCGCCGGCTGACAGAAGCGAGCCGGGCGGTCCGGAGCCGTTCAGCAGGGACGCGGCGGTCGTCGGCACCGATATCCGCGGCGACAGGATCAGGGGCGCGCCCAAGGGCGCGCTCGGAGTCCGCATCGGCGTCGCCAGACCCGGCAGCAGACGCTGCGTCTCTGCCGCGGCGGCGGCCACCCGCCGCCACTCCTCGTCGCAGGCTGCAACAGCGAGTGGTGCTGAATGGCTGGGCTTCCCTGCCTCGCCTTCAACCGAAACGGTTGGTCCCCGCGAGTGCTACGACGATCGCTGGGCACAACAATCGCTGCGTGCGCCACAACGATAGGGAAAAATTCGGGAGCAAAGAGGAGAAACTTGAAATCCGTCTCCGAACGGATTATGATACATCAAACGTCACAGAGATTAATATATTAATATTATATACACATCTGATATATGGATTTATTATTGATAAATTATATGAAATAGAGATCTCTTTACCGGGCAAACTAACAGAAAAATACGGAGTGTAAAAAATGACTTGCCTCATCAAACGTCGTCTCCGTTCACGAGTCGACCTTGATTTTGACAATGCCGCGCATAATCTGGACGTACATCTCGAGTCAAGTTTCTCCGAAATCTCTTTTAAGGTGCTCTCCACCTGTCGCTAATGCGACTGACTAAACTAGTTTCGGACGACTAAAATAAATACGTCGCGAATAAAACGAATTACAGTTGATCGGAAAAAAAGTTTAAAAAAAATCAAGCAGGTACCTCGCGACTATTACAATTTCTCACTTCTGGCTAGCCCATTGCATGCCAGAATCATGACCAGAATTAATATCCACAAATGTTTATTCCCGAACTTTTCCGACAACTGGTGTACCGGGAATCCCGGATTTGGCTGAAGACACAACACCGCGTTAACTTCGCGAAAATTATTCCATTAGATTCGTCAGTAATGCGCGGAACGAGATGTTCAAACGTTAATCTATCACATTTGTCATTATCTTTAAATACGTCATACGACGATTATCGTACGTCGTTCCTCTATAAAATACGATGAGGTAAATTACGATTGCAGTAAAGTAACATTCTAAATGGATCTCTCGTTAGAAGGTCTATTTCGCGAAATCTTGTATTTCTCTTTTTAGATCTCCGCGATGTCTCCCGATGTCTCGCAGGCATCGCGATCTCGCGGGGGGGCCCCGATATTAAGCACGATATAATGAGACAAGTTCTACGAACGGTACCTGCCGCGGCGGCAACCTTTGTGTTCGAATCCCGGTAAGTCCCATTGATAATGGCGAGTTCCATTAGCTGCCTCTTCTTTAGCTCATCCTCGCCGTCAGCCTGCTAACAATCGACATTAACGTCAGAACCCACCACCGGAGGTGCAGCGATAATTATCCTACGAATGGGGGAGCCCGACATTGTACAGATCTTTTCCATTTACATATGAAAGCGCCGATTGTATGGCTAACGGCTAACGTGGCGCGCACACGATACGCGAGGCCACTCACTTCGGAAGTGGCATGTGTTTCGAGCTTCGACACACACGGCGTTTACAACGCACTGTTTCGACTCGCATGGAAAATAACAGCAATTTTTCTCTCCTTAATTCTGCTTGGAAATTTTCCGATGTCTTTCCCGCGTGCTCGCGCGCGCGCGCGGCCACGCTTCCATCGAGTTTTCGGTCTTCGATTCGAAACTAGAGAGGGAAGAGAAGAAGAAAAAAAAACAATGTGGGAAACTCTCCCGGCGAGATCTCTCTTCCCGTTCTTAGCGCACGGGGTTATTATCGTTCGTACGAGGGGAAGGAGTATACAATTGGAACTTTCTCACCACGGGCACGAGCAGCTTCTTGACTTCCTCGACGGCACGGGCGAGCTTCAACGTGGCACGATTCTCGGTGTCCTCGACAGTGAGCAGCACGTGCAGCTCGTCCGTCAGGTGCTCCCAATTCGGCTTGCCCCGATTCTGCTCCTCCTGGGTAATCAACACGTCGCGCAATTGTTATACGCACGCAAGCATTTGTTGTTCGCACATACACATAAACATACATCCGCGCGACACGAAGTTACACACAGACTTTACATAAAATTATTATTCATATATTATTTAAAAAATATATTAAAATAATATTTGAATAATATAATAATAATATAATGATATTAAATAATACGTAAATAAATTATATGTAATCTAAAGTAGGTTTTCTGAGAAACTTAAATAAAGAACAGAACTGCGTAATTAATAGAAAATTCGTACTCTCTGTGCACGCGCTTCCTATTTCAAGCGAATTCTTCGACCAACAAAACACCAACGTCAATTTTTATCGCGGAACTTTTGTTAACCAAATGAGTGGCGATAATAATAATACTGACAAACAAATTGAACATTTGCGTTGATCGGCGAGAAAATAATAGATACACATCAAATTCACATCGAATTGAACACTGTGGGTTCGTTTCTACGTGTATATACTTACGAGAAAGCATTTCGCTCGCGTACCACGTGCAGCTTGAAAAAAATACGACGCTTGGTTTAATGCTCTACATGAATCACTCATAGTTAATTCCAGACCCATTTATCATTGTCCCCCGACATGATCCCCCGATACTTATCGTAAGCATTCTTCACTTATTGTTAAAGCCCATTAACTCTTCAATTATTGATTTAAAAAAATGTCATTTACGTACGTCGTACATAATTCATATTACAATGAAATTATATCCGCGCTCCATCATATTTCTCTTAAACGAGAAGTACTTATAATGAAGCGCGATTACGATGAGCAGGCCTATGATTAGTAAAACGATCATAATATTATAACAGCTGTCTCGTCGTCTAGTAACGACCGTTATTAATTTCATACTCTCGTTGTCCGTTAACGAGCATAAAAGTCACATGTTTCGTCGCGATATTTAATGCCGCGCGTCGATAAAAGTTTCTAAATTAGCTGACCGGAGAACTTTCCTCAATGAAACTTCATTGGACTTCATCTCTTTCGTATACAGCAATTAGGCGAGAAAGACTACAAGCTCAATGAATTTTAACCTCTTAAAACGTTTCCTACCTTTTTCTTGTCCCTCATCGATCCTTTCCCGCGCACCATGATTTTGCATCCTGTCTCTTGCTCCAGTTGTTTCGCGGTCATTCCCCGCGGCCCCAGAATCCTCCCGACAAAGTTGAACTGCAATAATACAAAAAAGAACGTTGAATTTTTTCCATGCATTCAACGGACAAAATACTAAAAAAAAAATTCAGAAGATACGACAGGGACTTCCTGTAGATACGAAAGAGTCGGGGAAATCACTTTTCTAAATTTATCTAATCGTCACGTTTTTAGAACTCCTAATTCCCAACGATTTGTATACACACTGAGAAAAAAAATTGATTGTACAAACTAAATTTGTATAGTTGTTTGATCCAATGGTTGTTTCAACAATTCTTTAGTTGCACAAAGAAAAGTATGGTTCATTCATGTCTCTTATCACATCTC
>NW_012026821.1:2884174-2913971 GCF_000956235.1 Wasmannia auropunctata | reverse complement strand
TAGTAACAAATTATTTTGTGTCATCGTAGTAACGTTTAGTTGAACATATCGGACTAAATATTTTGGTAAGATGAAACAAATTTTGCGTTTTTCAACTAATTTTTTTTCTCAGTGCAAGTATCGTACGTGTGGGTACGTATACAGTATATAGATAGATAGATAGATAGCTGCATATACAAGTAAATAAATATATATCATCTAGTTTTATGGCACGAAACGTTACGCGTGAAGCGCTAAATTTGGCTTGTACGATTGCGTGAAAAAAAGACCTGTTCCACGAGATATCCAGTTTCATTGTTGGATCCCGGTAAATAAAGGCGGATAAGTTTAGACGGTGAATCATCCGCGGCTCTTTAGGCCCGTTGCCATTTTTTTTTCTTCAAAAAAATACCGAGATCTTAGGAGTTTTGCATGCATATATGTGATTGAGGCGTGCCTAAACGCCCCGAAATGCAATGGGAGGAAAGGCTGTAACGATGAGACATTGTAATACCCTCTGGAGAGGACTCTCTGCCATTTATTTCGGATAAACGTAATTTCAAGTAAACGCGTAACGCAAAATAATAGCGATTTTGACGTATCACGCAAATTTATGCAATCGCTCCCGGAAGATAAGACGACGAGCTACCGTGTTAGGCCGCGTTTTTTTCTTCAAGGAAGCGTCCTTGTCGGCGAAGATAAGAGCTATGCGCCGATAACGAAAACCATTATCGAAAACTACCAATCAGCATGAAATCGGTACACGATAATCGGATAATTGTCGAGCCGATGGGCGTATAAAAGCAAGACCGCGTGTCTACGTCGCGCGATAACGGACGAATCGATCGATCATTCGAAGAGGCATCTACAACATAATGTGATCTAATAATCGCCGACGCCTGCGATTACCGATCGCGCGCGGGCGCGCGCGGAAGCCGACGTAATTTTTTCCTGTTCTCGAGTGGATATCTCACGTATCTTTAGAGAAATTAAATATATACCAATGCGAGGATTTAAACAAAAGGAGAAAGAAAAGATGAAGAGACCTATCGAGATGTTCGAAGGGTTAATAAGCTTACGACCCGGTTATTACGTCTCAATGAGAGCCAACCGTGCGCCGGTAGAAGCGCGCGAGCGAGCGAGACGAGGAAACGGAGCGTGGAGAAGGAAAGGGAGTCGTCTCTTCGGCGCGAACCCTATTTCGGGAGTTACAGAAATAACGTTCAGCGTTCGATGTTCGGTGCATGCTGCGCATCGCTCGATCTCGTCTCCCCGAGATTGGTGAACGATACTCTTCCTTTCGCGCTGTAGACACGCAGTGAAAATTAACAAGAATCGACGAAAAAACGCGTCTGTCGGAGAATTTCGCTGAAACCGAATGCTGTTATTTTCTAATAAATGGATCAAATAAAATTAAACATTTTATAGACACATCACTTTTCGATAAATAGCGCAAAAGGAATGTAGATATAAAAACTCCTAAAGATAGATATAATATAAAAAAGGCCAGCAATTCGATCGATTGCGTCATTCAATGATATATATTTTTAACATTAATCATTTAAACTTGTACATTAATCGAGACGCTTTTGGCAAAAATTAAAAAAATTAAGTATAAATATATTAAATGCATTTTTTAACATTAATGATTGTAATTGCGTGCCTTCGAGGAATTCTGAATAAATTGCTTTCATGGAAATAACCAAAAGCCATTTGCAAAAATCTTCAGAACGTGTAATCAGTGAGCCATGTAATTAGCTAAATTTCAGGTTTTTAAAATGTTTATTTAAACAAGTTCACAAATGGATATCCCCATTGTGTGCCGGTAAAATGATAAGTTTCTCCCGCAGAGTAGCGTTTAATTCATTTCGTTCTGTCCATTCATTATAAAATAGTAGATAATTTAGTTTTAGTTCTGCGCGATTGTCACCTATTAGCTGACATATGTACACATTAGCTGATTAATGTAAATTCTCTCGTAAAAGCATCGGTACGCTCTCTTCGATTTTTCCAAGGAATCACCTCATTAATTTTCGTATTCCAAATGTATTCCTTGAATCGCGCCTCGTCGCGACAAAACCGGGAAATACGCCAATTTATACTATATATATGTGCTTCAATCTCTCTCGCGGTACTTACGTCTGGATGTTCCTTAACGGGCACATAGACCTTCTCCGTGAGCGTCGTGATGTCACCCTCAGGTTCCGGCAAGATGAGCGGCTCCTTCTTCACTCCGCTGATTTGAAAAAGACTCGCCCGCACCTTCGCGATTTCTGTAACGTGAAAACGAACCAACGATAAGTACGTGACTATCGACAGATTCCGCTGAATTCGGAGAATTCGAGGACCCGACGAGCGTTTCCGGTTCACCTAAGCTGTTGAAAAATAATACCCTAAATTCTCCGAATTTCGATATAATTGATAGAACTCTCTTCTGAGAGTTCAACAGTTCTCAAAAAGAGAATTCTAGCGATTAGAACAGAGATGTAATACGAGAATGCCTGATGGCTTCGCGTTTTTCTTTGTACGAAAATTGAGCGTAATTCTTTTTTCGTCTCTGGCAGAATCAATTTTAATTCGCCAATACTTTCGATGGAAGAATCCTCGGCGAGCTCGCGCACAGGGTCTCGACACCGCCGATTACATTGAATGGGCCAATCTACGGGGAATCTGGGGTGACCGTTATATTAACGAGGAAAACGAAACGAAGCGCGAGCGAAATGGAACCGCGTGCATCCTTCATTCGATAATACGTCACGCGATTAGTCTTTATATGCGGCGTCTGACCGTATAGCGATAACGTGTAAGCGTGTCTCTGCATACCTATGCACGCACGAACGCACGCACGCACGCACGCAGGCATTTGCACGACTTATACGTGTGACTTAAACGCAGCGCTAATAACGGCGCTGCGAATCTAACGGTTGGGCGTGGCTCCCCCTCTTAAATCGCGAAAGAAAGGATTAAATTTTCTTATTTAGATTTTTCCCCATTTGTTTTCTTAGTATTCCACATAGGATAGTTGATAACAAATTGACCGGCAAATACAAGTGGCATTAGAAGAGAATTGCCTCAATCACTTAAGTGAAAAATTTGTTAACCATTTATTACAAGAAAGTAGTTCGAAGTTTTATTGATTCTATTAAATTTAAGGAAATTAAATAAATTTATATTTTTGTTTGATATAAATACCATTTTTCAAATATTTTTTATTTCAATTTGATAAAATGCACGTGGCTTTTTATAGCCCACTTAAAGGCTGACAAGAGCTTATCAGCTTAGCTAAATTGATTGTAAGATACGGAAAAAACTTATACACAATAAAACAAATTTGTCAGATGACATCTGTCATCTCATACCAGAAACTAATTATTCAACATTAAAAAAATATTTCCGCGAATATTCTCACGAATAAAAAAAACACAGACGCACTTCGAATTATTCAAACATTAAATTTAATTCAGTGTAAGTAGAGTTAACGTCTGAGATCGAGATTGGTATATAAAAGGGAAACGAATCGCGCGCTTTGAGATTCTATCTCAAAGAGCGGCCAAGAAACAGCCCCTGTGTAGCCAGCTTGTAAAGGTGACTTTGTTTATCCCGATGTTTGATCGGTATACACCAGCCCCATCGGTGTATCGCGACAAAGGATCACGGGGCCCGATCGTGCAAACCCGGTCCGCGCTCTTACAACGTACGTGTATATCCGCCGTAACTGTAAAGGTCAACGTTCCGCGTCTGCCCCACTTTCTCGCATGCCTGACCTCTTCGGGCTCTTCGTCGTCGTCGTCGTCGTCGTCTTCCCGCCGCGCCGATGATCCGGCGGCGGCTCACGCGACGACACCGGGCCCCACGGTGACCGCAAACCGTAGCTTTTCGCGTAAAGCATCCGCAAATCACGCACACGACTGCAACTGCGAATTCCAGCCGAGCCACGTTTACGGCGACCGCCGCGCGAAATCTGTCCCGATTTTAGGAGGACGAGTATCTCTCCCCGGCATTTTACGTAAGGAATATTCCGCGTCTCCTCCACCTGTCACGAGATCGTTTCGCTCATGTCAAGACAAATCAATCCGAAAATGCAGGTCTGACAGGCATCAACCTGACGAGTTACTTGTATACACTTTGTCTCTTTTATCTTCGACAATTCTATAACTCGCTCCAGAAATTTGTCTTTTAACGTTTAATATTTAATCAAATGAAAAATTGCGCACGCATTTTCAGTCGCAAAATGATTGTATCGAAATAATCAAGAATTTTTTTAATAATATATTTTGTAGAACTGAAAGCTTGTATACGATTACGTAAAATTACGTAAAACAATTTTGTTCTTCCGGTGCGCAAGAAAATTTCACGATCTGAATAAGCAAATGTGCAAATAAACGACGAGCAAATGTAATTACAAATATATTTCCTGCATTAAACGCGTGTTTAAAGTCACAAATGAATCGATCAGTGGCTGCGCAATAAAGCGTTTATAGCAGTTAATGACTACGCATCAGGCTCGCTTCCTTCTAATGAAGCACTCGATTATCTTGAGGAGAAGCCGATTATTAGCCTCTCAATGGACGCGCTGTTTTTACTCAACAAGAGGAAAGACAGGTGGTACGCGCGATATCGCGCGGTGCAAGTACATGCGCCGGGATGATTGAGAAATCCTTTACGGATCGCAAAATTCGTAAAGAAGCGCCGGTGAAAAATCTCTTGAGTGAATTAATCGTCGTTGCGAGATCGTGTGGGGGGGGGGGGGGGGGCAACAAAAACAAATCGACGTTTTATCGGCGCGATTATTCGATCGCCGAGAGGCGATTTCTACGTCTACGGCGGACACGCCGCTAGTTGTCACACTTATTCCGAATGGAAAACGTCAGATCTTTTAACACGCGCGCCTCTCGGCGCGAGTCATCGCGCAACAGTCGCAACAACCGCGATTTTCTCGAGAGACGCGAAGGAAAAGTGGGAGAATGCGTCACGACGATTCGCGGTACACCCTCGGGGCTAGCGTTGCATTCCTCTCTTTCTCTTCGTCTCTCTCTCTCTCTCCTCTCCTCTTTCTCTTTGTCTCTCTTTTTCTTCATAGGAGGCTCGGAAGTGCGAGGGATACACGCGAGAGGGAAACGTAGATACGTGGACTACAGTCGCGGACAGATAGACGCAGATAGAAAAACACAGTCGAGCGGGGGACGAAGGAGGAGATTGGCCAGGGCAGAGGAGGGGAAGCGAGGGGAAATAAAGGAGGGCATCATAGCCGCTTTTAGCACGGCGCAGCTCACCAGCCCATCTGCGTGACATCAGCTGACCGTCGCTCTTGGCTCTTCTCTCTCTCTCTCTCTTTCTCTCGTCTTACGTCGATTCCCCACTCTTTAGCCTCTCGTACACCATCCGAAATGCGTGATGCGTGTGGCGTATATAGTTGCGCGAGTGTCGGATATGCGAGTGAGCGAGAAAGCGAGAGAGAAAGAGAGAAAGAGAGAGCTCCATCTGTATCTTCGTTCAATGTCAACGTAGCGGGCGGTCACATTTACGTCGCAAGAAGCGCGTCGTGAAGAACAATAATAAGAACCGTCGGTCACAGAGATGCGAAATCTCGATTATTCGCATGGTATGCACAGCGTCACGTGATGAGCGGAGTGTGCGCGCGCGCACGCACGCGCGCGTGCACGTGGGTGTGCGCCGGCACAGTGGCGAGGAGAGATAGATCCATCGCCGCGCGTCGCGGCGCAACATCGCGGCGACGGCGACGGCATGAGATCACCGATGTTGTAATCGGGTGAGACACCACGATCCGTGACTGCATATCGCTCGGAAGCTGAAGAATCGTTCTTCAAAGAACGATGCCGGACGATAATGACAAGGCCTGCCTCTTTTTCTCCCCTCTCTCTCTCTCTCTCTCACTCTTTCTCTACATCCGCGCAACGTGAATCACGGCGCTGCGGCTCATCTCGATTCATCGCCCGCGTTTAGCGCGTGATTTAGCACGATCGGGGCGCACGAAGGAAAATCGCTTGGAAATTTCATCGAGCGCTAATCGCGTTCGTCACTTGAAATTTTAATACATGTATCTTCGACCTCGAGACGCGGACGGGCGATAAAAGGCCGCGCACTTCGTCGAAGGGGGAGGGGGGGGAGGGCAGGGGCCACGTGGGCCACGCGTCGACGGCGACAAAAGGCGGCCGATAAACACCATCAGCTGGATCTTCGCGCTGCACGAAGGCAAGAAATGCCGTTACGATGAGAATGCGACTGCCGGGTGTGTATCGCCGATGCGTTACGTGATCTCCATTTTTAGCCCGAGTACCGGCGGACTTGACTTTAATGCGGGGGCTTGGAGTAAAACGAACACGCGCGATGCATAAATGCAAATGGAGCCGGGACTACGCGATTAAACTATCGTTTGCCTCGAATAATTGCACCTCGTTACGCGATTACGTCCGCTAATGAAATAACGTCTCGTAATGAAATAATAAACGCACAGTGCATACACACGCACGGGAGTTTGCATAGTTATTGAAGTACCTTTCAACGATTATAATTCCACGCGAGGGACGCGGCAGAATATCGGAGACTCTTGCCGGATCTCGGAGAGAGATAAATCCGCGTCAATATCTCAGCCGACGCGTCGCGACACGTTGCAGATATGGGCGGCATAAAATTCATAACTAGCTCATCTATCTTGCGCTCCGCACCCTTAGGCAATTCCCAACTTATTTTCGCGCGGTGAGGCAAGCGTGTCTATTTATATATGTGCCGTTGCTCCAGAAATTTTGCGACAAATGTGAAATCCGCGCGGTGAAACGACTCGCGAAATCCGCGAATCGAGGGCGGTAAAGAAGCGGATCACGCGATAGGCGCATCCCGTACAATACGTAAACAACGTGTCGGATTTCGAAGAGCTTTTACCCGCCTGAAACGCAATGTCTGTCCATCTAGAAAAATAGCTATCGGTCTAAACGGCACGCATTATCCATTTTCCGATTCCTACATCTTTTTAAACATATATATATAGTCTCTACGCACTTAAATAGATATTTATAGTATTTATCGCATATTTTGTACTGTGCAAAATCGCCCGATCGCCTTTATCCTCACGCAAAAGGGTACCGTTAAGTGCAACTGTTGCATCCATTGAGATTTCAATCAGATCGAAGTAAATTTCTTCTCGTGGTTGCACTTTTTTTTGGAAAAGACACACCGCTGTGGATTATACATATATCTCGCTAATAAGCGTTACGTGCGAAAATAATTTGTTGGCTCGCGCAATTTCGAACGCCGGATGTTCAGGAAGAACGGATTATGGCGCACGACAACCTCTTTTTTTTTCACCGAAAACGAAAAATATCATCGGTATGTATCGTTGATGACGGGAAGTTACGATACCGGTTACACGACAATCCGCTTCGCGGTGCCGAGTAAAAAAGACTCAAGATACTCGCGATTTCGTCCAACGTGGCCGTACGATTAATTACCGTGCAACAGGAATCCAAGAAAAAGAAGATCCGAAAGGCAATATGGCCAACATCGGCTTTCTGCTCGATAATTTAATCAATAAATGTTTTAATAAGCAAATATTTTTTTTCTGATAACGAAGATGTTGACACCCAATAAATGAAAAAAATGTAAATGGTATTCAGAATAATGATCGCAATAATTTAAATAATAAATATGATCACAAATGCATTAATCGAACGGTCGTGCCCTTCTATAAATCTCAAGCGGTGGAGATCGTCTTGGAAAGGTTAACGAGGCGAAAGGAAGATGCAACACGCGCGAAATGACAGTTATGAAGACCGAAGGGAAAGCGAAGAGGTGAAGGGAGATGCGGAGAAAAGTGCACGAAGCACGCGAGAAGATCGTAATGGATAGGCGTTTAATGATGTTGCAATTGATGAGAAGCTGAAGAAAAGAGAAAGAGCGATTTAGGTGTGACTATATATGAAATACTAATTTTTGAAGATCTCTGAAGATTTAAATGAAGAAACAACGTTTAAAAAAATAGATCATCCGTAAAAAAAAAGAAGAGATACAGTGCCATCAGGACTAGCTATGTAGGTATATATAAACATCAAGCTGTTTCTCCGTTTACGTTTTACAACTTACGATAGTCGAATCTGATTAAAACTGACGAGTTCTAGATCACAGCGTCCGTGAAAAAGATTTCTCAGAGATTATCTTATCAAAGAAATTACCATCATCCATTTCAAAACTCCAGACGACTGAGAAACTGGTAAACTGGGGCAAACGACAAGCCGGTTTTGATTAATTGAGGACGCTAAATAGAGCGACAAATTTAAGTGGACGGGGAATCAATTATGTTTCTACTTATAAGCCCGTCGAGAACCTATTTCCGACCTCGCGAGTATAACCGCGATTTAAAGCGCGTCTGCCCGAATTTACGCCTAAATAAACACGTCCCCCAACGAAATCTATGTTTTTGCACTTGGCCCGGTCTGCTTTACCGTAACACGAGAATGCAACGGAGAATGCTGCGACAACAGCTGCATACGAAGAAAGAGAGAGAGAGAGAGGAGAGCCGCGAAGGCACGCGCGCGCGGTCGGTCGCTCGTTGCCGCGAACGCAAAACGGGCCGCGGCGCGTCGCATCGCTCCGCTCCGCTCCGGGTCCGATCCGGTTCGGTCATCGGCCCCGCTAGGCCGGGCCCTTAAGGGACCCCCGAGTTAAAGACCGCGTGCGTTGCATAGGACGTGTTTCCTCCCTCTCTCTGTCTCTCTTTCCAGGAAGAGAAAGACGGCAAGCGAGAGGAGGCATCTCTCGAGTTCTGCAGTTTTGCCGCGTCTGGAAATGTGCGCGGCTCGCTCGCAGACGAGTTTAAAATTCGCATCGCGAGCGGGCGGGAGAAAGAGAGAGAAAGAGAGTTTTCGGAATTTGCATGCTTCGGGAATATCGTTATTACGTTGAAAGACCGTTCTTTCACGATGGATTACTATAATATAAAGACAAGTTTCTTTATAATATATACATATACAAATGAAGACTTTTTGACACGGAAGAGAGCAATTTTAAGAATCAACGAGCATTCAATAAAACTCCCAAACAACTGCGATGTAACACTCTCAGCTTTTCCCACTTCCACCGGTCAATCATGTTCGCCGCTCCAAAAATGGAACTGTAGGATTAAATGGGTTAAGAGTCGCGCGTGTGTGCACATACGTGCGCGCGCGCGAGCGTTTTTTTTGCGTGTGTGGAGGAGCAAACCGCTCGCGACAATCGACGACGACGACGGAGGCGGAGGAGAAGCGTAGGCATTTCCTTATTTAGAAGCGGAGAAACGCCGTTGCCCCGCGACCGCGACGAGGGGAGACGCTTTCTTCGAAGAGAGAGAGGAGAGGAGAGGAAGACACTCTTACGGAAAGAGAGTCGATGCCGAAAAAAGCCCCGCGACGAGCCCCGTTCTCAATGACTGCCAGAATTGCCGCCTCTCTTTCTCTTTTTCTCTCTCCGGGTATATACGAGACCCGTTCGAAATTCCGGCTCTCGATCGCGTTCTGCGAGCCTCCGGATTCGACCCTCGACCAAAGATACTCTTCGCTTCTTCTTCGCCTGCTCTCTTCTCTACCGGATATCTACCTGTCTTGAGAGGCGAAGACGAGTTCTAACTTAACATACAAAATTCGAACGAACTTTCTTAGAATCTCGTATGTTCATCAAGAACAAGTACTTTTCGTCACCGTAATTCTTAAAATCAATGAATAAAATTTACAAACAGTTAATACAAGGGATAAGAATTTTCTAACAATTACAATTATCGTTAATTAGAGCAAAGAGAACATTAATTTTATTAAAAATACAAATTCCTTTGCCGAAGACAATTTTGCTGAGTTCCGCAAAATTTTTATTTTGTCATCGTGACAAATATGCTAAAGGTAAATTATTTCGCTTCGGTGGCAGATTTTTACGAACAAATTGCAGCGCTTGGCCAGATTTTTTTTCCACAAAAACTTCGTTGCAATAATTGAGACAAACAATTATACGAACAGCAGCAAAGTTCCGAGTGCTTTCGCGTGGAGTGTACAACAGCAGATACAGTTTCGCGAAATCCTTCTTCCCCGTGTAAGCTTATCCCAGTTGGTAGTCGGTAGTAAACAGTGATGCGCTCGCGCGCGCATCTGAAGGCGCACGCCTCCACATTTCAGAAATAATCGCGGCTTCCGTTCGGAGGGATTCGCGGGCACCGGCGATGCCCGGATTACGAATACACGAAGACGCGTTTGGCACGGAAACGGGACCTATATTCGCGGATGGGGGGATCCGAAACGCGTTATTTCGGTTGAGGCGCAAAATATTGGGTTGCCGACCGCGATCCTTCCGGATGAGAGAATCACGCGCGTGATTCTCCCGCGGTCTCGTCTCGGCACGCTAATCCAATCGCCGCCGACGAAGCGTTACACGTCTAACAAAATAATAATAAACGTCCTCGACAAATAATCTCGTAATAAATATTAAGTATGCAGTAATGAGTATCCTTAATAAATAATTCTCTCCTTGGAGTGTCAATCACGTCATTTTGCGTCATTTGCGCGATGCAAAACAGGAGCAGCGCCTTCGCGTTTTTTTAACATGGCTTTGACAGGTTAATCGAAGGAAAGGGGATGAAAAAAAAGGACCAATATCGTCATCGGTCGCAGTAAGACTGCGAATTCTCGTCGGGCGATATCCCAAGAAGGCGCAGTCGCTTGTGTTACGAAAGTTTCCTCGGCAGTCGTGAAGATAGAATTCCTATTTCTTTCTTTTTTTTTTACTTCTTTACGGTCATAGGAGGCCGCGTTCTTCAGATGCAGCGACTCGCTGCCGCACGTCTCGCTCTCGCGTATGTCGCGACATACGCGAGAGCGAAATTGTTTGCCCATACGTTTTCAGCACGGTCCGTAGGTAGACCGACGATGTCGTGCGCGAACTGGAAAACCTCGGAACACTTGACATACGTACGTTTTTCTATAGTCACACGTAACTTGACGCACAACGCGTATTTCCTATATCTCGTCATTAAAACGCAGAAACATAAAATTCTGTTTCGTTTTTTTATTTTTGCTACTTCAAGCAATAATAGCTCTATATACGTTTTTGCATGTCCGTGGCACGGTTTCAAATACCTAAATAACTTTGCACGTTGTAATTTCATTCAAGGTAATATGTAATTGATAAAAATATATAGTCGAGCGTTAATTTTCATAGTAATAAATACCGTTACATTCGTCGCAACGAAATGTAAAAGGAAATTAATTTTTTACATAATTCAATATTTTCTTCGTGTACGATTAGAAGGACGAGATCTACCCCTGTCTCTCTCTTTCTCTCGTGTCACCAACGAAAAAATCCGTATAAAAAATAAACGGCGTTCGTTACTTTTATCGAATGTTATAAATAATGGTCTCGGGTCCGCTTCGCGTTCGGCTCGAGTCAGCCCACCTCTATTCGACACGACCACGCGGTTTCGTTATGCAACGAGCTGTAGGCGGCTCGGACCCGGACACGTTGCGCCTATGGCGAACGAAATATACGGTTACTGATGGATGACAATAATTAGACTAGAATACGGTCTCACGGTGCGACTCGTATAATTTACCCGCGATGCGTTTTCCCGTGCTTTCACGCGTCGTCGTGTCGTGCGTCGGGACGACGGCGTTTAAAATAAAAAAACCTGGCGTTGTGCAAGTCCAACGTTGTTTGTCGACGTCTCACGTCTTTAGACCTTCGCGCGGAAAAGAGCGATCTCGTTGGGTGTGGCTTGTACCTTCCCGCGATCTAACGATCGCGGCACGTCGCGTAACGTCGCGACGCGCCGTGCGTATAACTTTTGCCTCCGATACCTTCGCAAAAACCGATACCGCACGAATGTAAATTCTTATTGCAGTCACGGAACGCGCGGCCCCACGTCGATCCGCCTCGCGACGATACCGTCGCTTTTGCGGTTCGCTCTCTGAAGTTCTCACCGGACATTCATTAACTCGATTGCCTCTGTGTACTCGTCGAGAGATAAACCTCCGTACTTAGCTACTCCGACGTGTATCCAGTGATAAAAGAAATAAAGAGAGAAGATAAGATCGCGAATTTTCATATTACTTCATTAAACGATTCCCTGATGCGTGTCCGCGGCATCAGCAACAACAAAAAACTGATGTAACGAATATTTAGCATTCAACATTCTTTTTGCCACTATTTTTCGGCTGATGTGAAAACGGTTCCTCCTTGAGCAAGACTATCGCGTGTCTATAATTTTTCAAGTAAATAACGGTAGAAGATAAGGCGCTCCCGACGAGCTGCAAGCTGAAGAAGAGAGTAATTTGCAAAATTATGTTCCTCAGTTGATTTCAAGCGGGTTTTATTTCAACAGAATCGGAATTTTACGCTTAATTAAACATAGCAGACAAAAATTCGGTAAACGACGTTTGCCGCAACATTCGTCGGCTGAATGAAAAGCTCCAGATCGATCAGGGTAGTTATCAACTTTGACGATTCTGAAACACCCTACGTATCCAGGTACATACATCGGGGAGCCCCGATGCGATTTGATCAATGGCGCGACACGCTGGCCAACCTGGATATCATGCTCGATTCATCGAGAGCCGACGCGAGTACGAGCTAAGCAAGCCGCGAGTTACAATCCTCGGGATCGCGAGCTCTTGAGAGAAAAGGCGAGGCGAGGCAAAACGAGACGAAGGCGGGCGAGAGACGAGACGAAGCGAAGCGAGTCGAGTCGAGTTGAGGCGAGTCAAGTCGACTCGAGTCGAGTCGAGGCGAGCCGATGGCGAGGAGGCTAGGCGAGGCGAGGCGAGGCGAAGCAAGGCAAGGCAAAGCAAGGCAAGGCAAGTCGAAGTTCCCGGCGCGGCTTCACCGTTCGAGAGAAGGAATGCGGCCGCCACGGCGCGATGAAGATACGAGAGGGGGGGCGAGCAAGGACGAGAGGCGCGGCGGGAGGGGGTGCACGCGGTAATGGAAGAGAGAAGGGGGGTCGAAGACCGAGTCCGGTTAGCGATGGCTTTGAACGCGATCGGCCGGTACTGTTCGAACCGAGCGAGTACGAACAAGGGGCTCCTCATTAACATCGAAGTCGGTCAGCTGTTTCCCTGGAGCAGTCCGCGAATACTTTTCTGAGATCCGACTGGGTTTTGATAAATTACGTAAAGGCACCGTTCACCCTCGAGGATGATTCTTGTAGTTTTACGAAATCAAAAAGATATATATGTAACATATCGTCGATGTAGCGATGAATCGGAAATGCCACGCGGCCAGAATGTTATTAGAAATCCATTCGGCTTTTTTTTTCTCCAGTGACGTTTTTCCGCGGTACCTTTTACAGCGCGACTAATTGAGCCGGGCTTTATTGCCATCGCGATAATGTCCGTCATTAACGTCGCGGTGTTCTGCTCGCGCTTCGTTGCCTTTTCCCATAAGGAGTCCGACGCCCGGCGTAGCTATACGGACGGCAATTAGTGACGGGAAACGTTAGCGGTGTCGCGATTGCGTATATATTTACGAGTGCATTTGCAAGCGGCACGTTCTCTCCGCTTTCAACGCCGCGCGGCCGGCCCGCAAGTGCGGTGCCCATTAATAAGCTTCCGAGTTCGAAATTATTTTCCCTCGCGTTTTCTATTCGGCCAAATGCAAATTAGACATTTAGACGCGAATATTAATCGGTCCGGACGTGTAAGAAACGTGTTTGTCAACGGTCCAGTTAACGATCACGCCTCATTATCTCGAGGGGTAACATTCGCGTTCGCTTTTTGCGAAAGACCTACTCGAATATACGCGGCCTTCGGATTTAAACCGCGAGCTCTTCTGTCTTTCTCTCTCTCTCGGTGGCTCTTTTCAGAATCGGAAGAGCCACTTACGGATCTTCAGTTGGAGCCATTCTTCTTTTCCTCGAAGAAAAAAGGGTGTGTAAGACGCGCGAATTCCTTCAGCGAGACGGACGAGAAGCGACGCGTCGCGCCGAAACGTCTCTCGAAGGTTGCGGCGATTAGTCACGTCGACCCAGTGGCTCGAAAATCGAGCACGCACCCGGCGCGGCGGCGTCGACGATGGGCGGCCGGTTAGGTAGTAGTCCAAGTTTCGACCGGACAATTTCGAAAGGACGCGCGCACTTGGCGACGAGTTCTATTCGCGCCACTAGGTCACCGAGAGAACTCGTTACACACTCTCGGTGGAAATAGAGCGCCGCGCGCTTGAACGCACCAGCCGCCCTCTCGAATGCATCACTATAGCGCGAAGGATCATTACGGGAGGGCACATAGGCTCCCGGTGTCGATCTCTATCTCTCTCTCTTTCTCTCTTTTTGTCTATCCACACGCCGGCTGTACAACAAATGTAAAAACCCATAGATGCCCGGCCGAGCACTCGCGGCAGTGCCTCTCAACCGTTCCGGGAAAGAACGAGATTAGAACGCGCGGAATGAGAAAAAAAATTATTCATCATTCGCATAAATCGCGACGATGAATCATTAATTTGTAACTTATTTTATCAAGTGCTATTCAATACTTCAAAAATTTATTCATTATATACCCGATAAAAATTAATTTAAATACATTTAGTGTTTTGAAGAAAAAAATTCCATGCCTCGATTTTATTTATCGAATGATCATTTGTCGTTTTCAGATAGGAGAAGGAAACGTAGATCAAAGGGGATAAAAACTCGGTGGGACTTTGAAGTCCCGACAGTTCATAAGGGGTTAATTAACTGATTACTCAGACACATCATTGGTTAGATGATTTTTACTGTTCGACTTTACTATCGTCAAGTTTTTGTCGAGATTATTGCTGAAATGTCTTTGGAATGTTAATCAATATTTAAAAATTTCAAGAAAAAAAATATATAGAATAACATATTTGTATAATGAATAAAGAAAAAATAAATAACTTTCACGAAATTAATTGTAAGTAAGAAATATCTAATCAGATCAGATCGAAAAAATTTATCGTGTCGAAAACAAAAATGATTTTCAGTTTTGGTAATGCAAATTTCATTTGTTTGCATTTTGCATGGACTCATATATTTTTTTACATCCAATCCTTTCACCATTCCACACATAAAAATATTAAGATGCTCATCAGAATCAAAAGTGAATGCTTTATGAGATATTTCGTATTTCATATATAAATAATATATTTTGAATACGAAATATTTCATGAAATATTAATTTCTCGATTATATTATATTAATATTAAACGTGAAAGGATTAATTTATGTAATAAGAACATTATTCATAAATCTATGCAAAAATGCGTCTCTATATTTAAAAAAAAAACAGAAAATCGTTTCCATTTAAAAAAATTAATTTTTTCAATCTACGTTGCGTGCACACTTTTTATTTAGTTTGAAAAAGTCCTAGTCACCTTCTAAGTCTTGAATCCTTTCTTTTTAACATCCTATTAACAGAACCATATGTCATGTATAGTACGTACAGTTCAAAGATAAACGAGACCTTTAAATCCCATTCAATGAGTACTTCGAAAGACGAGATGATTGCGGTAAATTATTGCTCTCGGTCTTACCTAATACGGGACAAGTCAAATTCCGTAGTTGTAGCGAGGGCTCATTATAAGCACGAGCGAGCTAACAGGTATCGCCGAACAGGTATTGCGCAACGAATTATCCTCGTGAACGAAGGAACGTGACCAATAGAGATTTCAACGAGCTTTCAAAGAAAAACAGGATAACGAAAAGAGTGTCTTGTGCGGCCTTCTACATCGTATACAAATAATGCGAAGAACGAAAATCGAAAATAAACAGGAAAAGCGACGGTGATATTTGTTTGTAAATGCGCGTTTCACATCGATTTCCCTCGGGTAAAGGAACCTGTTCACACCCGACTATCGTGCTGTTGTCGAATGAGGCTTAAAATAAAATAAGTCAGGAATTCGTTTGTCTCCTTCAAAATTCAATTTAGGTCGTCACGTAGGTACAGTCTGGAAAACCATCATCCGTGAGCCACCCATAAACTGTGAGATGTAAACTTTTTCGTCAGATTTACCCTACAGTTCTAACCTTGGCATCAAGTCCAGGTTTATTTTAGACCAAAAAAAAGCCTCGTTCGCTGCGATCAAATTTGCACACGGTCGAAATACTTTTTCCAAACGGATTAAAATGAAAAGATGATTCAGAAAGCTGGCAGAAAGTATATTGTGTCGATCGTCGACAAATTACAAAGAGGAGAAAAAAAAAATATTTTCTTTCCCAATCCCGTTAACATTTGAAGGACTTGGCGTTGCGGGGAGCGTTGACTCTCCTCCTTTTGTGCGGAACGTGGGCTCGCGGTGCGCTCCTTGGGAATATTAAGTGTCTTCCCCCTTCCTCGTCTCCCGTGTGCGATGCAGCATTGCTTTCCAGCGCGTAAAACAAAATGAGCGGACACACAGCTTTCTCCCGACTTTCCAAAGCCGAACGCGTCCTTAGGCGATCCGCACCTTCGCGAATGTAATTCGCGCTACGACGCGATAAATCGTCGATCGGAAATCGAGGACTCGCTCCAAGAAGATCGTGCAGAGAGGATGAAGATGCGGAGGGGAGGGCGAAGGAGAGAGACTGGAGGGGAAGGAGGGCACGAGCGACAAATTTATCCGATTGCGATATCACTTCCTGTTGACTTTCTTTAATCGAGAGAATTATCGGAGCGATACAATTTACGCAGATTTGCAAGAAATTACGTATCTCCACGCGTGTATCCCCTTATCGGGTTAAAGGAAGAATCATCGTTGAAGAATCATAATTCCGGGTAACGACAGTTGTTACACACGGGGAGGAGCAAGGGGGAGGCGGGTAACACGACGTGGCGGCGAATTACAGACATCAAAGCGACGAGCGACGGCGCAGCGGGTGGCCGCGCGATTCCGCCGCACGACGGAATGCCAATTTCGTCGAACACGGCATTAACCGCCGGTGCAGTTCGCTCGCGGAAGCACGCGGGCACGCCACCTCGTTAGGGACAGGTTGTGCACGCGTGCACGACACGCGTGCGGTTAAGAGAGAAGGAAAGAGAAAAGGAAAAAAGAGAGAGAGAGAGAGAGAGAGAGAGAGAGGAAAAAAGGTCTTTTTCGCTACAGACGCGAACCCCGGGAGTTCCTTGCGAATCGAGCAGTTTACGCGCCCAGGGCCTATTCCGCGAGAACGGAGATCGGAGATCTGGTGAGCGGTGTATCGAGTTGTCGGGGAGGTCGGTGGAAGCGAGGGGAGAGGCGAGGAGTATATCGAGAGTGCCCAACGAAGCGGTTCCTATACGGCGCTACAGCGAGGTCAGCGTCTTTTCTGCGCGTAAATACGTGTGGATCCGCGCCGTGAACGCACGCTGATGCGCGCGCTAATCTCCGCCGATTTCGACGGCGATGATGCTGCCGGGCAACATCGCCATCGCCATCGCCGCCACCACATCATGCAAAACGACGACGAGCGAAAACAACACAACACGACCGACAAGTGCTGCCGCTAAGCGGTACAACCAGAGCGTATAAATAAATATTTACCGCGGTATCGCTCGCGAGTTCCTTTCACTCGCCGTATCGTTTCGTCGATTGAAATCGATTCCAAACACAGATGTGCGCGGGCATTTCGCAGCCTCAGACGACGCAGAGCGAAACCGCCGGTTATCCGAAGATTTTCAGATAAATAAAGCAGAGAGATAAAATTGTTGCAAAAGAATGCTACGCAGAGGAGGAGATCAGAAAATCGAGCGCGTCCGAAGATCGGAGAATAACCGAAAGAAGAGGAGAAAAAAGACGTTCAGAATACACGAATTTATTTTTAAAAAACCTATAATACAATGATCAATAATGGATGAGAACCAATAAATTTACTTGCAAGAAAACTAGGAAAAAATAAAAGAAAAAAAAGAAAACTGTAACCACAGTAATTACAATATTATGTTTGAGCGTCGAATATTTCCGACAGACAGAACCTCGATTTTTATCGCAAGTTACTTACACGTAACGTTAGTACGTAATATGATGTAAGACAAGTAGAAAAAAAATCCTTGACGCGCATTCATATCGTTGTCATAAATGTCAGATGCGAGTCTACTCCAGTAATCCTACTCCATACTCGCGTGTTCCCTCGTGATAACGCGACCAACTATCAAATTACTGGCGCATTACTAGCGATAATTTCAAATGGACTTGTTAAATATGTAAAGGCCCGTCCTTTCGCGGAATACTCACGCATATTTGTTCTACAAATTTTTTCACGCGCGACTAAACAACTGCCACGCAGTTCATCATCGTTTACGTCGATATCGCTCGGAATGCAGCTCCGTTCGCGGATTTACACGACGTCGCGAGAGCTGTTTGCGTATTCTCTTATTTCGCGTCATACTTTCCTCTACTGTCAACCAAAGATTGGCACACGTTTCACCGAGATTTCGAATCGGTCGGTTTGTCGCTCGAAAGGTACGATTTTTGAGACATTCTTCAACTTTTACCCGTATAAACTTCTCGTATCATTCGTGATTTAAGTCATATAATTATTATCTATCTCGTTAATAAAAACACGACAATGCATTACTTCGTCGATACACTAGATCGGAATACTGATTGTGTAACTTTTTCGTCCCGTTTGACCGCGTTGCGATTGACCGTTTACAGTGCGACAACCATTTACGGCGACTGGTGCTCGATGGAATTTTTTACTGGATTAACCAATCAGAAAATTTTGCATTAAATTGGCCAATTAACGATGTGGGCCCCATTCACTTTTTTTTTCTCCAGAGCGGAAAGTGAGAATTTTTCCATTGACTTCAATAGTAAAAATTTTCATGCGTTTCCGACCTCGAGAAAAAGTTACACGATCCCGTATTCCGTGCACCTTCGTAGCGGTGCTACTTTTCGCACTTAAAATAAAACATGTACACGAGGAGAATTTCCTTTTAAAATTTACCCTGAAAATCATGTTAATCGTGGGACAACATAGTATTTCAACAAATATGCAATTTTTTTCTGTTTTTTTACTGCGCACTACAATAAATTTGTTGTGATATATATTTTAAAAAGTGAAGATAAAAAGTATATTTTAAATAGTGAAGATCACATAAAATTTGTCGAAGTACTATGTTGTCCCACGATTAACATGATTTTCAGGGTAAATTTAAAAAAATAAAATTCCGTGTACATAACTGGTCGCGTCGGAACGGGGAGAGGGAGAGAAGAAAGACGAAAGGCACGAGAATAAACATATTTTCAGCCGCAAGGAATAAACATATTTTTTCACCGTCAAACGTACCCGTGGAGGGATCGATTGAACCAATGAGGCCCCGTCGCGATTCTCGGACGAGCACGCCGTCGCCGCTCCGGCCACGTGACACACACGCGCCGCGTGTCGCGATAGCGAAAGGCGCGGATAAGGCACGCACGCACACACACATACACGAGGGTGGTAACGCCGACACCTGTAACACAGGGTGTTACACGAGGCCCCTCGCGCGAGCGGGATTTTTTCGGACGGAGGTATCGCCGACAACCGTATCACGGGCTCGAGCGGTGGGGTGGGAAAGCGAAACGAGGAGGGGGAGGTGTCATTTTTTTTCGCGATACACGTACCACGCGAACCACGGGAATGAGGTCGATCACCGAGTGTACACTCGGTATATACACTCGCCACGGAAACGCGGCTCTCTTATCGCTGAGAAACGCCGGCGCCGGCGGTATTATAATTTTTCCTTTTCTTCCCCCGATCAATCCGTCCTCGAAATTACGCGTGCGAAGTCGCGAATGACCGATGTCCGATGATCGACGTTCGAGAGAGATGCGCGGTCGTGCCGAGAATTAAATGCCCCGTCGAACCCACAGATTCGCTCGCTCCGAAAGTTCGGCTTTCCGGGACACCCTGTATACGCCTTATTCATAGTCGCAGGAATTCGCTGATAGCTGATATGAATTTATGGGCCAATCGATTTCGATCTACGACATTTCAAATTGACGACAACGAGTTTTGTATAACGCTGCTGCAGGGCGACAAATGGAACGGACTCAACGGACGGTGATCCAGATGGGCGAGCCGAGGGACGTGCCTTCACGCGGCTTGATTGAAGGAAAAAAGGAAAACACGCGATCTCTGGGGCGTTACGTCACGATGAAAAATTCATCGTCGGGCGCGCGTTCGGAGGCGCGCGAGTGCGCAAAATGGCGCGCCTCGACGAAATCCTCGCGGTTTTGCGCGACCGAATGGGCAAAGAGAGAGAAAGAGAGAGAGAGAGAGAGAGTGGGCCCCGATCAAATTCGGACGCGCACACTACTTCGGCCGCGCGCGGCTACATTTATTTCTGGACTTCCCGGAAACCTTACCTTCGACCTTTCCCGGTTCGCGTACCGGATTAACGATCTCGCTCGAACGCGCATAACGCGACGCCGCGGAGAGACACGCACGTCGGAGGCGGATACAAAAAATGAGACAGAGACAGAGAGAGAGAGAGAAATAGAGAAAAGAAAAAACGGTGTAAGAAAAAAGAAAAGGAAAAATTGTCACTCACCTTCATCCAGCAGACGCTCCACGTGAATGAAGACATTTGGGAAGGCAGCTAGCTGCTTCCGGTCCTTCAGCAACTGTGACAGGTAGTCCGCTATACTCTGCGTCGTCGTGTTAGTATTATCACACATCGCAAATTGTACTCGGCTGCTTCAATGGCGAATGTTGGCGCGTGTTGGGCGCGCGCGGGCACGCTTAATGCAAACACTCAAAGGGGGAAGGCGAGTGAGCGAACCGCGACGGTGCGCGGCGGCGGCGCGGTGTCGGGACGACGGACGGCGGAGTTGTTCTCTCTCCGGTCACGGGGAGAGCATCAGGCACGCGCGGACGGGCGGAGACGTACTGACGAAGGAGCGTTTAAAAGAAAAGGAGCCGGAGCGAAGGCGGCGACGGCGACGGTGGCGGCGGCGGCGCAGCGCGACGAAGGGGGACGGTGACACGGCGAAGTAGGGGAAAGACGGAGGAAGATAGCGGCAGGGGGAGGGATGAGGAGGGGGGAGAAGGGAGAGAGAGAAATGGAGAGGCAAACTCCCGCTAGAGCGTGGTGGGACCGCGAGCGAAGCGGGGGTGGCGCGAGCGCGGAGAGAGGAGGAAGGAGAGAGGAATGAGCCGGAGAGCGAACGCGCGAGGGCGAGCGACACTCCTCCGATCGAGAGAGTCGTAAAGTCGCCTCGTCTGCCGCGTACGCGGTTCGTTCTTCGCTTTTCTTTTCTCTTCTTCTTTTCCCTGTTTATTTATTTTTCCCGGCGACGTGACCGGGGGGCTCCGCTCCTGTTAGCCCGATTCCGTCGATCTTTCCCCGATTAGCTCCGCCGGAGGATGACTCTCTGATGACGCCTCTCGCTTTTCCTCCCGTTTTATTCTAGCTTGACTCGGCCGCGCTGGACTGTCTACTGTCTAATTGCGGGCTAGTCTCTCTCTCTCTCCCTCTTCCTCCGGTTCGAGGAAACGCGCGCCCGCTCTCACACACACTCACGTCGTCACAGTTGACTATTGCGTTTTTTTCAGGAACGATCCCACAGTGGTGTAAACGCGCGCCCGCAGTAAATCGCGAGAAGCGACGTGGGAGCAATGGTGGGAAGGAAGGGAGGGAGATACAGACAGAAGAGAGGGAGAAGGAGCGTAGGAAGGTAAAAGGAGAGAGCGAGAGAGAGAGGGAGAGAAGCGTCGGAGATAAATAGAACGATCGACGAAGTTTTGGAAAGAAAGGAAAAACAGGGAGAAACGGCAAAGGGAGGGGGAGAGAGAGGATCAGATGTGCGTAGAGATAATGGTGGTGATACGTCTCTCTCTCTCGCTCGCTTGCGCTCCGCGTGAGGAGGTTAAAATCGGAATGCGGATCGCGGGAATTCAAGAAGTAAGTACACGCGCTTTGGAATTCTCGGCTCTACTGATTGCACCCGCCCGTGCATGCGCACCCGCGCCGAGCCGAGCCGAGCGGGCCCGAGTCGGGCCGAGGCGCGGGCACGCTACGCGCATGCGCGCTACGCACGCCGCGCTACTTCACGTCGTTGCCTCGCCATGCGTCTACCGCCCACTACCATATACGGCCTCTGCATACGCGCGCGAGCGCCGAGCGAGAGCGAGAGGGACGGACAGTGAGAGGGAGCGAGAGGGAGATAAGCGCCACGCCATCGTGTGTGTCGCGGCGGAGTTGGATAATTCAGGCCCGCGCGTCCACGGGCCAACGCACCATCCCGCCGTTCTCTTAACGCGACGTCGTCGTGCGTGTGTGCGTGAGGCGAATTATTCCATCTTTTGTTTTTCAGATATGCGCGGTCCTTCACGGCCACCGCGGATCTATCGCCGAGGATGATGCGCATTATTCATATTTTATATGCAACATACGCAATCGTGCGGTTTCATTCTCTGAATTTGGAAGTCAGATAAAACGTTGGCGAGATTCCCAAGAGGAGGCTCACTTCCTCCAAAACCTTTCCGGCGATCCCCCACAGCCACATGGGTTTCCAATTACAATTTTTAATCTTGGCTCCGGATCTCTCACGCGACGACATGCGCGCGCATACAAGCTGGTCGACTTTAACCCTTTCACGTTAAACTTTTCTCAAGAACATGTCTAGTCTAATCATTTTTAAAGATTTTTGGGATCGCTAAATAGGAAAATGAAATCAAGATATAAAAATTTAAAATCCAATACGGCAGTATGAAAAATAAAATGTTTACATATTCTAGTTAAATCGTTGCGGGATTTTTTAGAGCGGCCGCCAAATACAAAAATAACAGATTCAATATAATTGTACAAAAAATAAAATATCTTCAAATTTTAATGAAAAATTGTATCGCGACGTTTTCAAGATTGCAAAATATATAAATTCAACTTGTAAAACATAAAAATATATGTAATAAAACGTTAAACAAATTTCAATTAAAATTTGTATTATCAGAATCATCGTTCGATTAATCAAACGTCGCGCAGCGTCAAACCTTTCAAATCTATATAGCCCGAAAATTTTTAGAGCATATTAAACAAACTTATTTTCGGAACAAATAAAGTTTTACATTTTATAATAGTATCTGTCGCACTATTTTTTTTTATATAAAAGTTCAAACAATCCCCTTAAAACGCGCGAGTTTTGACGCTAATGATTCAATGTTTACCAGATATATTCTTCATGCACGTGGGAACACACGTGCAATGATATGTTCCGTCGGAGGCTCAAGATACATGAACTTTTCGCATGAATGAATAACGTGTCGATTGACAAGACAGGGTACGCGGTACGTTTCCTCGCCAGTCACAATCGTCCCGAGAGAGAACTTCACGAAGAGGAACGCGCGCGGAAAGCGGCTGCAAGGAGAGAAAAAAAATGGGCCGTGAAGGAACATATCCTGAGTGCGCAACCGGGCGGCCTCTCCCAACGGAGATCGGTGCATTACATCAACGGTGCGCAACATCGTTACGATCTCCCCGGAGCTCTCCGCGGCGTGCCTTAGAATGCATAATTAATAACTTCTATCTACCCGCTTGCGATATACGTGCGCGTCGGCCAAGGCGTGAACGTACAAGGTGATACGCCGCGAGCGTGTCGCCGATTCATATATTTAACGATGCACGTGCCGTGCACTAACGACGCGCGCTTAATCGAGATTTATTCCGTCGTCTTCTTCGTCCTCCTTTTTTTTTTTTGGAGAATTTTGCTAATCTCAGAGACGGCTAATCTCAACGCGGATGATCTCTTTGCCACCACGATCGTGATATCGCTCTCTCGGAGCTATGTCCATTTTTGTCAAATTAATTTTAATTTATTCCTTATCCTTTGTTTTTCAATTCTTAGAACTGAAATGACACAAAAAAGTAAGTTAGATCAAGTGAGTTAAAGTTAATCGATATTAATAGAAGTGCGACATAAGACATTTTCGTTCAACTTCAAGGTTGCGAGGAGAGTTGCCATGTGAACGGAAAGCCAGAACAGATGAAAAATGATAAATCGGTTTAACGAACGGTATTGCAAATACCGGGTCACATTTCGTTATTTATAAATAGTGGAATATAAATAGAAAAATTTATTCCAGCGCGTCACGCTCCTCTCGCGCGAGGCGTGCTTTTATACGAGGTGTGTAAACGGCCCCCGATCCCGTAGGAGGAATTGCACTATTGCAATTTTTATCCGGCCGGATTATCATTGGAAATGCCATTATGAGGTAGTCATCGTTGACAGCTAATGGTGTCAACGGCGCGCGCTCACCGGTTTGTCCTTACTCCTTACGGGCCGCTTAAGGGAGCGCTAGCGGTTGCGGAATGGTTTAAGCGCGCAGAAAGGAAGCAAAGCGCACATTCCCTCCTCCCCTCGTCTCGTCCCCCTCAACCGCAAAAAGATACGGATCGAGACTTCGCTCGGGACTAATAGTATGTTTGAGTATTTCTTCTATTCGTCTGACGTCTTTGTCTATTTTATTGAAGTAGACTGCAAAGTAGAACGAGATGAACAGTAGCAAGCCGGTTAACGATTAATCTTGGAATTCTACTCATATTTTTCTTACATTAATACTTATACTGCGGGTAAAAATTCTTCCACATAATTAGGAATTTTCTTACATTTTTTAACGTCTACTTTATAAAGCAAAGTATTAGAATAAACTGAACCAATATTATTTTAATGTAAAAAAATTATTTTTAATGTCATAATCTTATTAAATATTATTTTAAACTATCAAAATTTTAATAAGAAAAACTAAATTCAAAGATGTGACTTCCTATTCACAATAGAGTTATATCCAAATAATATTCTGATTTGAAATGATTATTATCATTCAAATCCAGGTGTTCGAATCCAGGGGGATTATCCGGATAATCCGAATCTTAGGCCCTATCGTCTGTTTGACTTCGATCAATATTAGTCTTGAAAACAGGTGAATCTTAAGAAACAATTTTATATTCTTAACATTCGTAATCGCAATTTTAATAAGAGATTGATGATTTTATTAATAACCGAAAAGTCGAAATGAAGTCCGTGAATCTAGATTCAAACTGTTAAACTCTGCGAGGCGTCTCTCTATTCTTAGATCCTGTTCAATTACAATCGTCCGATTCCGAAAAATTCAGAAAAATCGCCGGCAAAATTGCGATGGAACGGGTCGCGCATAGGTCGAATTCAAGGTGTGATTGCCGATCGATCGACCGCGTCGATTATACCGCCTCTTTAGTGTTCTCCCACAGACTTTACCTTCTATGCCGTGTATCCAGCGCCTACACGCGCGTGCGCGCGCACGCACGCACGCACGCACGCACGCACGCACGCACACGCCGGCGAATGCAAAAGTGACGTTGACGTCACGCGTCCGTACATGGCCTCATCGTGAAAACCGTGTGGGTGTCGCGCGTTATATATTATACTTCGTCTTGGACTTTTTCCCCTGTTACTCCGCATCCTTCTTCCATTCCCGTCTCTGTAATCTTCGAATCTTCGAACGAAGAGATGAAAAAAACTGCACGCATTTGTAGATTCTGACTAATTCGATAAAAAAATTTAGGAAAAACAGGACAATTCAGAGTCATTAAGAAGAAAATGCCAAGAACAAGCCAAGAATAGGCTTCATGACTTAAAGCGAATGTTAAATCTAAAACTGATGCATGATAAATACCAATAATACCTCAAGTGAGTCTTGATGATATCTCAAATGTTCTCATATCCAAGATTCGCACACAAAGGAATGCTGTTCAACGAGCACTTAAATGCGATCTCTTCACTTATGATTTTTTTACTAAAATTATTTACAGTATTATACATAATACATACGATTCGATAGTTTATTTCGACTCCATATGAGAAAGTACGATTTGTACGTATGCTTCTCTCCTAAATAAGATGCCTGCATCTTATTTACGAATTGCCGGTAGTGCGGTAAGGGTCGTCTTCTAGCGATCAAGTTGAAGATTGGGTTGTCACACTTGTCGATTCTCAGATTACCACGCCGAGATGCATTAATATGACGTTAAATTGATCCCTAATGATGCGCCGCCATCGTACGCCATTGTCCGTCGTCTACGCCTGTAAGTTGCGCGTGGATGATGACTGCTATCTGCTGAATTGCCGATTGTCCTGCCCACGTTTGCCTATCTGGCGAAAGGTCTTGGTGCGTTTCAGCCGCTTTGCCGAACTCGGGTCGTTTATGTTTTTGAAATGTCCGTAACCGCCTCCGCCGAGCCTCTTTCGTGGTCGTGAAGCCTTACTGATTCCCACTTCTGTTAAGAAGTTAAATAGGAGTTAAAAAAAAGGAAAGTTTAACTGGCTGACACAACTGGTGACGCATATTCGTATTGTTTTAAGACTCAAACCTATCAATTTGGATTACTATTGAAAAAGTGGTAATTTAGATTTTGATTAATCCAGATGTAGGCGATAACTTGAATCAGTTTTTTTTCTATATGTTATTGAAAGAAATTCGAATGCAAGAGTGTTTAAAAATTTTTGAAGATGATCTATGAATTTTAAAAGTTATAAATTTGTCAGAGAAAACTTTTGCACTTTTGCAAAATTTAGAATATGTGTTTCCACTATATATGTATAATGATATATAACTTCTATTGTTAAATTTAAAAAAAAAACTTACTCAAATCTACTGCCGGTGATACGACAAATCCGAAGGACTTAGCAACTTTCGCCAAATCCAGAGTCTCTATATCAAAGACCTGCTTCAAATGATGTGAATCATACGCTCTGACGTAATTCTTAAACGCTTCCTTTGCTGACTGGTGTAAGAAGTAATTCTTCGATATCAAATTTTCAAGCTAAAAAAAAAAGATATTTTATATAGTATTTTTACCGAAATCGGTTCTGAAAAAATGCAATTTAATAAAAATTACGAATTGCATATTTCAATTCTCTTCTAAAATATGCGATGAAATCACACGAATTGACGCTTGTTTCAGTGCCTCTCAGTTTCGGTTAATCTCAAAGCATTTAACTTACAGTTCAAATAAAAAATACTCATTGTCAGAATAAGTTAAATTTGAAGAAAGAAAAAATCATAATGTATGTATGGTATACCTGTAATTGTATATCGGCGATTTTATTCCAAGAGAATTCGTATTCGTTCACGGGTACGCGAGCTTCCTTGAGATAACGAAGGAAACCAAGCTCTTCCGGACGCAATATCAGCAGGGCATGACCGCTGCTACCCTCTCCGCGAGCGGTACGACCAACGCGATGGATGTACTCCTAAAAATCGTACAAATTCGATATAAAAAAACCGATGCTCATTAATCTATGTTTACTATTAGGAAAATCATCGAATTTCTCTACTTCTTTTAACGTTTAAGCAAAGTAAAACAACGCGACAATTTTTACCTTGGGATCGTCTGGTGGATCGTACTGCACGATCCAGTCGACGTCGGGTATATCGAGACCTCTCGCGGCCACGTCGGTGCAAAGCAAAATACCCGAAGAAGCGTTGCAAAATTGGTAAAAGGTCGTGGTTCTTTTCGTCTGCTTCTGCTTACCCTGTCAATGAAAACACGAACGCTAAGTCGGGAGTTAACGAGAGTACCGCGAATATCATAAAAAAAATCCAATAACGTACGTGTATACTCATTACTGGCAAATCGATGTAATTTAAGAGTTCGTGATGATATTTAACGGACATGCAGGAACTGAAGAAGACCATCGTCTTCTTCTTCCTGTTTTTCTTTAAGAACGTGAACAGGAGTAGAAATCTTTTCTCGCTCGGGCACGCCACGTAACCCTGCTGTAAGCCCTCCACGGTCGCCATTTCCTTGTCATCGTCGACTCCCACGTATATGGGTTCCTTCTTGAGGGCCAACGTTGTTATCGTCGCCACCTTCTGTGTCTGCGTCGCGCTAAAGAGCATAGTTTGCCGACGTTCTGCAACAATAACTTATGTAATATCGAAAAAAAAAACAATCTGCTTTTAAATAATGTATTACTTACTGGGAAGGATATTGATGATTTGCTTCAATTCCTCTTCGTATCCAATATCCAGAATACGATCCGCTTCGTCGATGACCAGACATTGAAGATTCTTGTACAAAAAATCGGGCGTGTTCTGCAAATGATCCAGTAATCGTCCCGGCGTCGCCACGATAATGTTGATCCCCTTTCCGAGTTTCTGCGCTTCTGTCTGCCGACTGGCGCCGCCCATCAGCAGACCGTACGTGTGATAATGATACTTCATCAATTCTTTCAAAACTCCGAAAGTCTGCATAGACAATTCCCTCGTAGGAGACATGATTATGCAACCGGTACCTGAAAATATTTATCCATTAGAATCTCCTGCTGATTTTGTGAATTGAATCATCAGAAGGGTCGAGACAGCTGTATTCTTATTAACAGAGCTTTTACTTTTAATTCATCTCTATATAAGATTTCTATTTAATTATCGTTAGTGAAACGTTAAATGCATCATTTGTATAGCATTAAATGTTTTATACATATTAGACAAAAATTAGATTCACATTTGAACGACTGTTATTATCATTTATTAGTTAATATGAATAAATTCATATAGATTATTCATGAAACAAAAACTATCCAAATGCTTTTCTGACTATGTCGAATTTACATACCGTTACGGGGCATGAACTTCAACTTGTAAATCAATTCAACGGCGGGAATTAAAAACGCCAGAGTTTTGCCGGATCCGGTTTTGGCTGCGCCAACCAAATCTCTTCCCTCCAGAAGAGATGGAATAGCTTTCGCTTGTATCTCAGTCATATTCGTAAAACCCATATCCTTTATCGCCTTCAGTGTATTTTCGCACACTTTCTCGCTCAATACTGAGAAGGTTGTATCGTTTGTCACCTCAAAACCTACAGCTGTGCCAGGTACTAAATAAAAATATATAAACATATATTTTTAACATATGTTATTAGACAGCGTTCAAATATCTTTCACTTATTAGAATAATCATATCAGAAGTACGTACAATTCCTAGTTTCAGCTGGAGGTTGTTTAGTTACCTCAGCCTCTTCACTTTTCTCAGGCACTTTAAATTTCATATTTTCTAAAAAAGATAAATGGATTATTCCATAATAATTGTTAATAATTGTGTAATAAAATGGAAAATGCAGGTATGATTAATTCTGCAACCAGTATTATTAACTTCTCAATAAAAGAGAAGATAGATTACTAAGTATGTTTAAAATAATTTGAAAAATTATAAAAACAAGTTAGAATAACTTATACAAACTTTTTAGAGAAATATCCTTTGCGCTTTGCTGACTTATCTCAGGTATTTCTTCTGATTTGATTGCATCTGTAACAGAAGCGTTTTATTTAAAATAAATAATGATAGATATACATATATATAGGTACATATATATATATATATTATATATATATATATATAGCGAAAAAACAAAAAAATCGACATTAAACGACCATTAACTTTGACAAATAATTTTCCTGAACAAAATTAACACAAATCTCATTATTCAGATATGCTTTCACACATGAGAGTTAACCTCAACGAGAGTTAACCTCAAAACGTTTTTTTTTTTCCCTTTTTGCTCCTCCCGCCGTTTTAGCACCGTTAATTTTGTCTTCTCTCGTTTCTTAATTTTTCGCATTAGTACTTTCTCGGGCACGGACATCTCGTAAGTTACAGGAAACAGTATCGTAATGACATTAAAAATTGTTTACGATGATCCACGACTCGGATGCAGATTGCAGACGCGTGAAACAAACACTGGCAAACACCATGCTTGGTATGCATATATGATTGTATGTCATATATATACGTTATGAAGCTTGATAAAAGACTGCGCGCTCTCATTGGAGGTGAGGCGAAGAGCATATAGCTCAAGATATGAACAAACTTTTTTATTTTTTAATTTCTATTATAAATAATCATTATATATATGTATATATATATATATAT
>NW_012026821.1:2799080-2884154 GCF_000956235.1 Wasmannia auropunctata | reverse complement strand
AGAGAGAGAGAGAGAGAGAGAGAGAGAGAAAGAGAGAGAGAGAGAGAGAGAGAGAGAGAGCTATATCTTAGAGAATAGCAATGCATGCAAGTATAAAAAAATCGTTTCACAAATCACATATAAATAGATGAGATATTAAATACAATATCTCATGCATAATATAATACATTGAACAATATTTTGTGGAATTCTAATACTCTCTACAGATCCTTACCCATATATAGCTCAAGATGTGAACTTATTTTTTTAATTTCTATTATAAATGATCATTATATATATAGCTATATTTTACAACTAGAGAATCACTTAGAGAATAGCAATGCATGTATAAAAAAATTGTTTCACAAATCACATATAAATAGTTGAGATATTAAATACAATATCCCATGTTATAATACATTAAATATCATTTTGTGGAACTCTAATTAAGACTCTACAAATCCTTATCACTTTCCCTTGTACATTTATGCGATTTTATATGTATTCTTGTCAATAGAACATAAAACATTCTCGCGTACATCCACATTTATTCTTTTGTAGCCTTCAAATTATTCCATATATTACAAAATATCTTTCGTATAAACGAATTTTATTAGTTTTTTTTATACATTTTCTTTAATAAATTTTACATTATGCCTTACATAATTTTATAAACAAAAACCCCTTTTATATATACACACACGTGCGCACCATATTGTGTGTATGTGTGTGTGTTGCATAAAATTCTTATACATACAAATGCAAATAAAAAGAATGTAATATTACGATCAGATTCAAATATCAGTATTATACAATAGCATTGCATATTATATGTGCAGTAATTTCGTGCAGGTATCTATAAATAACTTAACATTATTAAAAATCAAAATTATAACTTGTAAACCTCATTCGCAAGAGGCTATTTATTTTATCATATATAGACATATGGATATATATTTCATTATCATATGGATATGATATATCCATTATAATCACAATTTTTTCTTTTTCTTTTTTATTCTGACGATAATTAATACACAAGATATTAGTATAATCAAACACGTATACACAAACGAAGTACTTTTTAATATCTTTGTACATATAATAATGCATACATTTATGCACGCACTAAATGTGTTATTTTACGATTGTAAAATAAACAACAAAAAGAGAAACGATTGTCGAGGCATAATGATCGTAGAAGCTACTTAAATATGTAATATCCAAATTATAATTTAATGCCAATGCTATTGATTAATAAAGATCAATTCATTAGTCATAAAAGTACATATTTCTTACATATATAATATAGATTATGAGATTATATACTCTAATCTATATACGTGTGTATATATATATATGTATATATATATAAAATATATTATATTACATGTAAAATATTTTGATATATATATTACATATGTTGTATTATATTTATATTTTATATATCTACTACTATATTATATAACATATTATACATATTATAATTGTTCATATCATTTAAATATACTATTATATTGTATAACATTTATATATATTATATGTGCTATATTTACATATCTCTATACCAATAATTATATATAAATAATCTTTTCTTTCTTTTATAATTTTTAAGATCAAGTTAATAGTATATTCTACTTGTTATAAATTTGTTTTATATTCTTTTTTGCTGCTGATTAAATTTTCGATTATTGTGTAGTTGCAACGTAATACATAGACGAACAAAATTATCCATTACATTACTGATTAATAGCAAAAACTCTTTCTATATTTAATTTACACATTAATATTGTAATATATATTTCCATTGTTGTGAAAAAGAAATAAGATTATCTTGCACGCTCAATATAAAGTACATTTATATAAGTAACATTTATCCTTAAAAAAAAATAATATATTATTATAATACATAGTACAACTATGTGGCGAAATGTACCATTAAACTTTTGTTTTAAAAATTATATTATAAAAGATAATTTATATAGAATTATCAATATATAGATATGTAAACACAGCTATTACACAATATAATAATATATACATAATATAAAAAATATAATATATTAAGGTAATGCATGTTATATTGTATATATAATATATATACTTGTATAATATTGTACATATTATAATCTATATTATAATTCATTCATATATATAATCCATATTATACATATTTAAATGAAATATTATACGTACTTCTTTTATAACTGATAAATTGATCTTTATTAATAATTAGTCAACAGCATAGGCATTGGACTAATAATTCAGATATCTTATAATATTTATGTAATTTCTACAATTATTTCTCTTTTTGTTGCTTATTTTATACTTGTAAAATAATTATACAATTAAATTCGTGCAGAATGTATGCATGTTACATGTAGTTATTACGACGCTGAGAAATACTTTCTTTGTATATACGTGTTTGGATGTTAATTATCATTAGAACAAAAAAGAAAGGAAAAATTAATGTGATTATAATGCATAACTAATTATACAGTGATAAAATATATATTGTATCTTATATCCACATGATAAAATAAACAGCTTCATGCGAATGAGATTTACCAGTTACAATTCTGATTGCTTATAATCAAGTCATTTATTAATGTGTAAATTAAGTATAGTTTTTGCAATTAATTAATCAATTAATTAACACAATTGGTAATACAATTGATAATTTTTCTACGTATTATTATACTGCAACTATACGATCGAAAATTTATTTTAGCAAAAAGAAAACAAAAAAACAAAAGATCCTTATATTTATCCTTAAACGAAATGCATCGGTGATCCCGCCATTTTTAAGTCAAAATTTGTTCTCTTGTCCAATCGAAAGTTTGTTCTGTAAATGGAAATAGTGTCTTATAGATCGTGATTGTAATTAATATTCGATCTGTACAGTCAATTGCTTACGATTGTATCAAGGTTCTTCCGCGAAAAGCTCCTAAATGAGCATAATAAGTTGGCGCCGGATAGCTTACTGCTCTTGTACAGCGGGCATACATGTGGCAAAGGTAATAAGTCATCTCCTCAAGCTGATCTTCGTTAAATTTAGAATCATTGTATATGCATCTGTATTTCGTATGCCGCGCTGTGCCCTACATTTATAGCATAATTAACATAATATGTCAAATGTAACTTTATTTAATTGAAGAAATATGCATTTTTTATAATTTGGAAATTTAATTATTAATACATGCTCTATATGTTACTTAAACTGAATTATTATAATTATCACGAGTTAACTATTGTTAATTGCCTATCATTGTTATTGCGTGAAAATTTTGTATACTGCTAAATTTAATGTTCCTTAATAACAATTATAATTATGTAAACGTATTAAAAGAAAACAAATCAACGAGACTTTACCTGAATACTCGCATGTGACACGAGATAAAAGTCAATGTGATCTGGATGGGTAATTTGTGTATCGACAATTGTACCCGGTCTCACGTTACCATTTCTGTCGTCTGTGTCTTTTGGATTTACGGGAAAGAGGCGCACATGATGTCTCTTCTGAACAACCACGCAAGTAATTTCAATGTTACCTTTATTGAATTTTCTAATCGCCTGTCTAATGGCGTTTATTTCGTGGAACATAACTTGTGGAAGCTGCCCCTCACTAACTCCGTCTCTAAATATTGATACAAATATGGAATGTATTAAATTATAAATATACAATGGTAGAAATTAAAAAAAAAATAGCGATTTTAATTGTTTACATGTTTCCTTGTTTACTCTAAAATATTCGCAACTAAATTACATTCGCAACTACACTTATATTTACAATATAAGTTTCATTTTATGCATATTTAAAAAGAATTATTTTTACAGTTTCGTATAACATTGTATATCATTGCCAATACATACCGGTAATAAATGATTCTCTTTGGTGCACGTCTGTTTTCCTGGCCATAGGCGTTAAGTTGTGCTAGGATTATTGCTTCAAGATCTAAAATCATTTCTTCTTTGGGTGGTTGAAGTTTCAGTACAACATTATACTGGAAAGCTGAATTTCTACTTGCAGCAACCTAAATTAATGACATTTCTTATTAATACATATATATTCATAATACATATACATAAAAGAAAAGCTATGTTTAATTATACACACCGCCGCTATAGAGGGTATATCTCTAGAATCAGGAGCCGGATGAGTTACGTCGGCACCAACGAGTATGTAATCGCATTGTAGACAGAATGGTCTAAGAGGAAAATAAAAACGAAAAAAAAACCAATATTATTCGAGACTATAAACATATTTAAAATAAGACAAGTATTATTCACTCACATGGTTTGCAATATATGATTGACGCCATTTAATTTCGAGTTTATTTTTTGTAGAATATTTTTCAGCGTCGAAGCAGGTACGTCGCTTCCATTTTTTATAGTTTGAATCTTTATACATTGTGTCAAAACACCTATCTCCATCTCGGTAATTTGTTTTACGTTGCCTAAGACAATGATAAATAATATCAGATTGGTTTATATATTAAAAATGAGAAAGTAAAATAAAAAGTACTCACCGTATGTTACGTCTCTCTGATTTGGTATAAGAACTATTATCAACTTTAAATGCTTATGTGTATTGAAAAAGTCTTTAATCTTGTTTAGTTCATTTGCGTAAAATCTTTTGTATGGACGAATGGAGTCTCCAATTCTCATACCACATTCTGATCCTAAAAAAAAGATACTTAACGTAAAATATATGAATACAATCTATGTAGTATAATTCAAAATTACAGTTCGTTAATATCTAAATTCACAGTTGCAAGCTGTGCATATTTTTTTCGAATCAACAAGTAACAGATATATTACTTAGAAATCTTTGAAAAAATACATAAAAATACATAAAAATTTTAATCATATTTCTCATATACTTAACCTGTTTTCCTTAACTCTTTCACGAACTCCTGCATTTTTATTTCAGCGTCTTTCGTTCCACTCAAATCGAGAATAGTCCACGAACGGTCTTCCAAATGTTTGGGTTGATTAAACTTTTGCAAATACCATACTCCTCTCATTACTTTCGCTGTTCTTTCATTTTCATATTTCAATATTGGAGCACTTAAAACTCTGGCATCTACTCTTTTCATTTGTGGATTCACAGATAGATGGAATTCATTTTCCATGACGGGACTGTTATTCACTTTAATTTCGTCGAACTAGAAACACATAACACAAATATATCGCATACACATAACATAAATAACGACACAATACGTTAAATCTAACAATGTCTTACCGCGGCTTCAATTCTATATTTACGATCTGGCGCTTTCGCTACTGTTTTCTTGATCATTGCTGCAGTTTGCGTTTCATCAAGCTTTTTATTAATGGCCTGTTTACCGACAATAGTGCACAGCTGTAAAAGTTCGAGGGAATTCTTAGTTTCTTTTACGCCATCACTTACACGAATAGTAAATATAAAACAGCTTACGCACTTCGACAGGCAGCATAACTTTGCCTCCGTCGGCAGTGTTGCCCACATGAAGAACAGGCAAATCAGGTCTACCTATTTTATATCTCTTCACTTCCCGGAAGTATGTCGTTATTGTGTACTGTCGTCCACTGCTGCTATCCGAAAACTTGAATGAGTCGCAACTGTCTTTACATAAATCCATTATGCGATACGTTCGCTTCGAACTCGGTAAGCCAGGTATTTCGTAAGTCACTTTCAAACCTCTCAAAAAGCTTTGCATCTTTAATGAATATCTCATCACGTCGTCATAAGTAAGTTCTCTTACTCTTCTTTCGTTGTTAAGTGCAACTTCAGCCATGTATGCGATTACTTTTTGAGTTACGGTAAATCCTTTATGAGAAACTATATAAAATACAAAAAGTATTATGTAGAGATTATAGATAAAGATATTTGATATAGTTTTAAAATTTAAAATTCGTTACAAGTCTTAAGAGTATCGTTTATGATCAAAATGAAAAATATCAACATGGATACTTTACTGTCTACATTTAGATACGGTTGCCAGCCAAGTACTCCGGATAAAAATCCGCCGCGCCCTAGAGCTACGCCAGCGCCTAGTTTCTCTTCTTCATTTATATTCCAAAAAAGTGACTTTCCAACCTATAAAAACATATTTTACACCATTTATATTTATTCTATACAAACATTACCTCCAATTTGCAATATTTTAAGTACAAATAGATATATACTATAAAAAGTGAATTTATGTTCAAACAATGTGTGATCTTGCGAAAACACTTGAACACTTGTTTTTTTTTTAATAAATATTTCAAAGCAATTTATTCTCCAAAAATCGATATTATTTATAATTATACAAAAATTACTACTAACAAGTTATCAATAATAGTAATAATAGTAATAATAGTAATAATTACCGTGATATTACTAGTTCGTGATTCCGGTGCATGACGCATGATAATATCCAAGACTTGTATAGCGGTTTGATCTTTATTTCCTGCAAGACCAGGTCTCAAATTTTTTATCCAGCTAAGATCAACATTAGCTACTTTCTTCATAATAATTTCAAATTTTCGTTGTTGGTTATTGTCAATTACCGAGACGACACCTCGTATCTATATATAGGATGAAAATTATTAAAATGTTAAAATATAAAAATTAGAAATTAGAAATTTCGAATATAATGTTATAAAATTTATTCCAGATGTGAGAAATCGTTTTACAATCAATGCGTACGTTACTTACATCATCGCCGAAAGGAAGATTATTTCCACTGTATGCATTTTTATTCCCATCATATGCTGGATATCTTTTATTAAAATTTTTATTTCTAAATTCTTCAAAAATTATTCGACATAAACCTTTGGGAAGTTTGGGTACTCTGACTTCTTTTTTGGATTCTTCCCTGTAAGGCTTAATAGTAACGTCGTAGTGAACTGCATTGGTTACAAAATTATCTTTAAATATAATTTCGAACATGTTTGTAAAAACAGCAGTCTTTTCCCCTTTCGTTCCAGCTCTCCCAGGATTTTGTCTCCTCGGTATCATCTCATGATATGCTTTCAATTGAGCCGTCGACATTTTTGCCTTTGTTGCAGTCCTTTCTGAGGAGAATGGATCTGTCAAAGTAAGCCCAGTTAACTGAAAAAGAAAAAGATAATTAAAACGACTGAATAAACTTGAGAATGCAATATCTATTCGTGATAAATATTTGTGACCAATATTCTATTAAAACATGCGCACATGCTCATATAATTATGTAAAAAACTAATATTAATAGTATTAATTTTATATGATCGTACAAGAGGTGGAGATTGAATACTTGTGGATGGCTGCATACCAGTCGGTTGTACTTTCTGATCACCAGCAGCACCAATATCAACTGTAAAAAATAAAAATATTTATACACATACACTAATGTGCGTATATACTAGATAGCCAATGTGTCGTCAGAGTGCCTGGTTTCTGCTACCAATTTGCTTATATAGCATGTCAGCAGGCTTTGTCGACAAATCCTGCTGACATAGCATGTGCTTAATACTGACACAAATGGCTATGGATTTGCAATAGGAATCGAATTTGTTGCCAATTTGCCTAGCATTTGTACTATCAGGGTACATATGTATACATATATGTATGTATGCATACATAAACTTAATGTCCTATTTCAAGGAAAATAAATAACTATCTGAAAAAGACTTATATAAAAATATATTAGACAAAATAATTTCATTTGAGAAAGATAGTTTTCAGACATTATACCTTTGTTTCAAATAAATTTGTTTCAACAAAAAAATTCTCTTTTTTTAAATAAAACTGTTTTTTGTTACAATTCAATTTTCCTTATCATTTTATACAGAAAGATATTAAAATAAGATAAATAAAAAATCAATACTTCACTAGATATTTTATATATTATTCTAATATAAAATATCTTATGTATTTATGTTAAGTATTTGTTTTTCAATAATCTCAATTAAGTATTTTTATACCTGGGGATAAAAAGAATTGAGAATTGATTTTTTCTTTATGAATGCATTAATACATAAGTAAAATAGTACTTTTTCTCTCTTAAATATAACTATGTATCTTTTTACATTAATTGATATTTATATTTAAAAAATTCGAAAACAATATTCAAATATTCTAATATTCTAAATACTAATTGTCCTTATTTTTTATTAGAAAATAATTTTTACTTGAAGGTTTCAGCTGCTTCTGCTGCTGAGATGAAATTGGTTTTTGATGCTCCTGTTGTATTTGTTGTGCCTGTACTACTTGTTGCGGTTGACCATGTGCTCCTTGTTGTCGTGGCCAAGCTGGTGGCTGCTGCTGTGGTGGTACACTCTGTGGTACTTGTTGTCGTGGCCAAGCTGGTTGCTGCTGCTGTGGCGGTACACTCTGTGGTCCTTGTTGTTGTGGCCGAGCTGGTGGCTGTTGCTGTGGCTGCTGCTGTGGCGGTACACTCTGTGGTACTTGTTGTTGTGGCCAAGCTGGTGGCTGCTGCTGTGGCGGTACACTCTGTGGTACTTGTTGTCGTGGCCAAGCTGGTGGCTGCTGCTGTGGTGGTACACTCTGTGGTCCTTGTTGTCGTGGCCAAGCTGGTGGCTGCTGCTGTGGTGGTACACTCTGTGGTCCTCGTTGTCGTGGCCATGCTGGTTGCTGCTGCTGTGGCGGTGGACTCTGTGATTCTTGTTGTTGTGTACTCTGTGCTGGTTGTTGCGGTTGGCCTTGTGATACCTGCTGTTGCTGCTTCTGCTGTAAACCCAATATAGTTTGTCTCTTTAATATTTGTTAAGATTGTGAATTGTCTGTTTATTTTGCTGCTGCAATGAATCTTGCATTACTTGATGCAATAAACTTTTAGATACTTTTTGTTGCTTCTGCTGTGACGGATCAGATGATGAGTGAAAATTAAATGATGCAAAAATTCAGGTAAAAAGTTGAACAGTTTGTTTATCATAACTTTGAAGTTGTTACCATAATTTTGGCATATGGAAATTCAGCACTCAGAATGCATATTCTGAGAGCTACACATTTTTTATCACTTATTTCTATATATTGCAGTCTAAATATAAATAAATAATTTAGATAATGGATCAAATTATCATCCCAGGAAAAAAATCTTATTACACTCATCACCTGATCCATCACAGTAGAAGCAACAGAAAGTATCCAAAAGTTCACCAAAAGTTGTATCAGTAAGAATTTACAATCTTAATAAATATCAGGCAAACTAATTTTTATAGCAGCAGTAGCAAGTTGTTAGCAGCAGTAGCAAGGTCGATACCTGTTGTTCCGATGTAGAAGCATCTTGTGAGGTAGATTCAGCTCCTGCCTGCTTCTTCTTCTTTCCTGTAATTTATACAGCAATATATATATATATATATATATATATATATATATATATACATACATATATTTTTATTAGATTATATATCTATTATTAAACTATATCTCTTAAATACACACAAATAGTTTTAAGATTGTAACATATACTGACATATTTGAAGCTCTCATCTAATTTAATTAAACAGATTTAATGCTTTTAAACAAATATGTAAATCTTTGTAGCTACATTACGTTACACTTTCTGCACTTACAGTAAAATAAATATAGTATATTAGATAAAAAAGTAACAATAACAATAATGTGATAATATAAGACCCAATAAATTGATAAATTAAATTAATAAAGTAAAGGACTATGGATCCTAATCTATATGTTTAATGTTCCAAGTTATAACAAAGATTATTTGAATGTAATAACAACAAACGTTTAAAAAACACTGCGATAATGAGAATGACTCGAGAGAGGTCAAAACATCTGTTGTTATTGCATTCAAATAATCTTCCTTACAATTTGGAGCATTAAATATCCAATGTAAGCTCCTTAGCCCTTTTACAGCCCCTTATTTTAACGATCTAAAAATTTTATGATTTAAAGTAAAAATATACAAAAAGTTCAGCTACGAAGAATCTAATGGCATCTTAGACTTTGACATACTAACGCGAATGTGCAATGTGCACAGCGACAGTGCGTGATATGTTAACACTTTCAATACGAGGCCTATTCTTTTCGAATATATGTATCGTTCGCCCTTTCTCTCTTTTTTTTTCCTCTCCAACATGGAGGAAAGAAAGAGGAAAGGTGAACCGTAGCGAAAAAGCTCAGCTGAAAAAGAAGAGCTTGTTCGTAACTTTGAAGTCGTTCGTAACCGTCGTAGCATTGACATATGGAAATTTAATCAGCTTAGACTGCGTAACTTGAGAGTTATATAGATCACATTTCTTATTCCACTTATTTCTACACATACCGCAGCCTAAGTATGAGCAAATAATTCGAACAATGGATCAAATTATCGCCACGGAAGCGATCAATTGTTGAATGATGCAATTTACCGGGGAAACTGCGAAACTCCCGAGGGACTCGCGCATAACGATCTGCACGTACCTTTTCTCACCATTCTGTCCTTTAGTTTGGTATCGGATGAAGCACCTGAATATGTTGCGCGACAAAATCACTTGCCGATTTGCTCCGAAATAACCGCAATTCCAGATCGAATGAACGATGCTCCGACAGTCCAATTGCGATGTCACCGAGCTCGCCGTCTCGAAACACCCGTCTCGAACGAAGAGTTCGTCCGCGAATAAACGTCTCGACTCTCGAAGCTTCTATATGCACATATATTAAAACGGTAAAGGAATTCCCCTAATTTTCTCAGACCACGTAAAACACCCGATCCGCTGTTCGGTTCGAAATAACTGCTGTGTGTCGTGTGTGTGTGTGTGTGTGTGTGTGTGTGTGTGTGTGTGTGTGTGTGTGTGTGTGTGTGTGTGTGGTGTGTGTGCGTGCGTGCGTGTGTGGTAGGCCCGGTAGGCGCTGCACGTAGAGGGAATGGGGAACAGCAAAGAATAAGAATTTCAAGCCTATCGGAAGCCGCCTACCGTGGCGTACACGGTTTCCGATAGGTTGACAGGATCGCGGCTCCGTGTTTTTGTCCAGCTTTACGCCGACGACGCGCTTTCACAGTCTGTCCTTAGGAAAAGATCCAGAAGATGGCGCGATGCGGACGATCGCCGGCCATATTGTTGGGACCTACGCGACAAACCCAGCTTCCATGAAAACTGCGCGTTTCCCTTCCGCGATCGCGAATGTGTCACATAACCAACGTCGCCGATCTCGGCCGATAATGTTTATAAATATTGGGATTTGACATATGTTACGCGTGTGCCTGCGGCAACTCGGAGCTTCGCGTGGACCCTCCTGCTTCCCCGATGACGCGCGCGCGAGGCATTTCGGGGCTATGCCGATATTAATGTGATAGATCGTCGCCAAAGAAAATCCGTGGAAAAGAAAAAATGACAACTGGCCAGAGTGGGCACGATCATTCTCTCGCTATCAGGCAGGAAATACAACGCTTCGAGAGCGTACACCCGTCGATTTACGCCATTTACGACCTGATAGAGCTCGTGCCCGACGCGCACGTCGCTAAGCAAATTCGCGAGCATGTCGTGGCGATAGAGGGTAATGCATACTTGATTTCATACGTCTGTTTTTTTTACGCTTTCCATTCAGCGCAAGTTGACATAAGCGTCACTCTATCTTCGTTGTCATTGGATGCTGAAGAAAGACAGAATGACGCTTGTGTCACTGAACGAAGAGCGCCCTTACATTTTTCTTCGTGAAGCGAAATATTTCCTGTAGTCGCAATGTACAGTAATGACAATGACACGTTTTAGATAATTAAATGTTGCATATAATGTTATATGTTACGTTCGTACTACATTCAGTAATGTAAGTTTACGTTCGTTTAGATTCCTTCGTCAACAGCCACGAATGGACACTGGCGAGAGATGTCCCTGAACTGCATCTGGGGATCATCGGCTCCTCGGACTCGGGAAAGTCGGCTCTCGTTCACAGGTATCTTACTGGGTCCTTCATGCACGAGGAATCGCCGGAGGGTGGCCGCTTCAAAAAGGAGATCTTCATAAATGATCAGAGTTACCTTCTCCTGATCAGGGACGAGGGTGGTGTGCCAGAGGCTCAAGTATGCAACAGAATCTCATTGTTTCATACATCATGTTCATCTGCCACTGCTTTCTGTTATTGTATTAAATAATAATATCCATTTCAGTTCTCAGCTTGGATAGATGCTTTATTACTTGTATTCAGCTTAGAAAATGAAGAAAGTTTCTCTATAGTTTGCAGTTTGTACAATAGAATGTGTTCTTTCCGGAATATGTCAGAAGTACCAAAAATACTCGTAGGCGTGCAAGGTGAGTACAGCCATGTAATACTCTATGGACATACCTTTTTTTGTTCTTGATAATTTTTCTTATATTTATTTGTTGTATATACACAGCGGTCTTATGGAACTTGTTTTCTTTATTGACTATTCCTTGCATTCATTTTCCTGAGCGCTTTTTTATTTATGATTTTGCAGATTCGATTAACGACAGCAATCCACGTGTCATAAAAGATATCAGACCACGGAAACTGGCTTGTGATTTAAGATGTCCTTATTACGAAACATGTGCTATCTATGGTCTAAATGTTGAGAGAGTATTTCAAGATGGTGAGGGAAATAAGTGCACACGCGTGTTACAAGCTGAAACATAAATATATATTTAAATATATTTAAATTAACTCTGATGTCTGGGTACTAACGACGGAAAAATTTCAGTGTGTCAGAAAATCATACAGAACGTATCGACGAAGAACTTTTCGTGCGACGTGTGCCAACATGCTACGGAGAATGACGTTAAATTTGCAGTCCCTACTGTTACTAAAACCGTGCAACTTCATAACAAAGACACAGAGACTACGAATTCGTTGAAAGTAAATGTGAGAAACAGTTTGTTGGCCACGTTCTTGAATAAATAAAAAAATTATATGCAATTTATTAAAGTTTATAATTTCTCAGGTTTCAGAAAAAGACGAGGACTGTCGATCCATACATAATAGTTCTATGACGAACGACTCGTCATTGCTGAACGATAATTTTCATAACGTGCAGAATCAACATGGAGAACTGCGTTCGTCAATCCTAACGCCAACCACTATCAGGTTTGAATCTACTTTTGTTCTATACTTCTTTCTACAGTTTTATATTGATACATATTGTGATATTTTTACGTTTTCCAGGAAATTTAGAAGAAAATCGAATATATTTACACCTTCTAAAAAGGAGAAATATATGGGCGAGATGGGTGTTGGTAGAGAAATACCAGTGAAACAAGGTTATTTATTTAAACGGAGCAGCAAGTCGTTGAAGGAATGGAAGAAGAAATACGTCACATTGTTAGAGGATGGCCGTTTGACTTATCATTCGAGCCTGCACGTAATTATCAGTTCATATAATAGCTGTCTACTTTATCGCTTTGCGCATTTGTGCGATGTGTTTAGTACAAAGAGAAACATTTTTAGGATTACATGAACGATACTAATGGCAAAGAAATACTTTTGCAATACGTTACTGTGAAGGTACCTGGCAAAACGCCAAAGGGTTCCAAATCATACAATGCCCAAGGTATTGCACTTTACTGTTTTCATGTGCATTTAACGTTTTTTTTTGTACATTTTTATCATTTTTAAACACACCCTTTCTTTTAATCAGAAGACAGTTTTGAATTTTCCATCATCTCCTTGGAGAACAAAACCTGGCATTTCGAGGCGAATAATGCCGAGGAGAGGGACAGCTGGATTACCGCGATAGAGCAGCAAATATTGTCGAGCTTGCAGAACAGCGACGGCGACAAGAAAAACGAGACTGACGCTTTCAAGATGCACTGCATAAAGAACAAAGTTTCGGGGAACGACGCATGCGTTGACTGTGGTACACCGAGTGAGTGGATCATTGTCTTATTAATTATATTTCGCTCAATTAACTCATCTCAAAATTACAAATCTTTTACTTCAGATCCTGATTGGGCCAGCCTTAATCTGGGCGTTTTGGTGTGCATCGAATGCTCCGGTATTCACAGAAACTTAGGTTCGCATATATCTAAGGTACGGTCCTTGGATTTGGACGACTGGTCGTAAGTATGATGCACAAAGAGTCCCACATGCGTTACCGAAACGCGTTCGATTGTACTTCGTCGTCGTTGTCGTCGATGTTCGTTACTAATGATACATCTTTAACGGCGGCTTTAGCGCAGGTCACCTAAGCGTCATGCTGGCTCTCGGCAACGATATAGCCAACAGTATCTGGGAGTATTGTTTAAACGGAAAGCAAAAGCCCGTCTCGGATTCGTCTAGGGAAGAGAAGGAGCAGTGGATCAGATGGAAGTACGAGGACAAGCTCTTCCTGCCGCCGATCAACCCGAACATTTCCTTGGGAAAACTGCTCATCGACTCGGTTTGCCGGTAAGATGTCTCGTTTTCTCTAACCGCAGATGTCGATTAAATGTGGCTGCGTTCCTCACGATTTTATTGTCCACACAGGGGAGACATGAGAGCATTTACATTATGCTTGGCCCGCTGTAATTACGAGGACATCAACATTTCGGTCAGCACGGAAGATCTGCGAACGCCGTTACATCTGGCCTGCGCAACTGGGAACTTGGCGATGGCGCAACTTTTAATATGGGTGCGTGTTAATTTTCCATTTATCTCTGAAAACGCATTCCTTCATGTCACAGCACTGTGTCATCGCGAATTTTGCAGCATAAAGCGAATCCGCAGAATCTGGATCACGAGGGACGGACGTGCATGTCGTACGTGCGAGCTCTGGAGAGAACGCTCGACAATTCGTCCGATTCCATGGAAATGCAGAAGCTGCTCGAAGTGCTGGAACAAGCCAGTGTCTCCGGGATGGACGACGTGGACGCATCTCAGTATTAAAGTTCAAAAAAAAAAAAAAAGAAGATATGCCTTAATCACCCTACCTGCATTTTCTGTAATAACGCGTTGTTGATACTTGTACTTACTATGAAAAACCAATGCTTCATTTAGTGACTCACAGAAGAAAGTAAAGCTTTTAAACGATATTTATCTCAGACAGCCGCCAAAGCACACATTGAAGGAAAATTGATTGGATTATAATAATATTCGATTGAATAACGTAACTTAATTAATTTTATATGTAAAAAGTTTTTGTCGTGTGACGAACTCATTTTAAATATTGACTTCTAAAATTCACCTCGAATTGAGGAATTTTAAATACAATATACTTTTGTACATTGAGAATCAATCCTTTAAAGGAAATATATATATATATATACTTCGCAATACGGTAATTTAATGAGATTTGTGTCAATCACGGAGAAATGACTAATAGCATGCTCGAGTGTATATTGTCAATGACTGAGAGTACAAACACTCATAAATGTAGTTATATTTATACATCCAATACATGTAACTGTATTTGAAGATTTATGAGATTGCTTTTATAACTTTTATTTTATTAATTATTCATTAAAACACAATTACATCACGCACCACGTTTCCAGTTTATTAAAAATTGCACCAGTTCTGAAGTTTTAATTCGTTTCTCAAGTTTCAAGAGTGTTGTTCACAGTTTTCTATACTTCGCCGATGACGATACTGCGCTTATACCATAAACCATTTCCTCCTGTAAATCTACATCGTCTGCAGAAAAAAATATAATAAAATTAGTTGAATTCATTCCTGCACGGAACAAATTTCTTATTTTTTTGGTCGATATTCGATATTTTTGAGTCTGTCGTTTGCTTTACCAGTAGAATATATATTTGTTGGAAAAATAGGTAGCTTGTTGTAATAGGTGATAGTCGTTAGCATCGACGCGGCAGAATGAGACGAAACAGAGGCTCTGCATACAGACGGATCCCTGAAATAAGATAAACATGCAATATGTTTTGCATTACTCCACACGTGAATTTTTTTGTTTAACGTTTTTACATCAACGATAAAGTATTTATACGTACATCTTGTTTAATTCATTAGCCAACACGTTGGGTAGAGGCACCGTCAAGGTGAAAATTCGGCTGCGAAGCTCAGAATAATGCTGTAAAGGAGATTGCGCGGACACGAACTCTTTGTAAACGTAGGCAAATATATTTTGCAAATTTTCAATCGGGCATTCCAGATGCGCTTCAATAAGTAGCATGCATTCCAAACAGATGTGAATTTGTGCTAACGTGTTCAATTTATTCCTGCAAATAATTAATAAAATTACAATTATGTAATATTAATTGAACCTAATCTATTTAATTTACAGAATGTTTCCCGTATTTGTAATTACCTGTAATTCTCCGTGTTGAAGATTCCAGAAGATGTATCACCTAATTTCTGTCGGATGTCGTGCAGATCGACAAATCGCGCTCCTCGCAGGATATATAAGTAATCTCGAGTAAGCTTCTGAAATCCCATATCCACAACAAGTTCTAACGGTACACTTCCCACTAACAAATGGGACATTGTTTCTTGATGATGCAGATTGGAAAGACATTTCACAAATCTTGTTGAATTTGTGTCGTTCATCTGAAAAATGTATTAAAATATGTTCTCACGTACAAATCTTTTAAAATAATAATTGAAATAAGTTGGATAAAGGAGCATATATTTCGTCAGTTACCTGTGGTGTAAATTTATGCTCGAGGATTTCCTTCAAAACAGTTTCAACGTAGTTTACCATTTGCGGATACGCTGAAGTCTCTTTAAATGTCGAGAAGAATACGCAATTAGTCAACAATATATGTATTATAACATATGTGAAGTTAGCACTCCAAAATTAAAATTCCAAAATTCTGATCAGAGTTCCCACTTTATCTTGAAAAGACGAAGAATTCTTTATAGTTTGCTGCTCAGAATTATCGATCATGAATTTTGATAAGAAGTTAGCACTCCATTTTTTTAAATTTAAATTAGAAATTGTTATTAAGTGGAATTCTTGTTATAAACTAGAGGGAACTCTTCGTCTCTTTAAAATGAGGTGGGAACTGTAATCAGAACTACAGAATTTTAATGTGAGATATATATATATATATATATAAAATAAGTGGTACACCTGAAGAAATATTTCACTCACTTATAAGTATTTCCCACAAGTGATCGGTAAAATCTGTATCATGTCTCAGAAAAACACTTTGTACACGTTCCTGCATTTTCGCGTCAATTTCAGCATTCTCCTTATTGATACGATTCCTTTCCTTAACATTGCCCTTATCAAACCATTGAAAATTGAAATCTCCGTTCAGTAAAAGATTTAATTTTTCACTTATGATGTCATGTTCCTAAAACATTGCCACACATAATTCAAGACAATGAAAAATAAATTAAAATCTGTGATTAAAATCTTCTTGAAAAATATTTTCAAGAGGATATATAGAAATGTATCTACCTCTGAATATGGCATTGTGAATTTTATCGGGTTTTGTAGCCCAATATTTTTCTTGCACTCATCTATCGTTGATAAATATTCGACTAATAAAAATAACTGATCTCTCAGTTCTTTTAATGGACTATCCTTCCATCCGGCATTTATTTGAGCTGTCTACAAAAATATTTGTACAGATATGAGATATGAGAATTACTTACAATATTGTCATTCTTTTATGCTAGTACATACTTACCAAAGTATTTTTCGACAGTCTTGAATCTGAATGCATTTCGACACTAATGCTTCCTTCAAAATCACTTTTGGCAGTCTTATCCCAATCGATCGTTTCTTGCTTCATCCTGAATAAGTCAACAGCACTGAACATTTTAGTCTACACATATAAAACAAATCAATTAATGTCCAATATTAAACTGATTAAACTCGTACACATTATACATACACTGTATTCTTGTGTAAACGATTGTTTAAGATGCTCCTGTACAGCTTTCTGACATTTGTTTCTTACTGCGGCCAAACCTATCATGCCAATAGAAACAGCTTCCAGTGTGGTGAACCAATCTTGAGAGACAATCGCGCCGATGAATCTGCTCTGCTTAGAATCCTTCCCGTCACAGAGAGCCAATATTGGCAAGGCATTAGTATCAAGATGTTCCAGACACGCATTCAGGGCATTACTAGAAAAAAAAGAAGTGTATATCTTGTCGGTTATTAAAAATCTCAACTATTGAAGACTTTCAATCCTATTGAATATTATATAATTTTCTTACTAGATATCACAGATATTTGATCTTATTGACTCTGTACACACCATGCATCCGTTCTGCTCAGTGGCAAATATAACTCTTCTTCCTTCCGCCAATTTTGTCTCGCTATGACGACGGTGTCGTCGAATTCGCAGTTACCGAACGAATACTCCAGTGGCGAACCGCTGACCTCGTGCCCTAGAGAACATTTCAGACAATTCAGACTTCATGTACATATTTCCGACGGAGTGTGCAAGCACACTCTTAGAATTAAACGCGCGTTTCATTACTCGTTGAGCACTCGTCGAGATTTGCTTCGTGCTCCTCGTGGCCGGAAGAATGCCGTATGCCAGGAACCTGAGATAAATTGTTGTATTATTATACGAGATCACAAAGGGGGGAAGAGCGAGAGGTTTCATTACGATCACTTACATTTTTATGAAGGATGATGTACGGATCATCCTTGAGATCCGGAAATAATTCGTCCACATATGACAATCTAACTTTGCTCGCTCGAACACGCGGCTGCAAGATATCATTCAAACGTTCCATTTTATTTGCAACGTATGGTTTGAATTAAATGAAATCAAAGATGGCGCGTTCGTAGAGTCATCGATGAGATATTGTAGAGTATGGTCATCGACGAGGAGAGAATTCTCTACCACCACTAATCGTTTTCCACATCCATGTACTGTAAATGCGCATGCGCTACCGTCGTGTCATTTAAAATTTGTCAGTCTAAAAAAATGAGAAATTTGTATTAAATTTAGCTTTTATCGTTATTATGTTTTTGACTTTTATACATGTGTATGTACGTTCTATGGCATACTCATATTTTTATGAAAAATACTTGGTGTTAAAATATTTAACACCAAGTTGCTCACATATCTTGTTCGCATATATTTAATAAATTTATGGAATACTCACATCTTTATGGAAAAGGTTAATTACTTTAACACCAAGTTGCTCATATATTGTTCTCATATATTTAATAAATTTTTTGCTAAAACATGATTCTCCGCAAGAATAACAAATCAATTTAAATTTATGTACAAGAATGTAATTATGACGGTAAATGCAATTAGTATACAACATAATGTCTGTTAGAAACACAATTTCATCAAGATACTCTTGTCATTAATATAAAATTGAGATAAACTTAAAAAAGTAATATATAAAGTTAACATATAAAAAAATGTCCAAATAATTTCTGTGGATCAAGTTAATATTTAGATTTTTTTACAGCAAGCCTCATGTTTCTGGATCCGGTTGGGTATGAACTTTCTCTTGCATTTTTTACAGGAAATTAATTGCGCAGTGTGCTCCTCCCAATCGATTTTTTCTTCTTTAACTTCTGAAACCCATTGCATAACATAGTTTGTAGAATAATTTTTGTTATATTAAGAAATACACAATTTATACGATTTCTATATGTGTCGTAACTACTGTTAATCAATTCTCATTATAAAAAAATTTGATATATTTATTTCATTTTAAAAATTTTAATACCTTTTTAATTATAAGTAATTAAATATTAAAGAAATGTAAAAAAAATAATTTTTAAATTAATTTTAAAATTAATTTTTTTTTAAGCAATTTAATTTTTATATAATCTTAATTATAAATATTAAATAGCACATTAAAATTAAAAAATGTACAACGATTGTCAGGATTGGAAAGATTCCACAAAAGAATGACAGATTAAAAAACTTCTAAATTTGTATATAAAATATTGTTTCGTAAACAGTGCAATTTATATTATTTATATCAAGCATTAATATACCTGGGGTAGACATCACCACTTTTTCAATTGATTCAGCTGAATGTGGTTGAGGCTGTGATTGAGACTGAATCGCGTTTTCAACCTCTGGTGATTTCTGAAGTTTCTTCGGTGGTGTTCGTGACAATTGATGTCTTGGTTTCATTGGATTAAACGGTACCTGTAAAAAAAACAAATATATTAACTTTATTAAATAAGAGAGAATTATAAAACCTTTTAAAATTATAAGATATATAATTTATAAGATATATTAATTTCGCATTTAATCGAAATCTTTTTTTTATATCTTCTATATTAAATAATTTTTTTAAATATCTTAGAAATTTTGGAATATTTTGAATCAAAACAGTTATCATTCTTTTTCGTGATTTTAAAAATATTAATCTTATAAAAAGTACTATATTAACTTTAATTTTGAATCATTTGTACTCATTCTTACATTTTCTATGAAATCTCGCTGTTCGTTATTCTCCTCTCTCCTCTGCTTCCTGTTTTTCTTGAGTTCCACATTGTTGATCTGTGTATTTGTCTGTGAGTTTTGGATAACTGTGTTGCTTTCACGGAAACTAAATTGGACATCACTAAGTTGAGTTTCTTCAAAATTTTTGTCAATCTCTGTCACATTTGGACTGAATAGGCCCACATTGTTCTTAGGTCTCTCTTCCCCTTTCTTTTTGATTTGTCTTTTAGGAGTAGCATCAATTCTGTTAACATTTTCTTTGTTTTCTTCGTTTTCCAACTTCTGTAAATTATCAATAAAATTTCTTTTAAGTTGTTATATGTGTAACAAAAAGATATTTTACATTCAGACATAACATTACCTTATTCTGGCATATGTTTTCGTCACATTTACATGACGAGTTGCATTTGTTATTCTTTTTCACGCAACCACAAATCCGCGACGAGCAGGATCCCTTGCAACCGCAATTAGATTTTTCAACGCTGACTGTAGTTGCCCATGGAGTGACATTCATAGCCTTATGACGTGCAACATCGTCAGGCTTGTTAGAAGCTTCCACATGGTGTCTTAAAACATTATTCTCGAGCTGCAATACTCTCACTTGTTCCTCCAACTTGGCAAATGCTATGAGACTGTCGAAATCATCGGTCTGCGTGCTTGTGTGTTTTCTGCTAAAAAGTCAAAATTTACAATCTTATTACAATCATTAACACAATCATTAATATATTTAATACAATGGAAGATAATGATACAGAACAGAATTGCCATAGATAATTATTATGATTTAATAACAATGATAAATATGCTGAAAGGTAAGGCAACTCTAATTGTCTTAGCCTAGACATTTGGTGATGTGGAAAGCTAAACCCATGCAAAATATAGCTTTGTATATATGAATTTACGACTTAACTTTCCATGCAAAGCAAGATATTGCCCTTAAATTTACAATTTTCCATGTAAAATTTAAATTATAGACATACATTTATATTATCAACCTTTTTTTATTAACAACTTTGTATAACGAACAACGATCGATGATTAAAATCTTTTGAAGGTTGTTGACGGTTACAACCTTAACAACAAATGTCAAGGAAGTCTATTCTGGAAATTGGTGAAAATCACAAAAATGAGCGAATTGCTAGAATATTTGTAACTTCACTGCGGTCACTGTCTAATGAATTTGCTCATTTCTGTAATTTTTACAAATTTCCAAGGACCGTAATAAGTCCCAAGGTCAAGATAAGTGGGACTGCGTCTGCATATAATCAACATTTTTGCTACGATATGATAATTACTGCACCGGTGATGCTTTTTTTGAGATAAAAACGAAACAGACGTGGGATTCTGAAATGATCCGGTTCTCGCTTACCTGGCACTTTTAGCGCTCGGTTTTGTTCTCTTCATTATTATTTGTTACTTGAGACGTGCTCGGCAACTTGCGGTTTACAGTACTAGACCATCTCAAACGCGGACACGTCGACAAGCACCGAAACACGACACCCGGCGCAACTGTTAACAATGCGATCGGTAACGGACTCAAACGGATTTCGGCGGATTCCCTTTAAAGTTTAAATCGAAACATATGAGAGAAAAGGGGATGATCCTCAGCACCACCTGGACCGGAAAAACCGCGAACTAGAGTCACGTGACACTTTGGAGGTTAGAGGTTAGAGTTGTGTACCAAAGATCATGCGTGTGCGCCTTTACGCATATACACGAGGGTGTCTCTGAAAAAAATCAATTAATATAATCAATCCTTGCTGTCTCTACCTCTCTGGTCTCTACGATCGTAGAATGTAGAGAGGCAAAAATTCGGTACTGCTCGTTGCTACGATCATCGAGATTTGGAACATTCGGATTCTAACCTTTGGAATGTTCTAGAAACGTTTCTAGAAAGTCTGACAAAATCAGACGAAACCTGGGAAAAGGGTGTCTCGTGAGAGAAAAACATTTAAGCGACATTTATCGAGGTGCTCTTCCAAAAATCGAACGGACAGTGGATAACTCAAACGTCAAATAGATCCTCTCGAGATGTCACAGGAGACGGGTCTGTTGCACTGTTATCATCGCGGCTGCGGGAAGAAGTTCGATCCGAACGACAATAAGGACGGTAAGTTGCTCGTTGCGCTTTTGAAAACCGCGATTATTATTATTTTTTTTTAAATTCAATTGACAGCTTTTACGAGAAAGAAAAAAAAAATGCTCTTACGGCTTTTTTTTGCAGACGATTGCTTTCACCATCCAGGACATCCGGTGTTTCACGACGCGTACAAAGGATGGTCCTGCTGCAACAAAAAGTGTACGGACTTCACCGAATTCCTGAATATCAAGGGCTGCACAAAGGCTAGGCACTCGAACGAGAAGCCGTTGGAGCCGGAGAAACCGCCGGTCGACAGATGCAAGGTTGATGAGGTGATACAGGTCGTCGCGAAACCCGTGAGTAACGGTGTTGCGTCCCTGCCGAGGCCTCCGTTCGACGTGCCTCAGCTCACGCTGTCGCCGACGATATCTCCCGCTCTGCTGGAACAAATTAAAGGGCTGACAACTCTGGAGAGCGACAAACCGATAGATAATGTAGTACGGATAGGACAGTCCTGTAAGAATAATTCCTGCAAGGGGACCTACATGGGAATCGCCTCCAACAAGGAGGTTTGCAATTATCATTCTGGTGTACCTATCTTCCACGAGGGATTGAAATATTGGTCCTGCTGTCAAAAGAAAACTACAGAGTTCTCCGTGTTTCTGGAACAGCCGGGCTGTACGCAAGGCAGACACGTGTGGTTTTCCAAGGTATATCAATTATAGATAAATATCGATTTTAAATATACATAATATTTATTATTGAAAATTAACGTTTACGTAAAATTTGTTTCAGAATACGGGAAAGAAGGCTCAATGCAGGATGGACTGGCATCAAACCGGATCGTTTGTAGTCGTTTCTATATTTGCCAAAAAATATCTGCCCAGTCAGTCTGTCATAAAATTGAACCCTATCCATCTGACTGTAGATTTATTCTTTATAGAAGAGAATTCGAGATATAATCTTGATGTAGAATTGGCAGGAGTCCGTATTGAGTTTGTTCTAATTTTGAACACATGTATATCTAACGAAATTGAACGGTATTTACAACGTACATTTATCTTTTCCTTTTTTAGATCGTCGATATCGAGCAAAGTAGCGTACACATGCTGCCAACTAAAGTAGAAATTAAATTAAGGAAGGCCGAATTTGGTTCTTGGTCGAAGCTGAACGTTCCTAGAGAAGCAAAGCCGATGAACTCTGAAAGTAATGAAAATATATGTACAAACCTCAATTCGCAAATTGAAGCTGTCGATCTTAGTGATCTTTAAATACCAATGGTTGTTAATTATTAAAGATTATACATATATATAATTAAATCATAGCAATTCAAATAATTTGTTCAAAAATGTGAAAGAAACATTTTCTAACAAAAAAATTGTATTGACACCTTTTTATATTAACCCCTAGGAATCTATAGATAGAAATGTATTCTTGTTTTTTTCATTGTTAAATCAGAAAAGTCTAAACTATAAATGTACGTAAAATGCACATTTTTTATGAAATTAAACTATTTTTTCCAAACTCTTAAAAAAAAAAAAAAAGAGAAACTAGTGTTAATAAATAATTTAAATAAATATTTTATTAGAGAGATTCTTTTCCTATGAAGCATGTGAGTTACCATATGTATGATAAACTTGCCTTTATAAGTGCGTAACAATCCAAATTTCTCTATTCTATTCTAAATTTTCTTCTCGAAGTCAAGTCACAAAAATTAGTTTAGGAGATTGATTGTGAGATTATTTGGAATAAAGAAAAGTTAAGAAAAAGATATTCAAAGAATATGATGGTTGTGTGCGTCTATATGTATATACATAATATACATATATAATACATATATATGTATACTCTATATACATGTCATACATGTATACACTAACCTTTTTGATCATGAGAGGCATGCGTGTCGTCTGTTTACCTGAAAAGTCGAATGATATTGAATGATGCTGACCACCACACCGAAATTGCGGGTAAATAATTATTACCGCATTGAAAATGCATCAATAAATATACGTATATTATAGAAACAATATAAAAATTCCTCTTATTTTAGATATTAGCGCTTCACGGATATAGGCAATCGGACGTGATTTTCAGCGCGAAATTAGGATCGTTGAGAAAAGGATTTAAAAAGGAAATTGATTTCACGTTTGTAAGAGCACCACATAAAGTCCCACCCGAAAATGATGCTGGTCAAGAGGACACGGATGAAAATGGTGCGAGAGAAATATCAGTAAAAATCTTATATTATTATCCTGCACAGCGGTTGCATCATGACTTACAACAAGCACTAACGATATTGTTACGTATTGATTGTAGGATACGGCTGGTGGTTTAATACAGAGGATCATGTGTTTAAAGCCGTGGTGCCCAGTGACTTATGTGTAGGATTCGATGACAGTGTAGCTGTGATCGAGAAGGCATTCACAGAGCAAGGTCCTTTTGACGGTATATTGGGTTTCTCGCAGGGAGCTGCTTTCGTCAGTATATTATGCGCTATGAAAAAAAAGAAAAGTAAGTTTAAAAATAATATATATTTACAATTTATTAATTATATATATATATATATATATTGATACACACATGTGTGCGTATATAAAATAACTATGATTGCTGTCTTCTTGTAGTATTGCAAATTGAGTTTGATTTTGCCATTATAATATCCGGATTCAATTCACTGTGTGCACCTCACGCCAAGTATTATGACGAAGAAATCGATATACCTTCCTTGCACGTTTATGGGGAGAGCGATCAAGTCATTCCAACAGGTATACGATGAATAACTTAATATTATTAATAATAAAATGTAATGGGTTTAATATTATTAAATATAATTGGTGGTATTCAGTAACAAAGTCACATTCAATGCTATGTCAATGCTAATGCAATCGTTATTTATTCTAGTAATGGCAGAGCAAATCAGTCGTCTGTTTCCAAATAAGAAAGAGGTACGGCACGAAGGTGGTCATTATGTGCCGAGTAAAAAAGATATTTATAGGGACTTTGTAATGGAAATGCTTAACAAGTATAAGAAATTAAATAGTTAACAATGATCTCATTTTATTACTATAGTCTATTCGGCTGGCATGCAATTCTATTGGAAAAAAATTCAATTTATTTGTGTACATGAGTAAGAGGATTTTTTAAAAAATATTAAATAAAGATGTGTAATCATGTACAATATATATTTTTTTCGCTATCACGATAGCATGACATTACTCGTGTGTGTTGTTACAAGTCTTATCGTAACGTACAGTTAATGGTGTTGCCATCAGTTATATAAAACTATATAAGTTAGACAATAATTAATAGGATACAATATTATTGAACTAAAGACCATTAATTGGAGCATCATATTTTACATTCATGATTGTGTATCGTGTACCAGGTTCAGATCTAATACGACGCGACTACCGAAATTAGCAATTTAGACATCCACATTAAAGTCATACGCGTCAAATGCATATTTTACAAAATATTGCATCTAATTTGTTGATACAAGGAAAAATACGTATATAGAATAAATGAAAGAGAGCACAGAAGCAAAATATTTGATTTGAAGGTATTAAAAAGGTATTTAAAAAAAAAAAAGATACTTTTAAAATAATTAGGCTATATGTACCTGTAACTTAAATGTAAGCTGAGGTATTTATATTTCGCGTGTTGACCAAACAGAACACTTATGTTAATAATTTTATAGCTATATAAATTTGGTTTGATGCACGTTAATGAGCAGAACTTTTTTTTACTTTTATTATCACTTTCAGTCTAATAATCGAAGTACAAATCAGTACTCATCACATGTCCCTTATAAGACTGAAGATTGCGTGACTATATATTATAGCATCCTCATTTTAAATTGAATATTGAAAAATTTTGCAGCTCTGAATATTTCTTATATAAAAGTTGCATGTTATCTAATAATTCGTATATATGGTATTCGATACCATTGTATTATTCACACTCTAATATTCAGTATTCACATACTGCGGGTATGTAAGATTTGCCTTTCTGCCCATTCCATTTTTACCATCCAGAGCTGCCCTGACGATTACTAAATTGCGCGGAACACAAAACTTCATCGTCGATGACCGCAACGTCGTGCGCGTCGTTTCAAGGAGACTGCTCCTGGCCGTTGTTTTCCTGGGACTTCATAACGTCGGGGAGATCCGGCGGTAGCGAGAACGGTGTCATCTCGAGAGGTTCGAACTGGCCGTCGGGTTGACGCAACGCTAAACCGACCAATGCGGGACACTGTGCTTTCGCGGTCGACGATGTCAGTCCGTAATCCTGTAGCGTCTTGTTGTCTGACATCAGAAGGTTGTCCTTGTTGAACAGCTGTTGATTTGCCGGTGGTACTTTCATTATACCTGCAAAAGAGCGAAGAGGAACGCGTGTTGATTGCAGTATTGAAACTGATGGTTTCACCTTTTATAGAGCGCTCTTAGTTATTAATACTTATAAATTAATGTTTTTCGTACGATAAATAAAATTATTCCATTGTCTACTGGCACAATTTGTATTCCATATACACTACTGATCGGGCTGCTACGGCTCGCTCAGTGAAACCGGGAGGCAAATCGCGCTCTATTGAAGTGATAATCATCCAATTGTGTGAATCCGCGCCGAGCGACATGTCAAGCTGATCCCGTTGTCACAATCGTACGCGCGGTGTTGCGATACCTTCGCGCGCCTTACCTTCAATCATCTTCTTCAGCTCGAGGACCGTGGTGTCATCCTTCGCGTCGGTGAATATCGTCAATTTTTTTCGCCTGATCATTAAAAATACGTCCTGCAACGGGTGTAAAAAGTCGTGAGTGCGATCCCGAGGTTAGCCGACCCGAGTCGTCCACCGAACCGTCCATCTCGAGGACGGGTTCTTACCATTGTAAGCCTAATTATATACACCTAATATTACAATGCAACGGCAGGATTAGTATATCGCCGCTGGGATATACGAGGGCCGTGTTTTAATGCCTCGAAAATCTTGTGTTTACCAGCAGACCTAACGGGGGTCAGGGGTACCGGACCCACCAGGCCGCATGCAGTAACCCCAGATCGTGGGAATTTACCGACGCATGCGCGTCCCTGCTTAACGCGCATGCGCAGCCGATCTGTTGACTATTGTCATCATTCTGTCTTTCTTATGTTTCGTACTACGCGCAAATCGCAATCTACTTACTTAAATAAATTTTCTGCCATTAGTTTGGCTAGCTCATTAGTTTTTTTTATTTTGCAGTTAGTGTTGCATTTTCTTATCATTTTTTTACAATAGTTGACTCTAGTGCTTAGAAGGTGATAGAAGGTATGTAGGTAGGTTGTAAACTGAGAAATAGTTGACTTAATTTATCCGTAGGTTTTGTATGTAGTACATATAATGTTGCACAGCTGTTTTTTTATTACAAGGAAATTTTTGAGCTTTGGTGAAGCTAAGTGATCTTTGCATCGCACTATTACTTGATATTGGCTGTATGGAGCAAGAAATCTGATGACAGATCTTCTTCGATTAAGGATCTTCCAGAAGAAAGAGTTGCCACTTCAAGAATCAAGTGATATACAAGCTTTGCAGTATAATAGTTATATATATTATTAAAGTACGCAACTTACAATGCCTGTTCTTTTTAGCTGAACTTCTTGCATGGTTCATTCAAAGATCAACTGCGCAAGAAGCTCGGCTAAAAATTACAGACCTATACTGTAAGAAAGGCACGCATATTAATGTCAATATTTTTTATTTTCTTATAGGGCAGGAATATGTCTTTTCATCGTACTAACTTGTATCGTTGCCATTATGAATATGTCGAAAGAGTACCTATGGGCGAGGAGAATCATGTTAACTTTATCCAACAATATGTGAAAACAGTTCGCAGCTTCAGTTCTCAGTATGGCGGCAACGATAGCATATCTTATGCAGCTACTAACATAATCGGGTTACCTGGCAAATTTCCGTATTACGGAGATTTTCCACATACATTTGCCATGGTACGTATATTTCCTTGCATCATCTGTTATTGGTCTATAGAAAGCGATTTATAAACTGTTCTGAAATATGGATTCTTGAAATGGTTATCTCATATTCTTTTACTCATTGGAATGTTCTTTTTGAGGATGATGCATGCACTTTCTTACACGGTACATCTTCCCCTCTTTTTCTCTTCTCGTTGGATAAAAAACGCGAGAAAAGATGAACGGTGCATGCACCGTCGTCAAAAAGAACATACCACTTATAAAATCAATAATAAATATATCACATAAAGATTAGTATAGAATGTGAGATCTATTAACTATAACTTGGTTACTTCTAACTGGAGACATCTAATTCCCAATAATAGCAATTTAATACCATCACCAAATTTTATAGTATTTGACATTTTTCGACTTATTTTTTTAATACAGAAAACTTATGGACCGTGGTGGGACAAAGCACCCTCGAGATCAATTGATTACATGCCACAGAATACAGATGTTGCGAGCCAAGATTATATCGGTATGTAATATTGTAATAAATAAGAGGTTGTTACAGAATACATGTTTCTTATTGAAAGGAGAGATTATAATTGTATTTTTTATTTTAAAGATATCGAGTATGATGAAACTGTATTTCCAATCAGAGTTTCTATATACGAGATATATAATCCTGGTAGCGTAATTCGAATTTGGGCACAAGATTCTAAAAATCGGTGGTTTCTCCTGTGGAACGGACCGCCCCAGACTGTTCCTTCGGCATCGCGGATATTTTCCCCGCCTTTACAACCGTGCAACTTTAGGACCAATGTACTTAGACTGGAGTTTAACCACAGTTTATTGGACTATTATACAGAGCTAGACGCTGTGATGCTTATCGGCACAAAAAGATTGATCATTCCTAAATATCAATCTCACAAACAAAGTTTAACTTGTTTGTTAAAGAGTTTTAACAATAAGTATCCCTGTCGCGAGGACATCCATAATTTGACACCAGATTATACAAACGCACACTTGGATATAGCCCATCTTAAAAAGACATTGAATGAATATTGCATTATGTGTAAAAGGTATTACAATTCGTCAATATCAAATAATATTTGTTTTTTTTTTATTCTCCTAATAACGAAAGTAAGTTTGTACTAATGTTTATTTGTAGCGATGTAGTAGCGAATCTTCACGAGAGCAAGCTAGCATCTCAGCTAGGACCATTTTATTATTATGTACCACCTCTTAAAGAAGCATCCAATAGTATGCAGCGTTTTTTATCCGAAGAACTTCCAACGTTTATGAAGGATATTTCTTCAGACGAATCCAAAAAGCTGTCACGTGGCAGTTTTTCTGAATTTCCTGTAAGCTATATACATATATAAGAAGTCTTTCGCACACATGTAATGATATTTATTGTAATGTTATTCCATTTATTAAAATTTTACCTTGCAGGATGAAGTAATAATAAGAATATTGAGATACTTGGACTTGAAATCGTTATGCTGCGTAAGCAGAGTGAACAAACATTTCAATAATTTAGCACAGGACCCTCTGCTTTACACAAGTTTGAACTTAAAGCCATATTGGCATATTATTAATGCAAAGGCATTGTATTACTTGGCACCTAAATGTAAATATTTACGACGGTTGGATCTTTCGTGGTGTGACAAATTCTCTGTCTCGGATTTCGAAAAATTTCTTGATACCTGCGGTAGTCTCTTAACGCACTTACGGTTAAATTGCTGCACACATATCGACGACTCCGCCATGCTTAAAATCTCGAAGATATGCAAAAATTTGAAAGGTGTGTATACAAATGACTTATATACATTATTATGATAATAAGTGAATTATATGATCAGTACGTATGTATATATTTTTTTATTTTTCTTAGAATTGAGTCTACGTAATTGTGACTTGATAAAGGACAAGGGATTCTCATATCTCGAAAGTCTGGAGTTTCTCGAGCGTTTAGATCTGTACAGAACGCATATAAAAACACAAGCTCTTTGCAAGATACTGCAAAGAAATCCACGGATGCGCCACTTACACATAGGAGGCACGGACAAAAGTTTGAACGTAGACGAAGTTGCAATGGAATTGAGAAACTCATGTCCGGATTTGGAAAGTATAGATTTATGGAAAACGCACAGTCTCACGTCGCAAGGTATTGATGCCCTCGCTGACTGCAGGAATCTACGAGAAGTGGACTTTGGTTGGTGGTACGTGCACGTGTACATTATTTTTTCTTAAATAAAATACGTGTCTTGCGCTTTCTCTAAAATATTAAAATTCATTTATGGGATGAAAAATCTAATCTAAGACTTGCTAACTATGATTTGGCAATGATGTTTCTTTCTCCTGCATTTGAAACAGCTGCGTTTTTCTGTTTATGATTGAAGGGCTGTTCTAATCATATGTTTTTCATTTACAGTGGCAGTACGACCGGCCATGGCGACAGCTTCCGCAGGTTGCTTTCCTCGTGTCAATATTTGGAAAAAATTTTTCTTACCTCTTTCAGAGGCCTCACCGAACGCGATTTGAGAGCATTGACGCTGTGCAAAAATTTAAAACAGTTAGACTTATTAGGTACGCTATCCCTGACATCTGAGATATGTTACTTATTTTTCGTGAGCTGTCCTAAGCTGGAGATGATTGATCTCAGCTTCTGTGACAGCATTGCCGATTGCACGATTGAGCGGTGGCAACAAATGTATACACATTTAGCAATCAAAAGAGTAAAATATAGCGACTGATGTTAGATCTAATGAATTTTAAGATTCAATGTTGGAACAAACGATATATGATTTTGAGAATTATTTATTTTTCAAAATACGCTAAAGTGTACCTGTTGAAAAAACAAAATAAATTTGTTTTAATTATACATTTTATATTTAAATCTATTTATTTCTATAAACGTAACATTAAAAATTATATCCATTAGAAAGTAAAAATTTATGTTTAAGGTAATTTAAAAAATTTTATTTATGTTGAAGTAATATAAAAGAAAATCTCATTTTATGATATGGAATAAAATCAAATTGCATTGTGCTCATTTTACATTATAACATCGGGAAATATGTCGATTGCAAAATTTTATCCTAATTGGATGAAATTTTATTTGTCTTATCATAAAAACAAGTTCTGGGAATCGAGAATGCAGTTTCAGTACCTTTCGTGCCTACTGTCAAAACAACCAAAACTGTAATATATTTCCATATATGTAATTCGCGTTTTGTTCTATTTTCTTCATTAAAATTACTTTATATTAACAGATATATTTAATTTTTCCAGTTTTATGAATTTAAAGTAAAACTTTACAATACTTTAATGTACTTTAATACTTCTATTAAATATATTTAATTTCACGTTAATATTTAAATATATAGTAACTATAAAGTACCCAAGCAGAACGCAAGTCAACTTGACGTCAAAATGATTATTAAAAGTCATTTTTTAATCAGCCATAATTCATTTAAACGTCATTTTGAACGTTATCGTAATCTGTTCTGCTTTGATATTTGTAGATGTTATAATTAATATTTGATTGAAACATTTTTGAGAGAAGATTTCTTTTGTTGTTTGAATATAACTTTACAACTTTAACAATTAACGTTGATGTTTATAATAAAGAGAATATTTCAATAAATTTTTCATAAATTTCAATTAATTAAAAATATATCATTTAAGCCTCAAGTCTAATCGTTTCTAAAGCCGTAATCACAACTAGTGATTGAGATTGGATTGGACCAATTTCAGAAGAAAAATAATATTAATTTCAGTAAATTTTGCTTTGATTGGTCAAATCACTCAAATCTCAATCGCTTGGTGTGATTTCGGCTTAAGAAGTTTTAAGGATTTTTTTTTACATAGAAGGAACATATTTAACCCCGAAACACGTGTTGTTATTTTTTATTTTACATCGCATTCGATTTAAAATAAAATCTTATTAAGCGATCTGCTTGGCGTAAAACGCGAAAACAAAAACAGCAGATCGTTTCTCTGGTTACGCGACGCGCGACAAATACGCTTCATGTAGCTCCATTAGCAAAAGACCCTAGGGGCTAGAGTTTTCCCTCGTCTAGGGATTCTAGAGCTTAACAGCCGTTGACGTCGCCTGGCGGCGATGATGGGAATGAGAACGGGAACGACGGCTACCGATCACCGGATCACACAGTGCGCGCGCATGTGTGTGCCGTGCCGTGTGAGAGCACAGTTCAGTGGTGTGTCTCGCGTGCGTGTGTATCGTCGACTCGACGACGGCGGATGGACGGGCGGACGTGTTAAACGTGCGGAAAGTGGCAGCGGTCGGAACAGAGAGAGAGAGAGAGAGAGAAAGAGAGAGTGCGCGTGAATCCTGGTGACGCCGTCGCGACGACGTACCGCGTACGTCGCGTGTCCCGCGCGTACGTCCCCGGACACACGCGAGTTCCCGGAGTGAATGGGGCGAAGGAGGAACGGCGGCGCAGGTACGAGCAGCACAGGTACGGAAAACATCGTCGTTGTGTCCCTCCCCCGAATGGAATTAGGTTACCGCGGTGCGGCGAACCGGACGGATCCGGATTGATGCTACGAGACAGTGCGAGATATAGGCGACAAGTGCGCGTCGTGACCGCGACGAGGGAGGAAGAAGTGCCCCCGCGAGAGTTCGCTCGTACGTTCAATTCACGCCTCTCGATATACTCGCGCTCGCGTGCGTGTGTGCATGTGTGCGGGCGCGCGCGCGCGCGTTTGCGGCGTCTGTACTGGATCTCTCGGATCTTCCGTGTCTTTTTCTTTCCTCCCTCCCTCCCTCCCGCTCGCCCCCCGTGTCTCCCCCTTTCTCTCGCTGTCTCTTCGCCTCTGTCCGTCTCTCCCTTTCTCCTCACGATTTTCCGTGCGTGTGCGACCCGTCTCCCTTGGATGTCTCCCCGATGCCGCACGAAGGCAGGTAGTGGCAGCTACCGAAGTGGCGGCTATCGAAGGGCTATTGCCGTCACCGTCGTCGTGTTGTGTCAACGTAACCCACGGCAGCGGCATCGCGGCTACCACCACTACCACCCAGCAGCACCACCACCGACGCCTCTTCAGTAATTAAACCGAACAAAATGGACACCGAGATAACGATTGAGCGAACATTCGTGTGGTAGCCCCCTCCCCCTCTATCTCCCCCAGCCTCCTCGTTCTCTGTGTTTTCCGTCTGTCCCATCGCCCTTCCTCCCCTCCCCCCTCCCTTCCCCCTCGATTTCCCTCGTCCCGCCGTTCATCTGGAATCTCTTGTTTTCTTTAGATGGACCTCAGGGAAAAAAAGATGGGATCACCGTTCGCACAATTGTGAGTCCTGCTTCTGTACCGATCGTTAATGCGGAAAGCAAAACCCGCTCGCAACGTGAGTGACGTGAGTTCCGCACGCACGGTTCACTTCACCGGTATCGACATATCTGGATGTCTACCCTAGAGCTGTCACCCTTCGCCCTGCTCCCTTGGCCGATCTCTTTTCCTCTTTCTTTTTTCTTTTTCTGGACTAACCTAGAGTGTTGTCTGTACGCAACGTTCCGAATGCCGCTTCCCACCTCGGCCACGCGAAGTGTAACGCGGTGTGACCGAGGGGAGGCAGATTTTCCGAGAATTCAAATCTCTCGCGACGGGCGGTCGGCGTGTGCGACGATTTGTCTCTCCCGTTTAGCGACACGCGGATCGTGACCAGCTGCACGAGCGTTTTCTCCGACGTCGCTTTTCCATGTATAGGAGTTAATTGAGACAACCGTAGTGAGAAATTCTGCCGCGCTTGAATTTTTTTTTCTCCGGCACAAGTTATACCGATATCGAGTTCGTTGCGTCGCCTAGGCATTTGACATTGCGGGACGCGACCCATGTGTTTTGATTCTCTCCTTTTAAAGGGCTCCACGCACGATTGCTGTGTGTGTGTGTGTGTACGTGTGTGTAATAGCCACGACAGTTTAAGATATATGCGAACATTTTTTAATATCGAAACGCGAATCCCCGTTCGATTCGTGTCAGCAAAATCCTGATGCATGCTTCTCGAAGGATTTTCCCCACGTTCACTCGTGAGTGGTGATCCTTCATGAAATCCTGTAGGTAGGACTTTTTATATATAGAATCTTAACACGCTCGATAAGGACGAGGATGCATTTCGAACTTTGTTCTAACAAACAACCGTTAAAGGGATCGTTTTCGGGCATGACATTTCGAGGATTTCTTCGAGAAGAAAAAGTTGTAGGAAAGTAAATCGAATTGAGTGCATGACGCTAACGGTTCATTTCGCCGCCGGAGATGCCCGTCTGTTTTAACTTTGGAACTAGTCGAGATACGGAACGGCCGAGAACGGTCTTCGGATACCATTGAAGTAGTAGCGCGAGAGAGAGAGAGAGAGAGAGATTCGGCCGGCGTCTTCCTCGACACATTCGTCCTCGCCCTCGTCCGTTGTTCCCGTGGCTCCGTCGCGCTGTCGCGTTCGGCTGCCATTTGAGCGTGGCACATCGAGAGATGTATTCGAATCGATACCTGCGGAATACGATTGGTTAATCGAATATCCTACGCGCGGCTATCGGACTTTATAAGCTAAAATCTGATTGGTCCTCTTTCTCGTGTAATTTCGACTCCTGTCTTGCCGCTACCAATTGCGCGGTGCGCCTTTACCCCGCGATATTGAATACCCGATGCGTTGCCAGTGCGACTCGTCCGTATAGCGTTGTTCTCCCGCCGTCTTTCTCTCTTCCTCCTCTTTTCTCTCTCTCTCTCTCTCTCTCTCTCTCCATCTCTCTGTCTCCCGCACCGTTATTGCCTATCCTTTCACTAAATTCGCATGACTCCATATACATACACGCATACACGTATATACACACGGATCCATAAATCTGTCCGTTGTAAAGAGAGCACGAGCACACACTTTGCAAGACTCATTTTCCATTTTTCTTCACATTTCCGACAAGCGACGCGCCGTAATTAAAGTTTCCCATTTGGCGTATCGCAAGTTCGATTGTTATCGTGCAGTTGCCGTTTTGTTTCGTCGCATTACCGTGTCCCGCTATTTAATTATTGTAATAATTACGATCCCTGTATGAGCGAGGGATACTTGGAAACTTTGTTTTGGCGACGCGATACTCCTGTTTCAGCGTTTAATCCTGGAACGGCAAACATACTTTTGTACGTTCGCGAACTATTTTTACACGCGTGAGTCTGGCGAGAATTAATATTTTTTGACGTTTCTCTTTCTGTCCAATATAGGACGTGAATACTAATCGTAGAAATACAATTACAGGATTAGAATCCAAGCACTTGCTTTCTAAATCGCGAAGTACGAGGAGAAAAGTTTAAACGAAAGAGAGGAACGCCGACGACTCGAAATTATCGCCGATTCTCGCAACGTGTGTATTTCTGATTGTATAGAATTAACTTACTCGCGATATCGATAGCGATCGAAAAATCTGACGTTAATTTCGAGCGACGGGAGGAACGGGAAGCCGCACGTAAAACTCTCTCTTCAGGATCTGAAGCAATTCAGTACTCAGAGAATTCGGGATAGAACTTTATCTATACAGCTCCACCGTGTTTCGTTTTTGTGTAACACGAAAAGCATTTGAAGAATCAGAGAACACATGAAATGATTTGTACACGTTTGAAATGTCAGAATACACGGCGTACGAAACTGTCGGTAGAGCTGCTGCGGCATCCCGAGATTTCCATCTGACGGGAATTTGTAGGCTGTCCGAGATTGTGAGATGGACTTAAGCTCGTGTCACACACTATAACGCTATTGGAATTGAAGATCGCGAATCGGAGATTAGAATTCGGCCGATTAGATTTAATTTTTAATCTGACTCGCTTCGCTCTGATTGATTGAATTCCAATCCCTTTACAATCCTCGAATTTTCGTTGCGTGGTGTGACATGGGTTTTAGAGAGAATATTTTCAATACGATCGCCGATCGAGGGGATCCGCGAAAATCCGGATACGCGGCGTGATATGAAAAGAGTGTTTTCGCGCCGCGTCCGCGTATTTATCTGCGATCGTATCATCGGACACAATTAGCGCGTTTGCGGAAGGAATGGCATGTATCGCCAGTATGCGACGTGCGCGACGAGAAAGGCGCGAGGAAGGGACGACAGGTCCGCCCTTTTCGAATCCGCATGTCATACTCCCTGCCGGTTCAAACTGAAAACAAGTTGTACAACATTAATTAGACGTGAAGGACAAAAATCTCTTCAAGGAGAGACACTCGCCTTGTATTTCCAAATTCACTGTCGGCGTGGAAAATCTGTATTTTTCACACGCTGACGTGTGTCGTATGGATTTTCAAAGTACTGGCAGTGAATTTTGGAACACAGGCTCGCGGGGACGGAGGGTGGCCGGGAATCGAAACAGTTCGCTTTGCACGCATTTTCCTTCGGCAGCTTCATTTCCCTCTCCTCACCCCTCTCGCCTTACGGAAGTACACACTGCGAGTTATTCATTCTCAAATTCGTTGCGAGAAGTGTCAAAAGGGGCCGCAGGTAAAGCGAACGGAGCTAACGGACCCTGTCGGGTCGGTTCGTCCGTTTTGATCTGCGCTTCCCATTTCCCGTCCTCTCTCTCTCTCTCTCTCTTTCTCTCTCTCTCTCTCTCTCTTTCTCTCTTGGAGCGCAGTCCGGGGGAAAGATATATTCATTTCGCTCCGAATGCGGAATACGCAGGTAAAACAGACCTAAAACAATTTACGATCGAGTATGTACGTTCCTCGGTGTGCGCCGTGGTGCGCGCGCGCGCGCTCGCTCGCTCGCGGACGGGCGGGCATACGCGCGCGACCCACACGAGCGCAAACACCGGGCCGAGAGAGCCGGCGAACGAACCAGCGGACACGAATGCACGCTGTACACACACACATACACACACAGCAATGCGGCGAGCGAGCGAGCGCTCGCGCGCGCTCGAGAGCATGAGAATGAGAGAAAGAGAGAAAAAGAGAAGAGGTCGGGAGATGCGCACGCCGCCAGGTGGTGCGCCGAGCGAGCGGTGTGCGGCCGCCTGGTGCCGTCGCCTCGCCGCTCGTGTGCCCGCCTGCGCGCTAGAGGTGCTCGCTCTCTCGTCCGTAACACACCGGCGACGCGCACTCGGGGAAGCGAGCGCGTTTTACTTGCGGGGAAACACAGTGGTAGTGTAGTGTGTAAGCGTGGTATGGTGGCGGCCTCCTCCTCTTTCTCTTCCACCGTGTGCCGGAACGGGGTAAGCGAGAACGGTGAGGAGTAGTAGTGGAGTAGTAGTAGTAGTAGTAGTTCTCCGCGCAGCGAGCGGGAGGGGGGGAGAGGAAGGGAGACGAGGCGAAGTGAGCGAGTCGTTCGCGTGAGAGTGATTGAGTGAGAGAGATGCGTGTATATATATATGTGCGCGTACGTAGATGTGTATACATGGATATACGTGCGGAATGATTCGAGCCCGCGGGACACGCTTGCACCTCCGATGATCCGCGCCGCCACGGCTGACCGCAGCAGCCACCGTCAGTGAAAATCGCGTGAACGCACGCACGACGTATGTGTATTTACGTATGTATTATGTGTATGTATGTATGTATATGCGCGCGCGAGCGCGCTTGCGGACAGACGGACGGACAGCAGTAGACAGACAGACAGACAGACAGACAGGCAGGCGGACGAGGGTGGTTTTCTGGACGAAACGCCGCTGGTGGTGGTGTGTGCAGCGGCGCGTCCTTAGCCGCGAGATATATACGCCACGAGACGTTACGGGAGCGAGGCAAGCACACGGTGTGTGTTACTCCTCTCATCTGGCTAGCTCGCGGTCACTCGCTCCGCTCTGCCACCGCTGCAAGAAAGTGCCACCGCTTTTTGAAAGAGTAACTCGTGCGGATAGAGGAGACGGTGCGACGCGGAGTGACGCGCTGCCGCCCGCCGATGTCGGGAATATCGAGCGTCGCGGTGGCCGTGCGATAACGACGAATTCTCTCTCTCGCGGTGGCCCCGAACGGAAATCTCTCTCGCTCTCCCTCGCGTCGTCTCCCTATCCTCCTCTCCTTCTCTCTTCCGCGATAATGGCGTACTTTCCGTAGTCATCGGGCCCGTCGTTTTTCTCACTCGCTCTCTCTCTTTCTCTCTCTCTCTCTCTCTCTCTCTCTCTCTCTCTCCATCGTTCATCGCCGCTGCCGCCGCCGCCGTCGATGTGTCGACGACGCGAGTGACCCGACGACGACGACGCTCTCACGTGAGAGACTCGGGTCTCTCGCCGCGACGCCGATTTCAGCGTATGCCATAACCCCGCGACAAAAGCCGCGGCACAAGCGGCTTCCTACTTTACACGGCTGTAAGGACGCGACGATGAGATACGGTCGAGCGTGAACTGCCGCGGCGAAGGAGAGAGAGAGAGAAAGAGAGAAAGTATATAGAGTCTCTCCTTTTTTCTTACCACCGTTCGTTCGTTCGATGCAGTTTCGACCGCTCGCTCTCTCATTCGTTCGTTTTCTCGCTCGCTCGCTCTCGCTGTCTCCCTTACTCGCGCACGCACACATCGAGTGAGTGTATTTTTGTTCGTTTTCCGCCGAGCACGAGAACATTCTCTCTCTCTCTCTCTCTCTCTCTCTCTCTCTCTCTCATTCTTTCCCTTGCTCCCCCACTGTCGTGCGTCGCGCTGTATTTGTCAGTGTGTATCAGGTTTATATACGTTGCCCTAATTTTTTGTTTTACCCGTTTTATTCTCCTCTATTTCTCTTTCGCCCTCTTTCTCTCCTCCCCTCCCCGTGCACCCCGGCGTTCGTCTCTTCATTTTGTTTCGACGTTGTCTATCGATCGACGATATCGCGCTGATTTTCGTCGGTCCGACGGAACGTTTATTTCATAGAGACGGCAATGCCATATTGTTGCACGTTAAGGAAGCCGCGGGGCATTGTTCGCTCGCGCCGGCGATCCCGCGGTCTGTCATAGTTTCGGTAAAAGTTGGGCACCGCCGAGCGTGATAATACCGCTCTCCTCTCTCTTTCCTGACGTCGCGCGTCTTCGACCTTTAATTCTTTCGCTACCGGAGTTTGTGCCGCTCCACGACGAATTTTGTCGCTCGCTATGTCGTACGCAAGAAAAAACTGCTGCGGTAGCTCGCCCGAAAATTTTCATCGTGCTTAAAGATCGTCGTTACAGCGACTCGGCGCCGAAAATTTCCGCTGTACACATGTTTATACGTGTGTGTGTGTGTGTGCACGTATGCCGCGTGTCCCGAACGGTGACTCATTGTTAAATCATTAGACAAACGTCAGATGGGTTTATGATATAATTTTGCGCAAATGTCACATACGTATACAAATCATGACGCGACGCGACAACGAATCGCGTTCGGTGCCGTTTGTGTGTGTGTGTGTGTGTGTATGTGTGTGTGTGCGCGCGCGAGACTTCACGCCGGAAAAAGAGGAGTAGCAGCACACTCCCGTGGCGGTGCCGAAGAGTGCCGCTTCTCTCGCGTCTCACTTCTTCGCGTCGTACAGCGCTTTTCATTTGCTCCCGTTGTCCGCGGCGAGCCTAATGACTCGCCCCCCTCTCGCCCGTCCTTCCCCCCTTCCCCCGTTCTCCCTTTACCCCGCTCGCGCGCTTCTCTCTGAGAAACCTCGATATTTCATTCATGACTTTCATGGAAATTATTACGTTCGTCTGTATCGGGATCTATAATGCCACCCCGGGATACGCGAGAGCCGTAACGCAGAAACAGACTTTCTGCAAATATCCCGGTGTGGTCGAAAACGTTTCGGTCGCGGCTCTTCCATCGCGACACATTCCGCGCGTAAGACGGCAATTATATCGGTGCCCCAATTACGAGGCGTAATACATCGTCCTCGGAATTCCGATCGGTTTTACATTATTTATGCGCCTTTTATATATTTACATAATTGTATTTATTTTCTTCTCCGTTCTCTCGACTGACGTTCTTCCTCGCGTTCTATAATGACTGCGTCTTCTTGGTACATATATGAATAATGATACACGTATAATTCTAAGATCTCGATGTGAAAATATGACCAGATGTTACCAAGCTGGGATATATTCCGAGGGGGAAAAGTTATGGCGATTATGAGGAATTGAACCATAAGCGTATAGCTTTTCCCCTTTGGCGTATGTCGCTACAACGAAGAGAGAATCAATAGAATTCTTATATCATGTTATATGTACAATAGAAACACGGAAAACTGAAGGTATATGTAAAGTTTCTTTTTTTTTATTGTTTCAGACAGCAAGAGCTTGGGTTTACCATGGGCACGTTACTGGCTATAAAAGAGATCGTACAATATTCTCCTAAGCCTGAAATGGGGACGAGGAGTCCTTCAGCGTAGACATGGACTACGATCTGTTTGGTGAAGATGTCAGTGGCTCGATGCTCGAGGCTCTTCCTGATCTCGGAGGGAACGATCACTTCGATCCTGCGCCTGCGAATAATTCCGTAGCGGTATCCAGAGACGGTCTGAATTCCGGCCCTAATGGAGGAGGGAGTTACATTAGCCAATCCTACAACATTTCTCAAGAATCTCCAATACAAAAATTAACCACATTCGGCGGATCTGACTTTGGTGGCTCGAATCAATTGCAAAATCCGTCGCAGCGCAGCATGTTCAACCAAAATCTCGGTACGTTCGATAATAGCGCCACACCTCAGCGTGCTATGGTGCCGGGCGCGTTTCAAAATCAGGCTCGTAATATTGCACCGCAACAGCACAGGGGGCCTCATCCGGGTAGCGGTGGTCAGTATCCTAGCTACAATGACAATATGTATTCTATGGAGCAGCAACACTCGATGGCTAGAGCCAACATGAGTATAGACCCCAGCCAACAAGGTTGGCCGGGTAATGGAAGTGGTTATCCACAGATGCAGAGGCATTACAATCAGATGGCTCCGCAGCCTGCCACGTACAGGCAACACATGCCGCCACAGTATTCTCATCAGCAAGACCAAGCTGGCGTTATCAATCAAAAGATGCAGCAGCAGCAGCAGCAGCAACAGCAGCAGCAGCAGCAGCAACAACAACAACAACAACAACAACACTTTAGTCAACAAGGGATGATAGGCAGCATGGGGGTTTTGCATCAATCAATGCAACCCGGCGCGGCCGGCGGTGTTTATCAGCATATGGTTGGGCAACAGCAGCATTACCAGCAAGGCAATTCGGTAGCGGCGATGTATCAGACGTCACCCGGCTATCCTGGTTTTGCTTCGGCGATTCATCAGCAACAGCAGGCTCAGCAACCGCCCCAGGCGAGAATGCCGCACCATCATCCAGCTCATCCGACACATCAACCGCATCCATCTCATCCTCAACAATATCCTCAGCATACCCCTCAACATCCGAACGCGCAGCAACAACCGACGATGGATCCTCAATATCCTCATCACGCCACGTCGATGTATAATCAACCTCAACATTCGGCTCCGCCACAGCAACAATTCGGCACAGCACCGAATAAACACTCGACAAGTCCACAGTATCGCGCCGCGTTTCCACAATTGTCACCACAAATGTCACCACGGCCGCAAATGTCCCCGCGTCCACCGGCAGTGCAGCAGCAGATGTCACCCCGACCCATCATGTCGCCCGCCAAACCTACTACGTTATCGCCGCATCCTCATGTTCAACTTCCTCATCAGCAGGGTAATCAGGGTAACGCGATGTCGGTGTCACCCTCGTGTCCGCCCACGTCTATGCAAATGAATCCATCATCGCAGCAACAGCAGACTACTCTGCAAGCTCTCGAGCAAATGGTGATGCCTGGAGTCGCCGTGTCGAACTCCAGCGTTCCAGCTCCAGATCAGTATAATCAGTTCCAAGCACGTCCGCCAATATCGCAAACACCGAACGTTCTGCCGCAGCAGCCGACGGCACAGAGCCCGATGCCAGGTCAAGTCACAGGGCCAAGAATGCCGATGCCCGGTCAGTGGCAATCGCACCCGCAGCAGCAACAGCAACAGATTAGGCCAGGTATCGGCATTAACGAGGAAAGAGGTAGCATAGTAGAGCAACCTCAGCAGGCGCCGATAGTATCCGAGCAGAGTGCTCCGATGTTCCCCGTCGCTGGACCGGAGACTACTGTTCACAACGTTGTGGAAACAGCGACAACGACGAGCACAACGACAACGAGAGAACCAACGACGACGGCGGAGAATGTCGTGCAGAACCCGATCGAAACCCCGAAACCAGAACCCGAGCCTTCTTTGCATCAGAGCGCTCAGCAACCGGACGCAATCGCTCAACTTGGCCCACCGCAAGTGGACACATCGGCACAAAATAATTCGCAAAATAATTTATCTTTAGATCATACATCTACGGTGGGAAATATGCCTACACCGGCGAGTATATCTCCGATTGAAACGGTGCAGTCTCTTCCTGCATCCAGTACAAGTGGCAATATGGAGTGCACAAATGTGACTACGTCATTACAACAGCAGCAGCAGCAGCAACAACAACAACAACAGACGGTTGCTGCACCGATTCAAAATCCTGTTTCTAGTATCGAGAATCCGAGTGTGTGCGAAACGAAACCACAAGAACAAAATATGGAAGTACATCAGCCGCCAATGAGCAGTACAACGCATGCACAACAAGCTATAGGACAGCAGCAGCAACCGCAACATACTCAGCAACAGCCTATTACTTGTCCTCCACAGCAGCCAGTGCAGCAGCCGGTACAATCAGTGCCGCAACCAGTGCAACAACTTCATATGACTCAACCACAGATAGTCCAGTCTCAGGCAACGATACCACCTCCTCAGCCGCAGTTACAATCGCCACAACAATCTCAGATGGGTCAATCGCAACCTGTTCAAATAAATCAGCAATTGCAACCACAGCAACAAATACCTCAGCCGCAACCGTCATCACAACAGCAACAGCAGCAGTTGCAGCAAATTGCACCCATTCAACAACCGCAAATTTCTCAGCCCCAACAACCTGTACTGAGTCAAACACAGCCGGTGCAGTCTCAGCAAATTTCGCCAGCGCCTCAGCCCCAACTCGGACAGCCGCAGCCACAGTTGGGACAAGCACAGCCTCAATTGGGACAACCGCAGCCCCAACTGGGACAACCGCAAGCCCAGTTGGCGCAACCGCAGCCACAATTAGCGCAACCGGTTGCTCAGCAGGGCCCGACTTGCGTTACGCAGCAGGCGCAGTCAACGACAGCGACGCCGCCGCAGGCGCAGCCACAGCCACCTCATATGCAACCTCAGCAGGTCGGCATAGTGCCGCAGGGTGCCGCGTTAATACCACCTCAAATGCCACCACAGATGCAAACGCAGCCGATACAAAATCCAACGTCTCAGATGCAGAATCAGAACGCTCAGGTGCCGCCTGGACATTTAAACGCACAACAGATACCCGCAGTTAGTCAGACCGCCGGTATGGTGTTGCCGCCGCATCAAGCTGCGGTTTCCGTGCCAAATTCGCAAACGCCGCATCAGGTATTATCAATATTCTCAAAGAATATATCTTAACAACAAAATTTTTTAATTTTACAATATATTTTTATGATAAAATATGTATTTGTGAAATATTAAATATTTTATATAATCAGTTGTGATAATACATTCGTCAGTTGCGCTAATGTCAATTGTTTTTAAATAACAGTATCATCCTGGAGGCGACATGATCACCGGCAATACAATGCCAAACATGTACAGCATGCCGACTAATCCTACACAAACCCCAGTCGCAGCTGGCGGTTTCGGCACGTCTTGCGCGCCACACACGCATCATCAAGAGCGAGCTGCGCTGCAACAGCAGTTACAGGAATTGTACTGCATGCCGCCAGCTCCGGAAAATCAGGAAAAGATTGTCGCTTTGCAGGAGAAGTTGCAGGCGTTGCAGCAGCACGAGACGAATGATCAATGTAACGGTGGTCCGCAGTGTATACTACAAACGCCGATGTTTACAGCTGCTGTAGTTGATAGTCCACAGGTAGTGTACAATTTCTCTATCATAAGATAAATATGATAAATTATATTTAAAAATATTTTATATAGAACATTTCAAATTACCAACAATAACTTTTTCAATGCTGATTAAAAAGTCAATATTAGTTTGTCAGACTAACTCAAATAATAAATACTTTATGAAGAACACTTGTAGAATTAATGTTTGAGACGCGAAGTCACACATAATAAACAGATATTTAAATGTCAGATATTTTTTCCCACGTAATTTTTACATGCGTGTATATTGTCTTATATTTGAAAAAAATTATCTGTATAAATATTACTGAAAATAGGTTAATATTTTATAAAGAATACTTGTAGAATTAATGTTTGAGACGCGAAGTCACACATAATAAACAGATATTTAAATGTTAAATATTTTTTTTATGTAATTTTTTACGTGCGCGTATATTGTGTCTTATATTTGGAAAAAATTATTTATCTGTATAAATACTGAAAATAGGTATCCAGTACTACTGGACGTGGTCGCAGCAAAGGTACGCCACGAGCGAAAAAAAGTCGTAAAAAAGCCGATAAAGAGGCATCTGCGCCTACCACTGCCACTCAGCAACCCGAGCAACCTTTGTCGGACAATAAAGTCACTCCAGGTGATAGCAGTAATATAGTAGACAGTGCTGCAGATTCGGAAGATATTAAGCCGTCTTCCGGGGATATAGAGGAGGAATGGAATAAGGGTAGAAAGTCCCGATCGCCTCGAAAACCGCGGAAGCCGAAGGAACCAAAAGAGCCCAAAGAGCCGAAACCTAAGAAGGAGCCGAAACCACCCAAGGAACCGAAATCGCCGAAAGTGGCGAGGAAGAGAAATAAGGATAAAGACAAAGATTCCACAAAGCGTAACAGGAAGTAAGTATGATATCTATAAAAGAATATATGTTACTCGTGTATTATAAAACTTTTATAGTTAGCTTTTTATATTTATTATTACTTTTACAGAAAAACTACTCAATCTGAGTCCGCCGATGATGAAAACTTACGGGAAAACGAAGAAACTGCCGTTTCGGATTCCAGCGCTGTTAAGGACGCCGAGACGAAGGTCTGTGAACCGTCCATACAGGGTGATCAGGAGCAAGTGGATTCTTCCACCAATGAACCTCTGTTATCCGAAGTAAAGGAAGAAGGCAAAGAGAAAACTGGAACGGAGGATGCTACGGAGGAGGATAAGAAAGATGAAAGCTCGGAAGCAACTACTGCGACCGTTGAAACTGCGAGCGGCGGTAAAAAGAAATCTGCAGCTCGAAAACGATCGAGTACTGGCAAGTCGTCTGGAGGGAAAAGTTCCAGAAGTTCTAAGTAAGTTGTAACATTATTTGACTGATCAATAATAGTTGATAGCATATTAACATATATAACTATCATCAAATTTTATTTTTCATAGGAAACGCAAGAGTCGCATTGCCCCTGATTCTGACGGCGAGGAATTGGCGGCGACGCCTCCGCCATCACCAGAGGCTGGCGATGATATGAATAAGCGGCGTTCCGCAAGAAACACTCATCGCAAGAAGTACGTAGATGATGTGATGTTGCGATTCTCAGACGATGACGTTCCTTTGCAAGATGCTCAACTCTCGAAAAAAGTGGAAGGTGCAAACACTTCAAAACCTGCTGCCGCTAAAAAGGATGGTGGTGAGGGCACCGAAGGTGCTGGACCTAACAAACCCAACTTTGTATACATTGTACGCATCCTTTGGATATTGCTAACGTCTCCTGTAAAGATTGTTACAACAATCTATATAATTTTAATTGTATTTTTTCCGTTTTGTAGAACACTACAGACGAGGACTCTATGGTTGTGCAACATATTTTATGCTCTCGAATGGGAAAGAGGGAAGTTAAGCCCGTGGTACCCAAGGTAGAACCGCCCCCGGTTGAAAAGGATGAGAACGCGGATAAAGAAGAATCTACTGACAACAAGGACGAGACGTCCGATGATGCTGCGAAAAAGGAAGATGCGAAAGATGACGAGAAAGAAGCGGAGGATACAACCGAGGATACAACCGAGGATAAGGAAAAGAGTGAAACCGATAGCGCGAAGAAGGAGGAACCAAAGAAACCGGAAGAACCTTCCCCGGATTCGAAACCAGCCGAGACTACTGCCGTTGTCGAGACAAAGCCACAGATCATCGAAGCCGAAGAATATTTCGTTAAATATCGAAATTTTTCGTATTTGCATTGCGAATGGAGGACGGAAGAGGAAATGTACAAAGGAGATAAACGTATTCAAGCTAAACTGAAAAGATTCAAGCAGAAGCAGCAGCAAAACACCAACATTTTCGAAAATGTATTTAATGTTTATTATCCTAACTTAATTGAATATTGATAATGATTGCACATTAAAAATTAATATTAAAAATAATTTAAAACCCATTTTACGAAAACCCGTTCCTTTTTTTTTTTAGCCCGAAGATGATCCTTTCAATCCAGATTTTGTCGAAGTCGATCGAGTCTTGGATGAAGCAACTCACACAGATCCAACTACTGGAGAGACAGTTCGACACTTCTTGGTCAAATGGCGATCTCTACAGTATGAAGATTCTACCTGGGAATTAGAAGAAGACGTTGATCCCGAAAAAATAGCTCAGTTTGTGAGATTCAATAAGGTGCCACCAAAGGAACAGTGGAAGGTATATATATATTAATTTTTATATATATTTTAAGAAATTTAAGATTGCATATTACAATTTATTGTTTTATTTGTCTCCTATATAAATTCATATAATCCTTGTTGTTCCAGCCGAAGAAGAAACCTAATGCTACAGCTTGGGTAAAGTTGGAAGAATCACCAGTTTACAAAAATAATAACATTTTAAGACCATATCAATTGGAAGGGTTGAACTGGCTGCTATTTTCATGGTACAACGGACACAATTGTATTCTCGCTGATGAGATGGGCTTGGGAAAGACTATTCAGTCGCTGACATTTGTGGACGCGGTCTACAAGTACGGAATTCGTGGACCATTCTTGATTATAGCTCCGTTATCGACCATTCCGAATTGGCAGCGAGAATTCGAAAGCTGGACCGATATGAACGTCGTGGTATATCATGGATCGTAAGTATATCAAGGCGGATTTTATCTAATTGCAAGGACGAATTGAATTGACACTGATATTAAAAATTTGAATTACAGTGCGGCGAGTCGTACCATGCTTCAGGAATACGAAGTTTACTACAAGAACGAGAAGGGACAGCAAATCAAAGATTTAGTAAAGTTCAACGTGTTGATAACAACGTTTGAGATCATTATAACCGACTTTAACGAGCTACGTGGATACAATTGGAGACTCTGCGTCATAGACGAAGCTCACCGACTAAAGAATCGAAATTGTAAGCTCCTCGAAGGTCTTAGACAATTGAATCTGGATCACAGAGTACTTTTGTCGGGCACGCCGTTGCAAAATAATGTCAACGAACTGTTTTCCTTGTTGAATTTCCTCGAGCCGCAACAGTTTGCGAGTAACGAAGCATTCCTGAAGGAATTCGGTAACTTGAGCAGCGAGGGTGAGGTGCAAAAGTTGCAGCTTCTTTTGAAACCGATGATGCTACGTCGTCTGAAAGAAGACGTGGAGAAATCGCTGGCACCGAAGGAAGAAACCGTCGTTGAAGTGGAACTGACCAATATACAGAAGAAATATTACCGTGGCATTCTCGAGAGAAATTTCTCATTTCTTGCGAAGGGCACCACATCGGCGAATATTCCGAATCTTATGAACACGATGATGGAATTGAGGAAGTGCTGCATCCATCCGTTCCTGCTGAACGGCGCCGAGGATCAGATACAGCTAGATTACAAGACCGGCGAGAAGGAAGATTCCGAGGCGTACTATCACGCCCTGGTGAACAGCTCCGGAAAGATGGTCCTGATCGACAAGTTGCTGCCGAAACTGAAAGCCAGCGGTCATCGAGTCCTGATATTCAGCCAGATGGTGAAATGTCTGGATCTGCTCGAGGACTATTTGTTGTACAAGAAGTATCCCTACGAGAGAATCGACGGCCGAATTCGTGGAAATCTGCGACAGGCCGCCATCGATCGTTACAGCAAACCCGACTCGGATCGGTTCGTCTTCTTGCTCTGTACGAAAGCGGGTGGACTTGGCATTAATCTAACCGCGGCCGACACTGTCATTATTTACGATAGCGACTGGAATCCGCAGAACGATTTGCAGGCGCAAGCTCGTTGCCATCGAATTGGGCAGCAGAAGATGGTCAAGGTGTATCGTTTGCTCTGCCGCAACACATACGAGCGAGAGATGTTTGACAAGGCGTCTCTGAAGTTGGGGCTCGACAAAGCGATCCTGCAGTCCATGAATACCAGCCAAGGTGGCAAAGATCCCAGCAATAAACAATTGACGAAGAAGGAGATAGAGGATCTGCTGAAGAAGGGCGCTTACGGTGCTATTATGGACGATGACAATGCTGGCGACAAATTCTGTGAGGAAGATATCGAGCAAATACTTGAGCGTAGAACTCAGATTATCACCATAGAAGCAGAGAAAGGCTCGACGTTCTCAAAGGCGAGTTTCGCATGCTCGTCGAATCGTTCGGACATTAACATAGACGACCCCGACTTTTGGAAGAAATGGGCGAAGAAGGCGGAGATCGATACTACGGAGAAGAAAGAGGAGGACGAGCTGGTGATATCCGAGCCGCGGCGACGGACGCAAATTAAGCGTTACGGCCACGACGAGTCGGTGGTTGACATGTCCGAATTGGACAGCTCGGACGAGAACAGCGACGACGACGGCATCGGCCTGTCCGGCAGGAGCAAGAAACGACGCGACAAGTTCGGCAAGAAGTCGCGCAAGTTTTACGACGAGTACGTGCCGCGCGAGGGCGAGGTGGTGTACGGCAGTTGGGCGCGCAGCGAATGTTTCAAGGTCGAGCGTGGACTGCTGACGTTTGGCTGGGGCCGCTGGGAGGAGATTCTGCAGCACAGCCAGTTCCGTCGCGGTTGGCGCGAGGTCGACGTTGAGGATTGCGCTCGCGTCATTCTGCTCTACTGCCTGCGCTATTATCGCGGCGACGAAAAGATCCGTAGCTTCATCTGGGACCTCATCACGCCCATCGAGAACGGCGAGAAGGTGAAGAGCGTGTCGGTGAACACCGGCAGCAGAAACAGCCGGCAGAAGAAGAAGGGCCGCATCCGTGAGGGCAGAGAGACCCGAGGATCGGTCATCAACGGCGGGCCGAGCGATCCCAATCATTGGAGCAATGCAGAGAAATTCGATGGGGACATCTTTCTCGAGAGCAACTACAGGAAGCATCTCAGTCGACACGCCAATAAGTAAATATAGATAGAATTGTAAATTGTGAGGAGTTTAGATGCGATAGCAAGTCGTCTTAAATTTTTTCTTCTAAATAAGAATATTATGAATAATCACAAATGATTGTCTTCCTTTCGCTCGTCTACTTTAATTGATTATTTTAAATCTCATACTTACGTTCTTTTTTAAATTAAAATTATTGGAATAACATAATTATTTATTCAATTTAATTTTTTATTAATTTCGAATTTTTTATTAAGAATTGAAGAATTCGATTGATTGTTTTTTATTTTACAGAGTATTGCTACGCGTACGAATGCTGTATTACATCAAACACGAGATTATCGGCGACCTGGTCCAGCATATCAATGACGGCGTTCACGTCAGGTGAGTCCGCGTCACTTTTCTCCTCTCACGCTTTTTCATACCATAGACTACCATCTATCACGGATTCGTGTATACTCACATATGTGCTTACCACGGAGCTTAGCATAGTTGCATGTGCGATGTATTTGTTGATATCCTGGGAGCTATACCTGTATGAGGAATGCTCATAGAGCCCGGATCGCGTTGATCCACGTAGCTCTGCAGAACGACTACCAGTCCGTTTTTTTTTTTTACCCTACGCTACTAATATGAAATCGTTTTTATTTCCTCATCCTTGTATGCACGTATATCAATGCGTTAACATATATACACGTGCGCTCGCGAATCGCTACGAGAGAGAGACACACTTGGTAAAACTGTCGCGTGAGGATGATCGAATTTCTGCAACAGAGTGTGGTAAGCCATAGGACTTGTCGTTAAGCAGTGCACTGTAATCGAAGGGAGATAATTGAAAAATCGTGTGTGGTTTTTAAAATCTCGAGAAAAAACGAGGAGACCCGGATATTTTTGTGTGTCGTATTTATACTATTTATATATTATTTTTCTGAAATTTTGTACAAAAGTAAAGTCCTGTGCCGCTGCGAGGGGAGATCTCCCATGAAATCCCTTTGTAAATTTTATCAACTAAAATCTCCCTTTTATAAATTAATATGAACATACGCTGGTATCGGCACGCAAGTAAATTGGCAAACTTTGTAAAAAACGAAACCGCCCTGCAGTGCGTTGCCGATAGACCTTCCACAGTTGACGGACCGACCGGCGAAATGGTGGGACTCGACAGCAGATAAATCCTTAATAGTCGGCTGCTACAAACACGGCTATGAGAATTACGACCAGATGAGGACTGACCCCGCGCTTTCTTTCATTACAAGCTGTCCTCCCCCTTTCCAGAACTCTCAGAACAAGAGTACCGCCGAGTGAGTACCTTAGTCAATTTTTTTTCTTTATACTCGTTATTTGTTCATCTCTTTCTCTCGTTCTCTCGTTCTTCTTCATGCCCTGCCTATAACTGTCCTAACATTTATGCCGCTTGCACCGCTTTCTATATATTTATATTTATACATATACGCTTGTACGGTCATAGCTTTTATTTTCAGCAATAGAATGGCGTATATAATGTTCACTTTTAGCTTTCGCTCTCTAACGTCTTTCGATATCTTCTCCGCGGAATATTATCGTGCTGTGCGCACAGCAAAATAAAAAAAAATTAGGAAGGAAGAGAATTTGATTAGATCTACGATATTGAAAATATGGCATCGTTCTCTTTCGCGCTCTCTTCTGTCAGAGATATTTTATCGCATATATGAAAAAGCCGCATTAAAATAGATCATCTGACTTCGCTGCCTTCCTATTTATAGCTGACGTTACGAAACGTCAAGAGAGAGGAAACGATAAATTGAATCAATAGATACCATCCTCTTTTTTTTCTAGTTCTCTTCATTCTACGGAATAAAACTTGGACGCGGGATTATCGTGTAAAATAATTTCAAAGTTTATTACGCGCGTGTTTATGCGCGACGAACGAACATCTTGTTTGTTTTATTGGAAAAAAAAGTAAAACATCTGATTATTATCTTCATCCTGTGACTTTCCAAAATTTCAGTAGCAGCAGCAGAGACGATAACAGTCTGGAGAATGACATGGAGGATGGCGAGTCTCCCGGCATGACAAAAGACTCGAAGGACTCGGACAAGTTCAGTCGAGAAACGCCGGCGGATTCCCCCGCCATCTCGAGCAAGGCGGACACGCCGATACCGGAGGCCAGCAGCAGTCACGACGGAAATGACGGTCTTCTCCCGGATGACGAGAAGCCGTCTTGGCCGTCTATGGTAGATCTTAATACACGACTGCGTCGCGTGATATCCTCCTATCAGCGAAGCGTTAGTAAAAAGGAGGACGTCAAAGTTATTCCGAAACCTGGGGGGAAGATGGGAATGGAGAGCGAGACCACTTCGATGAATCATACCAGCATGATGCACGAACCGCCCTTGAATATGCAAGGATGGGATCTGCAACAATTGGCGATGTACCTTTTGGTCAGTATACAATATTTTTAATACTATTATTGCTGTGTTAGGCATTTTAAGAGATTTTCATCGCGTCATTTGGGCCTGACGTCGCGTTTACAGAAAATGGAGAAAAGAGAAAAAATGGAGGCGATAGTGAAGGAACGAGAACGTACACGTATCGAGGAGCAAAAGGCGAAGTGGACCCGTCGCGAAGAGAGCGAATTCCTCCGGGTGGTGTCTACGTATGGCGTCAATTACGACAGGAAGAAGGCTCAGTACGACTGGACCAAGTTCAAAAGTATCGCTCGATTCGACAAGAAGACGGACAACGATCTTACGGATTACTATATGTCATTCAGAGCAATGTGTAAGAAAGTTTGTAACGCGAAGCTGAACGAAGAAGAAGGTGCGTCCTTTCTAATACTTTTTAAACTAATATATTCAATTATATTTATATAACTAATTATATAATTTGTATTTGTATAATTGAATATGATTTTTTTTCTGTTCTACGTGAAGTATTTTACTTAGTTGACGTTGCAGATTTTACAGATGTTCCAGTGGATCAGCTGAGTCCTGCCAAAGCGAGACAAATACTCGATCGCGTCGATCTCCTGAGCAAGATCCGCGAGGAGATCCTGTCGCATCCGCATCTCGAGGAGCGGCTCTCGTTGTGCCAACCGTCGGGAGACACGCCGGATTGGTGGCTGCCGGGGAAACACGACAAGGAATTGCTGCTCGGTGCGGCGAAGCACGGTCTCGGGCGTACCGACATAACTATACTCAACGATCCGGACTTTTCGTTTCACAAGCTTCTTACGAGGGGAATGTACGCAGGCACGCAGACTCCTAAAGTAATAGACAAGTCTGAGAGAGCGATAAAGATCGAGAATAGAGAAGACATTTTGAAGTTCGATAAGGACGAGATACTCGTGAAACTGGAGAAAGGCGAGGGAACTTTAAAGATTGAAAAAGTTGGAGCGAAAAAGGACAAGGACCAAAGTACCGATAAGAAATCCGAGAACGCGGACTCCGAGAAAAGTCAGGTGGAATTGACTATTGTCAAAGCGGAGGCTAAACCCGAAGAAAAATCTATCGGCAGTTCGTTGACTATCACAACCGTCGCGAGAACATCGGACGCCGACAACGTCGCCGTAAAGAGCGAGGAAAAGAGCGAGCTAGCGATAGAGCCGGTTAAATGCGATAGCACCAAAGTCAATCAGACAGGCACTGCCAAGTCGACCGATGAAGAGGTCGCGAAGGAGGCTAATTCAGAGAGCGTGGAGAGTCCTGCTGTTGTGGAACTCGAGAAGGAGGACAAGGTTCAAGAAAAAGATGTTGAACACGAAGTCAGCTTCGCCGAGAAATTTTTGTCCGACGAGAAATCGGATGAGCCAGCGCAGGACGTCGTGATGGAAACAGTCGAGAAAGGTGAGACGGAAGTTAAAGAGAAGGCCGAGAACGTCGAGAAGAGCGCTGAGACTACCGAGACTACCGCTGTCGAAGATGATAATAACAAAAGCGCAAAGCCGGATAACGCACCGGCTAAGGAAGAGGTCGAGGTGCAAGAAGCAAAGAGTTCGGACGTTGTCAAGGAGAAGGCGAAGGTTCTGCCAGTCGAGGATAAGTGCAGCGTCCAGGCTGCAGAATTGAAGGCAATGTTCCCGGATCTAGAAGTGATACAACCGTTGTCGCGGCTAACGCAGATCGATACATTCGTTTTGCGAGACAAACCAGCGGATTACAATAGCGAGTCTACGGTGATGCAACTCCTAGCGCACGGCTGCGCTAATACACCAATAAAGTGGCCGAAGGTAAACTTTTTTAAACTTTTAATATTTTACTTTTATTTACGTGTTAATATTATATATATAATTTAATATACATTTGTGTGTGTAAAATTTATATTAAATATAGACTGTATATTTTATGCATCTCGAATTCCATTATACTTATTGATTCGACTTTGCTTTTCAGGAGCACGCGATCGAAGCTCGTTTAATGCACATTGTGCACGCGATAGAGCACAAAGAATGGCCGGTGTCGGTGAACTTCAGTGCAGGCGAGGAGCTGGAGCCTGCGCAAAACGAAAAGGAATGTTCGGAAGTGATAACAATCACTACGGACCACGGAGTGTCCCGATCTATAGCGAGCGGAAACAACATCTCCGCTTCAAAGAAACGCAAGAGGCATATCGCCATAGATGTAGAGACAGAGCGAGGTAATTTAAACCACTTATAAATTAATAACGCAATTACTTGAGCGTCATTATTAATTTCGTTATAATTATATTTATATCAAATGATATATCAAATTATGTAATTAAATGTATTTACTGTATCTTTCGTTAATTTTTTTTTACAGCCAAGCTTCACGCGCTTCTCAATAGCAGTCACTTGAGTACGCCGTCGCCCGCGCCCCTCAGCAAACCAGTCGTTCTCTCTGGTGCGACTAGCTGGGAGCTCAATGACGAATCCCAGTCCGAGGAATCGCGACGCTCCACGCCGGTCCAGCCACCGCCGGCGCATCAACAAACACGGACGCCGAATATACACTTTGATTTGAAATATACTGTTCCGGGGAAAACGACCATCATACCTGGGACATCGAGCACTTTGACGCCTATCGATTTATCCGCTGGGTAAGACATTCGATAAAATGTCTAATTGTGTAATTAATGCAAATATCTTTATGTAATATTTCAATGAATTATATATTCACTTTCAGATATCCAAAATCAAATACCGACAGCAACAAGGACTTAATGAATGAAGTGCAAGATTTCTCCATGCCGAACAAGAATAAACAAGTCAGCAGCAATAAAGGGAAATTGGATAGTATGCTTGACAAACTCATGAAAAGGAAAGCTTGCGTAAGTACATTTTTTAAGATATTCTACGATATTAGATATTAATAATTCTACGTTGGTGATTAAAAAAAATTATTGAATATCTGATTTATCATTTAACAGCCTACAGAGGAACCGGTGGTCGGAAAAGAGAAGAAGCGCAGGAAGTTGGATGAAATAGTGTTGGGACTGAGCGCCGCGAAGGAGCAACAGAGCGGCCATTATCTCGATCTCGGCAAGAAGAGTACAATCACACCCAACGTGACCGTGACTCCGACATCGGCGCCGATCGGTCTTCCCAATCCGCCGACGAGTGCCCAGAAACCGTTCTCCATTACCGTTACATCAATTCCGTCTTCTCGAGCTTCGACTTCCTCTACGCCCGTTTTACCGCCGCCGTCCTTGCACTCGCACAAAGATACCTTCTCCGCTTTGCTGGCTCAGGCTGAGCAACAAAATCGTGAATTGAAGAAACAGCAGCAGCAACAACAACAGCAGCAGCAGCAGCATCAACAGCAGCAGCAGCAGCAACAACAACAACAACAGCAGCAGCAGCAACAGCAGCAGCAGCAGCAGGCATTCAACTCGGCGCATCCGTCTTCCTCGAGCAGCAGTCACCGAAAGAATTACGAGGCAATGATTGCAGACATCAACAAAGTCGCCGAGTACTCATCCAAGATCGGTTCGTTCTCGCATGAGGCGAAGGTGAACAAGTGGCTGGCGGAGCAAAGCGCGATGTCGGAGCAATTAAGTGCAGAATATTTGAACGCTCCCCGACGACGCAGACCGCGCGTCGATCCGTCCTTGTTGGATTGGAAGAAGCTCACCGGTGAAGAGAATGTCGCTGTTATCAACCGATTAACTGGCAAGAAGGTACGAATTATATATATTTTTAAAAATTGCAACTATAATACTTGTTTTATGTGAATTCTAAAATTATTTTTGAAAATTGCCTTTCTCTCATGTCTAGATAAATTAAATTAATCGAATTTTATTGGTATCAATACCATTCGAAATTTGATTAATGTAATAAGTTTTACTTAAAAACTAATTATTATTTAACATTTTGATGAGCTAAATATTTTGAAAAAACTACACGATGTATTTTACAATTATACAACAGTTTGTAATAGTTTTAGATTTCTAACAGTTTTAGATACTCGTCGTTTTTAAATATCATTTTATTTTAAGGGAAGCATAATTGTAAAAACTTATAAAATTATTAATTTCTTATTATTTTTATGGAGAGAATAAACTTTGCTTTAGAGTTATTTTGCAACTCTTAATTCGATTACTGTCAAATTAATCGAATTCGGAAGCTAAATTTTTTTTTATTCTTTAGGTAACCGGAAGCAAAGCGCCTCAATTGAAACGACTTGGAACGTGGCTAATGGAGAATCCAATGTTCGATGTTGATCCGAAATGGGCGGAACTTGTGAAGGAACGCGGCAATCTTCCGCACGATCTGCAGAAGAGACTATCGGGCAACGAGCGCAGCAGCGTGAACAAGGGCAAGAGCCCGGGCAGACCGCCCATGATGCCCAGCCCGACGAGTCAGCAGTCGGCGAGTACCGCCAATCTTGCGGCCACGTCGATGGCGTCCAGCCTTAACTTCCCTCTCGGCAATCTAAATAACTCTCTGCTGTCGGGCCTGTCGCTCGGCAACTTCGATCCGAAGAATCCGCTGTTGATGCCATTCGGCGGTCTGACGAACCTCGGCGCGCTCGGCAGCCTCAGTAATCTCAGCAGCTTGGGCAATGTGGGTCTGACGAATTCGTTGTTCGCCAATCTGGCCGGGCTGGGTCTGCCGTCGTTAGCGGGCATGGAAGCGGCGCTGAGTGCTCAAGCGACATCCAACGCAGCGGCGGCGGCGGCTGCGGCGGCAGCCGCGGCGGATAACCCAGTCGTAAGCTCGGCGAGTATCAGTGGCAGCAGCGGCAAGAACGCCAATTCTTCGTCGAGCATGAGCGGCGGCGGTGGAAGCGGCGGCGGCAGTAGCAGCAAGTCACGCAGCAGCAAATTAGATCAGCCGACGACCAGCAGCAAATCTTCGTCCGGCGGTCCGTCGACCTTGTCCGCTGTTTCATCCGCAAGTCTGCCGACCCCCTCGCCGTTCCCGTTCCTCTTCACGAATCCCAGCCTCCTCTACACACCGCTAACCCTAAGCGGCCTGAATCCGTTCTCCATGCAGTCTAGCGGCGTGTCGTCGGCCTACGAGAGCCTCGCCCAATGTGGTCTGCTGAATCCACCGACGTCCACCGCTTCAACGGTGCGCAAGCCTACATCGTCTAGCAGCTCCTCTAGACAACGTGAGGCCCCACCGGAATCTTCGACATCCTCATCTTCGTCGTCGTCGTCAACGACGAAACGAAAGGAGCCGGAGAAGAAGTCCAGATATTCAGTGGATCCGGCCGTGACTCTTCAACAATACACAGACATGGCGGCGTTGCACGGTAGCGAGGAGAGACGCCGCGTCGAGCAGCAGCAGCAGCAGCAGCAGCAACAACAACAACAACATCAACAACAACAACAACTGCAGTCGCAGCAGCAACACGAAAAGCGAGAAACAGCGGATGTGGTGGCCGATGTGGTAGCGGCGGATCTGTCGGAGAAAAAGACCGAGCGAAAATGCAAGGATCAGGAGATGAAAGAGGTTCTGGAGCATCTAAGCAGGACCAGCGCCGAATTGGTTACGCGGAATATTGATGACGCTCCAAGATCCGAGAAGCCGCCCAGCAGGAATCGCAGCATGGATAGCAACCAAAATTCTGACCAGCAGCAGCAACTACGATCGACGCCGTCGGCGCCATCGCCGCTCGAAGTCATCCTGGAACCTGTTGCGAAGAAGATGCGCATTGAAATGGACACAAGCACGAAATCGTCCGCGTTGAGCAGCGAAGTGCCGACGGTGGAGATCGAAGCGGTGACAAAACCGTCGCCGACGACTCCGACGAAGGCAACGCAACAGGCTGTATCTTCGCAAGAGGAGGTCAGTGTCCCGCCCGTAGAAGCGAACACAGCCAAGAAGGAAGCAAACGAGACGACAACGACGACATCATCATCATCATCATCGCCGGCGACGGCGGCAGCGGCGGCGGCGGCAGTGGCGGCGTCATCATCGTCGTCATCTGCGAACGTGACGTCGCCGTCGACGCAGAATACCAGCGCGAAGAGCGACAGCGCTAAACCTGCTGCTCCAGAGGCAGAGGAGGACAGCAAGGGCGGCGCCAAGGCGCCGAAGAAGGCACGCAGCGGTAAACGATTAAGCGTGGAGCCACCACCGGAGCGTAAGAATCTTCGTTCGAGTGCCGGCAGGCAGGCGCGGGCGGCTGCGGAACGGCAAGCGCGAATGGAGGGCGAGATGCAGCAATCCGAACAGCAGCAGCAGCAGCAGCAGCAAGACAGTCACGTGGCCGGCGAGTGAGTCACGGCGAGGTCTCGTCGGACTGCTGCCGCGAAAAAAAAATGATGAACGACAACTACCAAAAGTCGCCGCACGGCGATCCGACGAAAGGAACTCTGACGGACGTCGCGGTCCACGAACTTCTTTTTCAACTCTCTGATTCGACACTGCTCGCACAACGAAGATCTGTATGTAGATAATTCCCTGTTCGACGCTGATTAGCACGGAAGTGTAAGGTGTTTCGCAATTGAATCGCGATGAAACGCGAGTGCGCATCGAAAGGGGGCTACAGACATTGGTAGAATCTACCGTAGCCTTCGATTCGGCTCTTGGAGGATGGAAAATGTGTGTGGGACAAATGGGACTCCCTTCATTCCGCGGGAGGTGAATAATCATGTATCGTTAATCATTGGCGGACAGTGTGTGACAAAGTGCACGTTTATTGAATTGAAACAAAAAAAAGAGAGAAATCTCTCCAATACGAAGGCTGCGATAGTATTTTATCACTCGATACTTTGTGTAGTAATTAATTTTTAATTGCGTAATTATGATACAATAATAAAGGTATAGTTTTGTTAAATTTATTATCTACTATCTCTTATTGGTTTTGACCAGGGACTGTTTTATATAAAAATATATATATACATAATAGATATATATTATAAAATTGTGTACTCGCTATTGCGCATAAAGCAATTTACAAGCAAGGAACGCAAAACGGAATATAATCGTAATGTAGAGAAAAAAATAATTACAGTAATAACTTAATAAAAAAAAAGGAAAAATGTAAATATATACAATTATGCCTATAGAGACAGTAAGCAATCGTGTACTTGGAAAAGAAAATGTATATAACGCAGTGTACTTTTAATTACATAGGTGAAATAATAAACAGCTTCTTTTGTTGTTTGCAAATACCAAGAATTCGAATTCTCTTTTATTTTATATCACTCTACAACGTAAGAAATCTACAATGTAAGAAAAACAATTTTTTAATTAATTTTTAATTAAGTATATCAAATTATCTTTTGAAGTTAAATAAGGACATTTTTATTTAAATAAAGACACAGAATGCGTCTTAGATATTCAAAAGTGATAAATATGTTGTACAATTAGTTTTATAAAATAACATTTCATATATATATATATTTATGCAAACAAGATCGCCATATTGATGACATGATTTGGGCAGTTTGGCTTTTATTATAATCTTTTTACATAATACATAGAAATTTTCTTCTATGCATCTATAGGTTGTGCCACAATACGCAAATACGTTCTGCCGGAAGGTAACATCACAGTCTTGATATTGCTGTAAGAAGCTTTGGCTTCACTGTCTGACACACTCGGATCAATCATTACATCTTCTCCTTTCTGTAAAATAAAAAAAACACATGTAAATATGCATGTAAAAATTAACGCGATAAAATCGTCAATGATATGTTCTACTCGACATTCAATTAACAGCGAAAAAATTAATATCGCTTGAAAAATCTTGAAGTGAAATTTTATTTTCTCACCTTCCAGTCTACAGGAGTCGCTACTTTGTACTTTTGCGTGAGCTGAAGAGATTCAATTACCCTTATTATTTCGCTGCAAAAATTCGTAATACGAAATTTTAGTAGTCTTACACGAGCGATAAATCACGTTTTACAAAACATTAACAATTCTCACTCGAAATTGCGACCAGTGGTGGCTGGGTACAAAATCGACAGTCGCATCTTCTTAGCCGGGTCGATTATAAAGACAGCTCGCGCCGACATGGGTAGTCCGGTCCGGCTGTCGATCTCCGCGGGATCCAACATTCCCAGTAACGAGGCAAGCTTTCTGGCTTGATCCTCTATTATCGGATATGGAAATTCCTCATCCCTTATCTCGCCGTAACTCTTTATATCCTATACAGAATAGCGCTTTGTTTAGTACAAATCGATGGGACTCATTAAATTCAATATTAAATTTTATCAAATTGAAATCTAGGCTGCGTTCAGTATTTACGCTTTTGGCGCTAACGGAATTATTTTATTCTTATTGTTTATAAAATGTTAAAGAATAAATCGTGCTCACAGCGCGTGAGCGTCAAAAACGGGACGCAGCCCTAGAGTGCGTTTAGCTGAAAAAATTTGTAAGCAAACCTCTATCCATTTGCGATGGGACTCGACAGAATTACAGGACAATGCGATCACTTTCACGCCCAATCTCTTGAATTCAGGCATTAGTTTTGCGACCCGTGCCAGTTCGGTCGTGCAAACCGGCGTGAAGTCGTTGGGATGGGAAAACAGGATACCCCACCTGTATTTCGGGCAGACATCACATACATATATATATGTACAACAAAAAATAGAAAATAAAAAAAAAATGGCAATGCAACAACTACGCTGTGCGCCGAATCTATTGTAAACAAATGTAAAATAGGACTTGTGTACAAAATGTGTTAGTTATTTTCATTTCTATCAATTTTATGTATGCACAAACGATCAAGATATATATAGGTATACCCTTAGTATTTCGAACACGTGCACATTATGTACGGATTCACATCATTTGTTAATTAACGCATGTCACGTGACAAATCACACAAATAAAGAACGAATATCTCAAGTATTTTTATTTATAATATCTCGACCACGATCTACGGTGACGTTCTGGTACGTAGCGTATATCGCTATTAATTAATATTCGTTTTTTTTTTATACAAAGTATAAACAATCCTGACGGCGGAGCTTCTATCTAGGTTACGAATTGTACAGTAGGATATATCTTACGAATCGCCCAGCCACTCGTGAAATCTGATCGTGCCCCTCTGGGTGTCCGCTGTGAAGTCCGGAAACACTTCGCCCAGTAAAACCATGATGTCTCGTTTGCGAAATGTGCGGAATTTCACGATTAAACGCTAAAAGTGTGTTACTGATCCCTCGATGACCGATCACGCGTTCATCCAGGTACCAATATATCGAACACTCGGAACACACACACTAGTGTTGTCCAGCGGCAAGCGGCTGCGCCACAACAGATCGTGATAAACATAGGGGAGGGGAGCGGGGGGGGGGGAATAATGGAGAATCACTCGCAGTGGCGTACGCAGATTGGAGAAATAATGTGACGTCGCGGTAGAGGCCCATTATAGATATAGAATCCGAAACTTTCGATTAAACCTCGATTAATATTTGATCAGCGATTATAATCTATTAATCAATATTAAGTACGATATCTATATTCCGTTTTGTGTTCACCTGGATGGAATAATCTTTGATCGTTACTTAATACATTAAAAAAAAGGAGAATTTAACGATGACGAATTTTATATATATATAGTTGGAAATTTGGCAGCATGCGGGCAATTCTGCCGATTGAATTAATCAAGTTAATCAAGTCGATCAAGATTAATTCAGTTAATCGGAAAATGTATTTATGGCGCGCCTCCCGTTTTCCGGTTCTGGTACGAGCTTGCCGGATGGGTCTCTGCGGGGCGGTTGGGGGGTGGAGAGGGGGCAAAATGCAGGTCGCGCTACGCGCATGCGCACGTACCTCTCGATTTGACTGACCAGACTGACAGGCGGATGCAGTGCTGCGAGCTATAGACACGGAGCATGGAGCAGGCGCGAGTGATGCCGGCAAATGGCGGTTGTTATGTTGACTGTAGTAACATCAAGGAATTGAATTTGCATGCAAATTGCGCATTACAGGCTTTTCGAGTCAACCCCGGCGGATCTGGCGCGCATGCACATGTATCTGCACGTATATGAAAATTAATAAATAGCGAAATAACGATTCATGTTCATAGCAACTGACATGTTTACATATATGTATGTTCGTAATCGCATGCTTCAATTCTAATTGAATTGTTGATGTATGTACACCGTCGAGTAGACTGTTACAGTAGTAAATCAAATGTACAGAACATATCGTAAGATCTGTGATAAGCATTGTATATATGTGTGTGTGCGTGTCCCTACGTTGATCTCTTCCGAGACCAAATATGAGTCTTCTTCATATCGGTGAAGAGGGCTGGATTGTCTCTCATCTGCAGTATCTCAATGAGATGTACAAGAGAGTCCGAACGAACGAAAGTGGATTTTGCGCGTTAGGCTTTAATAAAATGATATTCGAGATCAATTCGCAGTACTTGAGGCAAAATCAGATAGCTCAGACCGTCCAGGAGACCCAGAACAGTGCCACGATGCACGGTAGAAAAAAGAGAAAACGCTCGCAGCAATTGCCGCAGAAAGACTTGGAGGAAGTAGGTTCAGAAATCAGTAACATATATTCCAATTCACCAGATCCTTTAGACTGGAATCTTTAAAGTACATCAATTACACTTTCCTGTAGTATCTCAAAGTTATTCTCACAACAGGTCGATCACGTTAAACGGGCGTTCGGCGCAATGATGTCTGCTGCAAGAGGCAAAGGACTCTTTTGCCGGAATAATTTCCTCGACAACAACGAGCTGGCACGTTTGGCATCGATGAAATTTTATCAGGATACTTACTCTCTCAAAAATGAGAATCTGTACGGATCTAACGACACCGACGACGCTATCGTAACCGAGGTTCACGATAAGAAATACGTATTCCCAACAAAATGCACGTTTTATTGCTACGACGTAAGGGATATAGAAAAGAAGATGGAACTGAGCAATCAGTATGATTTTATACTGCTGGATCCACCCTGGTGGAACAAGTCGATCAGAAGGAAAAAGACGAAATGCGCAGAGGCCAGGTAATCTCACGCGATTCGTTACAAATTGATAGACAGAAAAAATCTCAGTGTGCTTAGAGGAAATACAATTGATCTATCAATCTAAATTCTAACATATTCCTTAACTACTTTATGCTATCAATTTATGATATCAATTGCGTGGGATATTGGGATACATAATTGTATATGCTTACAGTTACAAAATGATGTACAATGAGGAATTGGTCAAGATACCAATAAGAAAGCTGTTACATTCGAACGGTATTGTGGCTGTATGGTGTACAAATTCGTCCAATCATTTGAATAGTATCTTTAACGAAATATTCCCGTCTTGGGGCATTACTTATAGAGCCAAGTGGTACTGGCTCAAGGTAAGTAAAATACCTCAATAATGTTGGGAAATCAATGCGATGAGCATTAGATAACAACTGCCACTCTAGGTGACACAGGCAGGTGGTACAATATGTAATTTTAACTCAGCACCCGGAAAGCAGCCTTATGAATTACTGATATTGGGATCTGCAAAAGGATCGGAAAAGGACAAAGTGGATATCCCTGACGGCAAGCTGATGATTAGCATACCTAGCGCGGTACATTCGCACAAACCACCTCTCACAGGTGCGAACAGTTAAGTTTAAGTCGAGAAATATATTCCCAGAAAATATTTAATTAACATTACATTACGATAAAAAGATTTCTATTCGCGTTCTTAGAAATCATAAAGGAATACCTGCCGGACGAGCCGAAATGTCTAGAAATTTTTGCAAGGTACTTGTTGCCCGGATGGACGAGTTGGGGTCTAGAAATTTTGAAGTTCCAACATTTGTCGCTCTATGAAATTCTGGATGAATGTAGGAACGGCGAGAGTAATGTCGACAGCATAGGAAGCGAGAATGAGTGTAAAGAACAGCCGTAAAATGTAAGAGAGAGAGAGACAGATCTGTAGGCATTACAAATGCGTAAGTTGTAAGACCACGCGTATCGATCCTTTATTATAAATTATTTGCATGCAATTTCCTCGATACAATTTGTCGTTACGATGTACTGTTCAAATGTTCGGTAGTTCCGTTCTTTAATGAAACTCGGTAACCGTAAGGATTCATCTTTTGCCACCTCCAGAAGTCCTGACCTACATTCGACGTATTTCATCGTTAGATTATTTGATATTATTCAGATCCGCGCGTTCAGGCCGAGACACGTTTGCTTACTCACACATTTGCTCGACGTTATACTTCGCTGTCCAGCCCAGCTCCTTTTTCGCCAGATCCGTATTAGCGTACATGGACACAATGTCGCCCTCTCGTCTCTCCTTTATAACGTACGGCACAGTGGTGCCGGTGATCTTCTCGAATGTTTTTATCAATTCCAACACAGTCACGCCGTTGCCGGTGCCTAAGTTGTAAATTTTTAGCCTGAGGTGCTGTTTGTGCAGAGCATTTAATGCCGCCACGTGGCCGGCTGCCAAGTCCATAACGTGAATGTAATCGCGGACGCCTGGAAAAGAGTAAAGCAGTGAGTAAACGCGGTGATAAAAGCATTCTTCGAAAAAAAAAACTTATCGTTTGATATTAATATTATCATTCATTACCGGTTCCATCCTCCGTAGGGTAATCACCGCCGAATATGATCAGCTCCGGCTTGTGCCTTAAAGCGACTTGAGCGATATACGGCATCAGATTTGTGAACGGCTTCGTCGGATCCTCCCCGATCAGTCCCGATCGGTGAGCACCCACCGGATTGAAGTATCGTAAGGACACGATGTTCCAACTCTATTGAAACAAAAGAAATCTCAATCAGAGAAAAATAGCATAAATTAGAATATTAATAACAAATGAATTGACGAACAACACGATTTTTTTTCTCAAAAGAGAAAATTCAAAGTAGGAAATTTAGCCTCTTGTTCTTAATCTAGAATAAATTTATATATGAATGAACGAGCGCTACATTATTTTATATTAAATAAAACTTTAATCGTTAGCCTTGCTAAATTGAAGTAAATTTGAGATTTTCTATATACGCGAACCTTTTCAGCTCTGGATATGTCCTTGAGCATCTCCTCGATAAAGTACTTCGTTCGGCCGTACACATTGGTGATATTACCGGTTTCGTGTTTTTCCGTAATGGGCAGTTCTGTCGGCTCGCCGTAAACCGTACACGAGCTACTGAATACAAGCTGAAAGCAGCCGGCCACTTTCATCACCTGCAAATAATAAGAGGATGACGCGTCGAATTGTAGAAACGATCGGAGAAGCGCGCGCGTGTGTAATATAATCTTCTTACCTCGAGCAGATTGATAGCTCCTATTATATTGTTGCGATAGTAATGCAGCGGAACTTGCATCGACTCGCCGACTGCTTTGATAGCCGCGAAATGTATCACGCAATCTATTTTATGCTGAAAGTGACAAATTATTCTCTTTTCACAGGCCCGAAAAAAAAATTGCTCTCCAACGCTTTCAACTTTACAATATATAATATATACGACGGGATAATCATGACGAATGGAATGTATAATAATGGAATCATTTGCATTTGTACCTGGTTAAAGACGGTCTCGAGCTTCTCTCTGTCGAGCAGATCGCAGTTGTAAAACGTGACTTTCTTCCCTGTTATTTGCTCGACCCTTTTGAGCGCCGCGGACTCGCCGTCGGTTTCCGTCACGCTATTTGCGAAGTTGTCTATAGCCACCACGTCGTAGCCGCACTCCAGGAGCTCGACGATGCAGTGACTGCCGATGTAACCGGCGCCCCCGGTTACGAAAATGGTCCTCCAGTCTCCCGTCATCTTTCCGACTAGACGAGAGAGTTCAGTTTTTAATTTATGCTTGTCAAAATTATTTTTCGTACATTATGTACGAAAAAATATTTTTAACGCAGTTAAAATAATCATTAACTCGTTTGTAGAATATTGTACGAATTTTTTAATTAATTTAAAGGCCTGTTTTGTAAAAGACAAAATTTGATTCTTTTTTCCAAGAACCAAAATTTATCAAATTTTTTTTTATAATAGGAATATTCTTTCCATTATAAGAACAATTGTGCAACCAATTATTATATCGCAGTTATTTATATTCATCCGTTCATTGGTTTGAATTTAATTTGTTAGTACTTTTTTACGTATCAATCTCCTGCAAGTGAATCTCTCGAGTAGTAATGAAACTCTCACTTTAAACTCTAGAAACGCGCACGCGGATCAGACTTTTATCCATAGGGACGCACGTTTACAAACCGAAGAGTGCAGGTGCTTAGGGCATTCACCTTCGTTCAAGTGAGCAAAGAGAGTTCAAGGTCGCCGAAACACGTGGTAAATCACCACAGCGGGAACGCGATGTTCCCGCACCTAGACGACGTTAAAAAGAACGCGCGTCAAGTATAAAAAAGAATATATCAAATTAATATAAATTGATCTCAAATTAGGATTCAATTAAAAATAATATTTAATTTCGAGATATTTAAACTTTATAAATAACTTGAATTATATAATTAAGTATAAATGAATTATATATATAATTCTATAGAATGCGAACAATATGAAGTATTGTAATCACGAATGTATAAACTTGTATTTTCGAATACGTGATGTGTACATGTTCAAGAATTTTTCCAATTCATTAGGCTTGCAGCCTAACTCGCGTGAAGTCACACTTAACGGTATTCGAAATCGATTGCTAGACACTTCAGTCTTTAGTAGTGTATTTCCAAAAACGTGGGATACTTATATTTGTCTAAAAAAAAAAGAACGCATTTTCTTTATAGATTGCAGTATACGTACCGTTTAGATATATTTATAAATAGCTTTTCAATGGAAATAAGTCAGGATTATTTTAATCTGATCACGCCTGATTAATCACCGCTTCGTTTGGAATGTGTTCTTGCAATGGCAACGCGACTTGAGAGAGTCTCTTTCTACGAACCTTGACCTTTCAGAGAAATTAATCGTGTCCTTGGCGAACCGATTTTTCTCATTAGATCACGAGAGATTGTTCGCGCTCGAGGAGGTTTCCTGTCATTCTAGTCTCGAATAAAGCTGACGCGTTGCTTCTGGGAGTCTTCATCATCCCGGGAGCGTCAGTTTCATTCGATTTTTAATTACGATATATAGTAATTCGCTTTTATTATAAAACCGGGAGACTTAAGAATATCATACAACGGAAAGAAATCGTTACCTCGGCCCAGAAGTGAACACTAGGACAATTCAATCGAGAAACGCAATCGACTTTGTTCCGAAGGACTCAGAGGCACTTTCGCGCGACGACTGACACTGACTGCGGATCTGCCTGGAATAGTAACCGCGGAGGAGCGAAAGACTTTAGTATATCGTGGGACGCGCGAGACATCCCCTCCTCCTCCGCGATGCCATATCGACACGCACACTATGCCCTTCCTGCCAGCCTTGTCTTGCTCCAGCCGCCCGCTCTACGATTCTCATCTAAGAGTTCCTCCTTCTCCTCCTCCTCCTTTCACATCTCACGCCGCACTCTTGCTACCAAGCGACCAAGAGAACACGAGAAGCGGGACGAGCTCGCGCTACCGTGCGTCGACTGCATTCGCTGCAGCTTACAACAAAACCGTTACTGAATTAGTATATAAAAGCACGTTGCTCATCTTCGGCGCCTCGATTGAGCAACAGCCTTTGGTAACCGCAGGAACCTGTTTCGAGGCGACTAAAAACGTAATCGTGCGAAATGAGAGAAAAACGACCGAGGCCGAGGGGCCATCCCTCACTCGTTCCCTCGAGGAATGGGCCCTGATTTTCGATTTCGACGGACGATTTCGCCACAGGGCGCGACGTGAAGGCTCGCGAGAGGAATGTCCCGCACGGCGAATGACAATCGGGAGAGAAAGATCGTGCGCATTAATTCGTAGTATTATTGTATATTTTACTGCGTCGACACTACTTGTATCAATTTATGCAGCAGTTCCTTTTGCTCCGTATCAAAGTAAGGATATAGCTCGCTCTCGAGCTCCAACACTGCTTGATGATCGTGAGATTGGCACGCTAATACCAGGGATTGCAGCAGTAATAATTCATCCTCGCTCATATTGAGACCTGTAAAAAAAAACAGAAAAATACAGTTGAGCCAATAACTTCGAAATAGATTTGTTACGAAAAAAAAAAAAAACAATATGTCTGTACAACTTGGAAGCGTGATGTGTACCGTTGTTCACATTTTCTTCCGCCCACGCGTACTTTTCGAGCACCTGGGCGAGAGACGGTGTCAATCTCTGGGGTGATGGCTGAAGAATGAGTAGCAGAAGTACTCGCGTCACTTCGCACCTAATTATTGATTTTATTGTATGTACTTTTGATAATCATTATATGGACAAAGATATTATAACATCACAATTTAATACGCATCAGTAACGAATTTTATGAATGATTGTAATAAACACGGAGCTAATCACAGAATCAAGAGACTCGCTCTGAATTCTCTACAAATTAACAACCGATTGTCTTCGCAATAGATTTTTTCTAGAATATTAATTTTCTGTAACAGTTTATATAAGACTGTTCTTTTTTTCTAAATTGAATGGTGGATAAAAGCATGCGGTATTATCACATGTTTATGAAAAGGAAATACCTATGTAGGATAGCATTGTAGTTTCCCCTGGCACCAGCCACGACACAAGCTTCTACGAATTCCACAAATTCATTGAGTATCTGTAGCGCAGCTACGTAATCTCCTGTGAAAATACAATTATACGAAACAGTGTATATTTAATATATCGATTGAAGAAGATAATCGTAAAAAATATGAATTATTTATACAGATGAAAACGAATAGAGTACCCTGTTTTATGTGAAAAGACACTAAGGTATTGATAGCTTTTGACGTAGGAAAGATATCGATTGCTTTGCGCAGCTGTTGGATACCAGCGGGACTCGGGCCCAACGCTAGCGCCAGCTCCACCGACAATCCCGCGGAAATCGTATTGAATCCCGGTTGATTGCTGCATCTGGCCATGGAATGACCGAAGCAACTCACAGCTGCCTGGAACATACACAAGCTATATTTAGTGTCTTCTTTTTATGTCCCTGTTTTATCGCAAATTCATATTGCACAAGAAACCTGTATGTTCTCTTGGCCTATAGTGGGACATCCTATGTCATTATCTTTTTTCTCGGCCGTAAGAAATTGCCTTCCCGCTTTTACTAGAAGATTTATCTCCGACGAGACATTTTCCAATGTGCCTTGGCATCTAGCGGCCGCCAACCAGCACAGGCCTGCGTACTGCCATAATTCCTTTTGCTCGCATTCGGTAGCTAAGGCACCTTAAAAAAGAATTAAATGTCCTTATTCCATATTCTTGATTTTTAAATGTATATAATTAGGAGTTAAATTGTCGTATAACTATATGAACCTTTCAAAAGTCAAACTGATCAATTCTTTGAAATAAAACATAGACAAAAAAATAAGTAAAATTATAAACTAATCATGTGCTCCGATACTCCTGAAATAAAAAAATTTACAAAAAGTGAAACTGACCAAATCAGGCTTTGGAAAGGCTGATATTAATTTTTTTTATTGACGTTAAACACTCACTAAATTGATCGCATGCCTCGGCGACGTTCGGCTTCCTCAGAAATCGTCTGAAAGATCAAAACGAGAAAAATCAAAAAGAGAAAAAAATCGTTCTTGATGGAAAATCTACAATTACAACAAGAGTGACTCCGACTTACTTCTTCAGCTTGTTCGAAATATTGTGAAACTTCGTTAAATAATCCAATCCGACCTCCCCGATTCCTTGACCTTGATTAACATGGGCCATTTTTTTTTAACTAAAAATTCTGTCAGCCGAAAGTGTATGTATGTACGTGTGTGTTTGTGTCTATTCGACCTATTCGCACATTTGACGTTTTACTCCATAGCGATTCGACACGTGTGTCACGTCATGAACTCATGACACCTGTCGAAAAATTATTTACCGCTCACGCGAGCGCAATTCCGTTATTTCCATTCTCCGCAAGTCTACTCACACACGACGAGGAGGAAAAATGACGTGACAATAATCGACGTAAACAAACGTGACAGAATACAGTACCCTGCGTTACCGACGATATTTACGATATACGTTTATGTCACAAACGTACGAGACAACTAGACGGGCGGCGAAATGAGACTGAATCCCGCCTGATTTCGCCTACGCGGGGTGATCGGTCGGGGTAGGGCATAAATGCGCCACATTTGTTGACACGAGGCGATGACCAATCGCGCCTCGGGCGACCTCGTCCCGTGCGCATCAGCAGTCGATCGGTAAACACAGTCGGAGCGATGCACGCTCGCGTGGCTCGCGTGATTTGACGTATTTGACAAGTTTCGGAGCGCGCGGTGACGACCTCTCGGGAGAGCGGAGCAGACACCTCGGCTGCATGCGGAACGTCGATCGCGTCCGAGACATCCTTTCCTCTAGGGGATAGTATCCTTTTTTTTTTTTAAATTTTTTCCAACACCATGGACACGGACAGGCCTTTGCACGAGGAGTGGAAGAAGCGGGTACGTACACGCAGGCTATGTGTGTGTGTGTGTGTGTGTCACTCGTCGTCGGTTAGAGATAATCGTCGGGGAAGCCCTACGAATTATCTCGCAACGTCGCACCTGGACAAATCAGACGAATAGAATGCATTTTTTCTTGCGCAATAAATGCAACAGAATATCATACATCTCGGCGTGTTGATGGCCTTCTATGCATCATCTAATTTGCATGCAAAATAATTCTACAACGTTAATTGCTATGAGTCAACCATTGGTAGAAACTGGGGCCTCGTTTGAAATATACAGCGTCTTCAACGATTTATATATATATATATATATATATATATGTTATATTTATGGTTGTCAAATCTTAGCCGATTATTAAATCTTAATCTGATGTATTCAAGGCTTTTGTGGGACCACTGCCGGACAGCTTTCTGAGAATAGAGGAGCGCAACGCGCAGTTGCAGCAGGAGGCGGCGGATCAGCAAGCTGCTCTGGCCTTGCAGCAGCAGATGCAGAATATGCCGGTGGCTCACGATCCACGGATGGGTAGACTTAGTATAACAATTTCTCAGGTAACTGCCCTCTCTTGTACTTGCTTGACGTAATCAAGTCGAATGAGCCAACAATGCGACTGCAAGAGACCGCCTTTTCCAGGCCAAATTAGTGAAAAATTATGGAATGACAAGGATGGATCCTTACGCGAGGATACGAGTGGGACACTCGGTGTTCGAGACGCATACAGACTCAAACGGTGGGAAGAATCCACATTGGAACAAAGTAATCCAGTGGTAAGAGCACACTTTGTTCAGACGCGTGCGTACATACGTGTGCCATATGCGCTACAACTTATGTTTTATTATTGCAGCAATCTTCCACCGGGAGTCACCCAGATATATGTAGAAATTTACGACGAGTGTTCCTTCGTGATGGACGAGCTGATCGCGTGGGGTCACATAGATATTCCACCGCAGGTCATTCAGAAGGGAGAGACGCACGAGGACTGGTACATGCTCAGTGGGAAGCAAGGCGATAATCAGGAGGGCATGATCAATTTAGTTTTCAGTTACACGGTAAAAATAATTACACTGTTTTCTTATGATACATATTTGTATCACTAATTTACAATATTTGTAATGTCCGAGAGAACTATTAAATTATAAACTATGAACTGTAGATAGTCATTGAAATTCAAAGCAATTGTGCGCACGACATTAATATATTTTTTTTTTCGAGTACTACTTTCGAGTTTCAACATTTTTTTTTTTTCATCCGAACGCTGTAGACCAAGTATCATCCGTACATGGGCTCCTCCTCGATAATGATGGTTCCCTCTGCAACAATGTTCCATGGCGGCATGCCATACGCCCCGGTGAACGTTTATACAGCACCTCCGCCTGTTGCCACATCAACGGCCCCACCAAGTTCTTTGCCAAATGCCGAGGTCGAGTTGAAACAGGTACTTAACATACGCCTCGTTCACAGAATCCTGTTCGATGTCCATTTCGTTACGTGCACGTAACTATGACGCCCGTACTTTGCAGATTGCAGAAATGTTTCCGAATGTTGACAAGGAGGTCATCAAGTCGGTGTACGACGCCAATCACGGCAAGAAAGACGTTACAATTAATTCGTTGCTTCAGATGTGCGAATAAAGTTCTAATTTTTTTTTTCTACGCAGTTAGAATGCCATACGTAACTTTAACGTATTCTTTCGTTGACGGAATATTTCTTTGGAATGTTGGAAGAGATGATGTACGGCGGAAATTTAATTTGTAACACTTCCATACGTAATAATATATGTTAAGGCCCGAGTATTCCTTGAAACGATATGTGAAATATTTCTTCTTTGAAGAAACGTATTAGATTTTAATTGAGCATAACATTGAATTATTCTTAGTCAATTTTGTTATATATGTTATTGTTACCAGAGTTTATCTTTCCCCCCCCCCCTCGTGATTTCCATTATGTATGAGTATTTATTTTCCAATTGCGTTTATATATTATACGGTTACACGATTTATTTGTTTCTGTATACAATTTAAATATAATACATTGCGCGCGTTCTGCAAAATTGTAAAAAGATATACGCTTGATCGATATAGCTGCACATAAATTGTAATAAATATTAAATATATAATATAATTTGTACGATGTCTCATTCATATCAAGGATAATAAGAATAAGCCGAAAGTGTGTCAGGAAATATCGAAATATTAAATTTTATACATAAACAGCGAAATAACTGCAACTGCAAAAGTAATTAGTGCCGAATGTGTATTTCTTATTGTTCTTGAGTAGCAGGGTTTATATACGTCTGTGGTGCCATTACAGGCACACACTTCGATACTGTATCCCTCAGTCTAGAAGCAGATTTAAAAAAATATCATTATATATCTGTAGTTCGTCGTCAAACGCTAATGCACGGAGTTATTAATCGCAAAGAGAAAACAGGAAGTTAATTTGATCGTTTACATACGTATTGAATATAACAGTCTGATGTGATCGGCCGGTGGTTTTCCATGACTTTCCCTTGGAAATAACTGATATTCACAGCTGCAAATATATAACATTTACGTTTATTCGTGTCTGTATAAAATCTGCTCCGTAAAATGCTCCGTAATCTGCGTCAAATTCTATTTTGTCACTGTGTGGAGTATATTTACCTGCGCCATCGTACATGTATGTATACCTTATACAAACATTATGAGGCTCCTTCTGTTCGATGTGTTTTTTCTCGAATATATCAGTTAAATTCGGCTTTTCCAAATCTGAAAATATCACGATCATGGAGATCAATATCGTTTGACAGTTGAACTTATAACCGCGAACGAATACGAACGTTACACACATACATACACACTTACCACAAATAAACGGAGTTATACAAGGAGTAAATGAATCATTATGTTTCGTACAGTCAAACGTGCTATTTTCATAATGAAACACATCCAGCCATGTAAATTTAAAGCATTGGTGACCTGTCACTGCATGCAAAAATAATAGATTTTAAAAGGAAATAGACTACAATAGCAGTTGACAAACTGCGTCGAACAGTTCGAGCGAAAAACAACAATGTAAATTAAATCAGAGATTATATCAAGTAGCTTTTCGCATTTCTTTATACGTATTAAGCATCATAATTCCTTCGTATATTTCTAGCTCGAAGAATCATCTCTCTCATTGTGATACAGACTAAGTCAAATCTATCCCCCGTATTTTTATATATAATTTATATGTCTAATGTGTACGTAATTATATATATATAAATACACACACACACACACACACAACACTTATACAATGCGAACTGTCTTAACGCTCTACATGTGCATGTATCTACACGGATAGGTGTTTTTTGCGATCTATTCTTATATCGCGGCTGAATAACGACGAAAGCGAGAAAAACTCGGCGGTGGCTTAAAACGTACGTTTTTCCCTCTGATTCGACTGCTCCGACTTAAACGAAAATATCGTTAAATATCGACGGCCTGAAAAAGCTGACGCGCTGTTACTTGGTACTTATATTCTTGGCGTGCGGTATTATTTGTAAGACATCATCGAGGCGTATAATGTTGTGAGGAGAAATAAATATACTTACCGAATCCGTGTGTGTGAATCGTTAAAAATACAGCCAAATAAACCCCTTTCATTTCTTTGCCTGTTTGAGAGCGCTAGCTCGCTCACGCGACGATATCGCAGATATTACTCACGTTGCCGGGTGATTCGAAGCTTATCTGATAAAATCGATCATGATCATATATCAATGACAATGTCCTAAATATGGCAATCGTATCATCGTATTATCAACGTACAGCACGATAGTACGAAGAGATATAAAGATGAAAAACTAATTAACCGCTGCTGATTTGGTTGTTTAAAAATGTTTCGTTTTGTTGCTTTTTGCGAATCATATGCGCTATTAATGTGCTCCTTCTGCTTTCGGACGTTTCGTCTATTAATATTCTTTACATTTCGCTTCTAATGGATTTAGTTACCACGTTCTATTTATACGCTATAAGGGTCGATTCCGCTTCTCCGCGGAAACTCGGAGAGAGTTAATACAATGGCAATATAAAAAATTTATTGTAACAACAGCTTAGTTTCGAAAGCATCAAGCTTTACAATTTTTGGCAGATACAGGATTCCATGCACTTCCTCCTTCTTTCTACGATATCAATTATTGCAAATATTTCCACGATATATAAAAACACATCTATTTATTAGAGCAAATATATAAATATTCTTCTTCGTAGATAAACTAGATAGATCTTAAGTAGAGATTTAAGTATTATAAGTCATTTGTTCGTTAGTGATTCTTTAGCTTTCTTATGAGATTACACCTTTTATTTTAAATTAAATTAAAACTCATCGTGCCTCGCCAACGCCTCGCCGAAGTCCGTCGCCTGGGATCCGACGAAGATGTCGTATTTCTCCAAGATCTCGCTCTTCGTCAGCTTGTGATCCGCATCTGTGTCCGCCTCGTAGATCAGGTGCCTCGACTCCGCCTCGGCGTGATCGAATTCCGCTGGGATGATCCACGTTTTCACCTGTTTCGAATTGAAATCCAAACGAATCTCAGCTTTATCGAAATTAATTCATTAAGACGCAGATACATTTATCCTTCTACATTTTTATTCGACAACCCAAATGTATAAGGAGTAATCAATTACCTCGTCAGCATTCAAGAATCCGTCCCCATCTTTGTCCCTGTACAAGGAGAACTGTTCTTTCTCGTTCTTCACCCACTCCGGCTCCTCCTCACCTTCCTCGCCCCTGTACATGTCGCCTGCGGACATTAAATTAAGGATGGAAAAAAAACCACTCGGGGCTCTGCCTTTTGGGGCAACGGCGGTGATTCTCTCGCTTACCGATGTACTCTATGAGGGATATCTTGCCGTCGTTATCCTTATCGATATCCTCCATCGTTTCCAGCACTATCACGTCCTTCATGTGCTCCGCGTCCTCCGCGTGAAGGAAGGCGGTGAACTCCTCCTTGGTCAGATGGTCATCGCCATCCAGATCCGCGGTGGTCCACCTTCTGCGATCCCTCTTGTACATTTGAATATACGAGAACGAGTTGTCGGCCTCGTCGCCGTCCCGCTTCTCCGCCTCCTGCTCCTCCATGTCGCCGTAAACCATGTCCTTGTACTCCGTCCACGACAGTTTCTCCTTCCCCGTCGGATTGTGGGACCTCCACTGACGCTCCACGTCGTCCCTGATGTAACGCTGCTGCGTGTACATTATCCAGTCCTTGAGCTCCTCCTGCGTCACGTAGCCGTCGCTGTCCTTGTCGATCTTGTCGACGATTATCCCCAGGCGCCTGGTGCTCTCCTCAGGAGTCAGCTGATCGAAGGTTTTCGCCTCTTCTCCGAGGAAAGCCTCGTGATCGTACGCCGGATTGTGTTGGGAGTGGACATAGTGATCTTTGCTGCTTGCATCCTAGAATACATACATTTTAATGCATATATACATTACACCCTGTGAATCTTTAAAATCGCTATCTTTCTTTTATCTGTCAACAATCTTAACTGTGCAATAAAAGCAATGTCACGTTATAATTTACCGATACAAATCAACTTTTCAGTGATCGAACCAATTTTTCTTAATATAACAGGAAAATTTTTAAATGACATTTTATTCAATCGATTATAAAATGCGAGAATTGTCGAAGGGTGCACTCGGTTTTTTTTCCCTAACCTTGTTCAATACGCGATGCTCGCCGTCCGGGATCGCCTGCTTCGGGATCGCCGTCGCCAGGATGGAGAAACCGATCAGAATTTGGAGGAGCATGAGTGCCCGCATTCCACGGAGACCGTGCACTGGAGGCGAAGGGGGAAAAGAGAGAAGAAACAATGGAGTGACACAGAAAAGGGGACGGATCGTCGACCGAAGAATCGCTCGACGATGAATCTACGAGGCGTCTGTTCTACGATCGGAATGAAGGGACGACAGAGATGAGACCTCTCTCCTTCCACGGCCCGCGCGCGGCTTCCACATCAGCAAGAGCGGCGGTGGAGACCGTAAACGCGCGGCGCACTCCCACCTCCCGCGCCGCGCGAGCTCGTTTTATGGGGAAACGCGCGGCGCGGCGGCGGCGGCGGCGACGCCAGACGCCACCGACGCCGCCGACGAGACGTCACCCGCGAATCGCGGGCCGCCTGCTCGGCCGAGGAGCGCACGCCGGACGTTCGGCGGCCGGTGCTCCCGCCGAGAAATCGCGAATCCGCAGCCTCCACGTGGACCACGCGGAGGAGATAATGAGAGATGATAACGGAGTCTCTATTACGAGAGACCCTTTAAACGAGACGCTCCTCCCCTTCTTCTTATTTTAGATCTCTCGGTCCCGAGGAGATACAGTATGCATGCAGTCTTATATCGCGTTCTTAAATCCGCAGAATCATCTCGCGGCTGGATTTATGAAGGCATTATATAGCGCTTCGACCAAACTCGAAGCAATTTTATCGATGATTAATATATTCGATTGGCAGAATTGTAATGGCAAAATTTATTAATTATATAATTCGTCCTCAGTTTTTTCTCGCGTATCAGACGATAAAAATTAATAATTATCCATGTTAATAAAATACTAAGGGACTAATAAATACTAAGTATTACTTAATTCACGTTAATTAATCGTCGATTAAGTTGGAACAGGATATTACAAAATTTATATGCGATAATTTGAGCCTGTACAATATTCGAGAAATGGGCAATTTAAATATTTTAAATCAAGTCAGCAGTTAGGAAACCGCGAGGATTAATTTGGGAATTGTATTCGTGTGACTGCAGACTTTTTTTAAACAAGGTTTTATTTAAAACAACACGTCAAATATGTCTATACTCTTTTTTCTTCGTTTCGTCATTCTATTGTAGATCTTTGTCTCCACAAAGTTCTACAATTTAGACGTTGTATCGTTAGATGTTTGTACTCATTGGGATATCAATGTTCGTATCGTTTCAATAGCACACGTGGAGTTATTTCATATATTGCCACATGGCAAACAAAAGAAACAGTAGGTAAAGCAATACTTTACAGGCATTAAAACACAGGAGTTTACCATGTAGACATTCAACTATAATGAGAACTCGATGCAGGAACCAAATCAACATAACTTTAACTTTCCAATAGTCTAAATAGTTCGATTTTCCAAGCAATCTCTGTGCAATTTCGAAAGCTTTCTTTTACCGGTATAGAATTGTTAGAATTATCGTTAGATCAATCACAGACGTTAGATGTACAATCTCGACAATCTTTCTCTCTCTGTACAATTGTCCATTCCTTATCTGCACGTTCACATCGATCCTCCCTGCAGTCTAACGTTTCTCTGCTTTTTGGGAACTCCGGTCTTTCGAAATTCACTCCTCTCGTCCAGATACTGTTCCGTGCACTCTTTAATAAAGTCGTCATTGTAGTACCACTTCTTCATGCAATCCTGCATCTTGTCATTCTCCCTCCTGCACTTCACGACGTGCAATATGCCGGTATTCAGGCAGCAGTCGTGGAATTCTGTTCGGGGGAAGAGAATCAATCACACATTTATTGAATGTCACATTCGATCGAGCCCCTGCTGGGCGACAAATCAGCTGATATGTGATTTTTACCTTTGACCTCGTCGACGCACTTCTCGGCTTTGACTCTATCTCGCATCAGCTTGGGTACCATCACGTCCTTCTCCACCCTCCTCAAACTCCTGTCATCGGGATCACCTGAGACAAACGCAATGAGAATTATTTTTTGAAGGAAAGTGACCGAAAGAAGAAACCGCGGCGGATACGCGGATTGCTGAGTGAGCGACGTGCATTTTTTAGTGTCAGCGAATTTCGAGCACGCAGACCCCGGTCGCCGGTCGCGCGCGCGAGCAAAAAAAAAAGATAACCTGTCGGGCTTAAGAAAAAGATAACCTGCTACCCGACAGTCCTATCCGACAGTTCCGCTCCGGCGACAAAGTTATTTCGTCATTTCACGACGTCACCGTTCCACGGGGAGGGGAACGCGTGTCGCGCGGTAGAGAGTTTACCCAGTCCCTTCGGCCCTCCGCTGAGTTTAGGCGAGAGCACCGAGCACTCCTCCTTCATGCCGCCGGTGCTTTCGAAGCAGCAGACCCAGGGAGCGGCGGGTGGTGCGAACGTTTTCGCACACGGGTACGAAATGCGAGAAATCTGAGGAATTCTTCCCCACCCACGCCACTCGTCCGTCACACGTGCGTCGAGTCACGTGACTGTCATGACAGACTCGTACGTTTAAAACGTGACGCACACGGCGCATGCAGTTCGCTCATTTCTAAAATGCCTTCGAAATCTTTAAATTTTTATCTAAAACATTTTTTCTTCGTGTCTCTTATCGCGTTTTACCGACACACGCTTGGAAACGTAAAATTTGATTTTTCCCAAGAAAGATACGCAAAAAAATATGTATCTCACACATATCATGCATATCCAAAGCTCAAAATCGGGGGGAAAAAACGCATTTTCTTACGAATGTATATCGTATATATGCAGTCGAGTGGGACCGAGAGAGAGAGAGAGAGAGAAAGAGAGAGACAAAACAAGAGGGACAATGGCCAGAAATACACGATTTGACAGTCCCTGTTTTTTTTTCGTCTCGCCGTCTCGCGACGCTGGGAGCAACCGGCAGACTGCGCTCGTGATTGTGCACATTTCAGACTTGTCATCGGTGACTCCGAGGGAGGAATGCTCGCACGGTCTGTCGCGACGACGGGGGAAAAATACTGTGTGTTGCTGAGGACGAGTGGATTGTAAGGATAGCTCGCATCGTAATCCGATAAGAGTCGCGCCGCACCTTTAGACTGTAAATCGCCCGGGGGATAATCCGAGATCCGCTTAGCGTTCTTTTCCTAACCTCCAAACGTACATGTTTCCCCTCGATACGTACACACGAAGACGAAGTATCCCGAATCCTCGACTTTTCGTGCGCCGCAATTGTATGTACAACGTCCTTTGAACGTTTGCAGAGTGTAGAGCTCCAGTTTGACGCGTCAGAATGGACAGACTGTTGCGACTGGGCGGCGGGATGCCTGGCCTGAATCAAGGGCCGCCACCCTCCGACGCGCCCGTTGTGGACACAGCTGAACAGGTATCTGTCACTCGGAGCCTCGTGCTTTTCAACCCCTTCGCGTCAGAATTTTTCCCCTTATTCTTTCTTTTTTTTTCCCCATCTTTACAGGTGTACATATCGTCGTTGGCGCTTTTGAAGATGCTCAAGCACGGCCGCGCCGGCGTCCCGATGGAGGTGATGGGCTTGATGCTGGGCGAGTTCGTTGACGATTACACCGTTCGCGTTATCGACGTCTTCGCCATGCCGCAAACGGGAACGGTAAGTGGTGATGATATGCAAAACGAGGAGACTGATGGAAAAGCACCTTTGTACAATGCCGTTTGTTTCCCTCCTCAGGGTGTCAGCGTAGAGGCGGTGGATCCAGTGTTCCAGGCGAAGATGTTGGACATGCTGAAGCAGACCGGTCGGCCGGAAATGGTGGTCGGCTGGTATCACTCTCATCCGGGATTCGGCTGCTGGCTGTCCGGGGTGGACATCAACACTCAACAATCCTTCGAGGCACTCAGCGAACGAGCGGTGGCCGTGGTCATCGATCCTATACAGTCAGTGAAGGGGAAAGTTGTTATCGATGCATTTAGGCTAATCAATCCGAACATGATGGTGAGTGTATATTCGTGGCAGTTGTGTGTACTCTCTCCGATTCTGACGTTTCTGACCCTGTCCTCTGATTGCCAGGTTTTGGGGCAAGAGCCGAGGCAAACGACGTCGAATTTAGGACACCTACAGAAGCCATCCGTTCAAGCGTTGATACACGGATTGAATCGGCATTATTACAGTATTAGTATTAATTATCGCAAGAACGAGCTGGAGCAGAAGATGCTGCTGAATCTTCACAAAAAAACATGGATGGACGGCCTTACCCTTGCCGAATACTCGGAACACAGCCGGCTCAATGAGAATATCGTTTCCGAGATGCTTGAACTCGCGAAGAATTATAACAAGGTGAGCTTGAAAGCTTTTAAGCATTTTTTTTTTGCATGGTATACTCGCGGTGGATGTCTTGAATATCTTTTGCCACAATAACGAGAGTCTCGTTTTCGTGTTTAGGCCTTGGAGGAGGAGGAAAAGATGACACCCGAGCAATTAGCGATAAAAAATGTTGGCAAGCAGGATCCGAAACGGCATCTGGAGGAGAAGGTCGACACACTAATGGCTACAAATATTGTTCAGTGCTTGGGAGCTATGCTCGATACAGTTGTATTCAAATAACTGTTTTCCGACACGTCTACTCGCAATATGGTATTTAAAGGAAATATACATCTTTTTAAAATAGAAGTATGACATTTTGTATTTCCCGAGGTGCACGCAACAAAGTACAACGCGAATTAACACGTGCACGCTTTTCCCATCGCGTATTCTTATTGAAATATACGTTTGTCTTTATAAAATTTATATAATTATCAAATTAAATATTAAACGAAATGAATATTTGTTATATATTACAGCATGTGAGAATATTTAACGGAAAAAAGATGAGGACAATTGGTTATTGAATATAGGGATAAGAGAGTTCAAGAAAAATAAGACATTTATAATTAATTATTATTGATACTGACATATATGTGAATACAATCTATAATCTATATCATCATTTATATTCATAATAATCCTACAAATTCATTGTGGAAGAAACATAAAAAATGCATTAGTACTATAAAATATACATGATTCTTTTCATGACGCGCTTTCATGATAAAAAAACGATATATGTACAGTATAAATTCTTGCAACTTATTCTTACGGAAACAAATTCAAAATATAAACTAGAATACCAGTTTAAAGTCCGACATATGCACCAGACAAGAAATGATCTGAAAGAAAAGACATGAGTGGCAACACACGAGCGAAACATTAGGAAAAGTTAAAGAATGTCGCAGATATTTTGTATTCCTTTTTCAGATTATTCTCGGAATACAAACTTTCGTAAAGTCAAAAAATATTGTATAATATATATAAAATTGGAACATTCTTTTAATATAATCTAAGAATAATACATAATTCGTTAAAAAAATAACTGTACACTTTATGTAACAGTTTAGTCTAAAAATATTTTCTTTTTATTAAATCATCAGTCTAACTCGACATAGATTCCCGATCTTTCTCCTTCTTTTTCTTTTTCTTCTTCTTTTTCTCTTCCTTTCCCGTAGATTCCTATAACACATAAGTATCTTATATTAATATATTGCGTCCAATTTTCAGATTACATATCTCATTATTAGACCCAATCTAATTACCCCACTGGCATCTTCCTCTTTTATCACAACGGACTCTTCGCCTTCCGTATCGTGTTTCTCCTTCTTTTTCTTCTTTTCTTTTTTCTTCTTTTTATCTTTCGGTGATGATGTTTCTACATTCTCCGGCGCTTCCTGTTTCACTGTTACATCCATTGCACTCTCGTCTTCTTCTCTCTTTCTTTTCTTACCGGTGACTAAGTCGCCATTCTTTTCCGTCTACATTTATGAAAAATATTTATGTAAATACAATTTTTGATATATATATATATATATGATTATAACAAAATATTAAAGTTTAATTTAATAAAATATTAGAAGAGCCAGAATAATCGACTTGCCGTTGATTCTGTTGTCGTTAATGACGCAGCTAGATTTTGGTAGTCTTTGTAACTCTGTAGCCATTCAGCAGGTGTATTTTCATTTGGTTTTCCATGCTTATCTAACAGTCCTTCAACTATCATACGTTTCTTCTGCGACGCTTTAGGTCCCAAGCCCCACTTCCTCGGATACGAATCTCTCTCCATAATAACCCTTTTGAGTTTTGCAACTACTCCATGATCACAGGCAGCCATGGTCGGCGAGGACATCAAAGCTACGGCTGACATATGCAAAAAAAAAAGTATTTTGTTTGAAGATTACAAATAAGGGCAAGTATTTCAAAGACAAATGTAAAAATGATAAGTTGGAACATTAAGTTAAAACATCCTCAAGTGGATAACGCGAGAAGTCAAGCATATATGCAACAGTACTTAAAAAATATATCAATATACTTTATACTAAAATTTACCAAGTGCTACAGCTTCGCCCTTGGTAGTCACGATCACAATTTCCTGATTCAACTCTATCCCTTGGTCGTACATCAAGACGCCCGGTAACATTATTTTAGCTCCGTAACAAATTGCGTTTACCTAAATAAAATTCGTGTAACATAATGTTAAATAAACAATATTCAATTTCCTTTATTATCCAGTTAACAAGAAATAACGAAGTACATACGGCGCTGTCCTTTATGATGATTCTCTTGTGACTCAGTAGCAGCGATTCCAACGGCCTTATAACCCTTCTCAGATACGTCTCGTCCCCGTGATTGTCGTAGAGCCACTGAGCGTCGAGAATATCCTGCATAGTGACCATACCGTCTTGCTCGGACATGACGCCGGACCGGCTTCTACGTAGCTCTTGCATGTGACAACCGGTACCTAGGAAGAGCCCAAGATGGACACACATAGTTCTGATATAGGAGCCGGCCTCGCAACTGACGCGAAATACTCCCATATTTCGTTCCTGGTCGTAATCGAGGAACCAACTGTCGTATACTGTTCTGACGCGAAGCTGTCTCTTGACCGCCGATATCAGCGGCGGCCTTTGAAAGAGAGCACCGCGCAATTTCTCCAAGGCTTGTTGCACCTAAATCATCGTATTAACGTGTGTATATAGATATACGAGGTATCTTTCGAGAATGCACAATAGCAACGAACAGCCTTTTGGATAACAAAGAATAAATAAATATAGATGTACTTAGGAGGGATAAATAACGCTCAATAACAGAGTGATTACATATCAAGCGAGAAACTGGCGTTTGAGATTCCCAGTCCTGTTATTTCATGTATATTATTCATATATTAATTTATTTATTCTTATTTATTCCACGTTATATTGATTTATTCTGTGTTATCCACAACGTTCCACGCGTATTTACCTTCTGAACACTTTCCGGGGCGGAATGCAGCTTAAACACGGCCACGTATTCCTTCCCGGCGGACTGCTGAGACTTGGCCAGCCTCGTCGCCCTGTCTATGCAGACTATCAGGCATCCCGACACCTTGGGATCCAACGTGCCGGAGTGGCCGGTCTTCTCCACTCTCAGGATCCTCTTTATCCAAGCCACTACCTCGTGCGACGACGGATTGCACGGCTTGTCCAGATTGATGCAGCCCGACTTTACGTACTCCGACAAGCTGCGATTCAGCGGGGTGGAGCCGCTCGTCAGCGGAGTAAAGTGCTTCGTGCGCGTCAGCATCTTGTCAAAGTTCTGTCAACAGGCAAGCAAGTTTGTCTCTCAATTTCATCAATTACTTCGCCTAGTTGTCGCGCGCAACGAATTGAAACTGAAGAAAATCACCTTAAACAGCAGAGGCCAGTCCTTACATTCGAGCTTCACCTCCACGTTGGAGGGTTCGAGCTCGCACTTGGTCGTCAACTGCAGCTCGCCGATCGATTTCTTCTTGTCCTTCTTCTTGCTCTTCTCTGCAAGAAAATTGTGGGAGATGTATAACCTGATCATCAATCTTAACCTCCATTCCGAAAAATTAAGCGAGCAAATTTTCACGGGTTATATTCGCCGGAGTAAACGTAGGGAGTGCCGTTTGTCCGACGTGTCATCCCGCCTCGATACTCTTAACAGTACTATCATCGCAAACAAACGCTGTGAACGCGGGCACGTGTTCGTTCATGAGGGCGGAATTCATAACAGAAACTACCGCCGATTAGGGATAATCGGCAGTGGACTCGGGACGATATCTGAAAGGGGACTTCGTACGAGAGCGATGTTACTCACCTTGTTCCATTTTGCAGTTTGTTAAAACACCTGTGACTTGAAAGCCGAATGCCGCCAATTGTTGTGCAGAGAGAGAAAACGCCAGGAGCTGCGAGGCAACGTGGAGTCCGAGCGGTTCATGCAAGTTCCGCGTTCTGCCGCGTTCCGCAGCACATTCACAGCAAGCTATTTCCGCAAGCATGCGCATGTGCGCGCGCAGGCTGTTAAATTTATACGTCGCGCGTGATCAATCCATGGACGAGAATAAAGAGCATTCAAGAATTCTCATCAATCTATCAATTTTACTTTAGCTGCTATTATCTGCTATTATTATTATTATTAAGACAAGTATGTAGTTTTAAATTACAATTTATTTGTCAATTATTTTTGGTGTATTCCTGCAATCTCGAAAAGTGGATGTAGCACGGACACGCACCACGTCCACTTTTGGTGCTGCGATTTTATCGGCAATGTTACAAAAATGGATACGTAGTTCCTCTGTCGAGAAAACGGACGTGCGGCGCTAGTGTGCAGGGGAGCGCGTCGCCCTACGAAGAACTCTGACGTCACGACGTCAGCAGTCAGCTGATAACCACGTCGGTGTTGGTACGTCATTGCGCGCATGAGAATTGTGTAGGTGACAAAAGGGATACGACAAAAGACGGGAGAAAATAAAGGATAACGCGGAATAAAATGCATCCGTACTGGATTTTCTGCCACAGGAGAGACACGAGAAAGTATATATACTACCACACTACAGTCGAGCTCGCCTCGTTTGTTTAGCGCGTCAGATGAATTCAGATAATAACTAACAAATTGTTGTTAACTCGTCTCACAGTCCCCGACTAACAGTAACAGTCCGTCATGGGTGAGCGAAAAACGTCAGAGTGTTTAATTTGCCCTAGGCTTTCCAGCACGCCGGTCGTGCGGCCCTC